>NC_045959.1:66138314-66472143 GCF_010909765.2 Amblyraja radiata
ACGGTATCAGATTTCATGTGACCGAAGGTCAATATTATGGATTCAAAGACAGTTTCTTCCTAAGTAAGGGCCTCTGTGCTGACACCTTTGCTAGGTCTATCCTGATGGTGACTGGCATGGTGTGTCGGTGTGGTTCGGTGAGTATCACTGCATCAGGCTGATGCTTACAGCCACTCTGCAGTTTCCCGATTTGTCTCAGCCACGAGAGTACAAATCATCTTCCTCCCCAAGAAAAAAAGGCAATTATACAATTATAATGAACAAACTAATTTAGAACAGGTACTACTTAATTTTAAAAAAATGCAAAGATATTCTTTGTATGAAGTTTTCAACAAGTACAAGTTGTTGGTGACACCACACTTGGGAGTACTGTGTGCAGTTCAGGTCACCACGCAGGTTGGTATGTAACAAAAGCTTTTCACTGTACCTCTGTACACGTGACAATAAACTAAACTAACTAACCCAGCTATATCATGTCACTGAATTGGAAAGGGTACAGAAAAGATCCACAGGATGTTACTAGGACTGGGGGGCTTGAGTTATAAAAAGAGGCTTGTTAGGCTGGGACTTTTTCCTGCTGCAGCATAGAATGTTGACTGAGGGGATGACCTTAGACAAATGTAAAATTATGTTGGATGTAATTAAAGTGGATTGTCATTATCTTTTTAGCAGGGCGCTGCAAGTCTAAAAGTAGAGGGCATAGATTTAAGGCGAAAGGGGAAACATTTAAAGAAGATCCAAGGGCACGTTTTTCCACATGGAGGATGGTGGGTAGATGGAATGATCTGCCAAAGGAAGAGTGCAATTACGATGTTTAAAAGACATGTGGACAGGTACATGGATAGGTAGGATTTAGAGGGATAAGGGCCAAACACCAGCAAATAGGACTGTCAGACAAACATCTTGTTCAAAAAAAGACAAAGTGCAGCAGTAACTCAGCGGGTCAGACAACATCTCTGAAGTAGATAGCCAGGGGCTGCCAACATTGGGTGAGAGTTGAGAGTGAGAAATTGCGAGGAAGTGTAGCAACCAACCCCGAGGGAGCGAAGTGACCGAAGGGGGGGGGGGGTGAGTGGGAGGGCGGTGTGTCCCCTCCTACGGTAGGGAGTTTTTGCATTTTTCAGCTTGGAATTGTGAAATCTGGTGCATACTGTGGCGAGTCTTTTAACTTACACTTGAATGCAACATTTATGCTTAAATTGGATTAGGTATGAATAAGGTTTTGGCTAAATTACATTCCTAATTAATTCCACAATAGAGCCAGGCTCTGATCAACAGGTGCAGCACATGTATGACCTTAGTATATTTGTATAGAAATCAGATTATAATTCATGCTGTTATGCATATATATATATATATATATATAGAAAATAAAAAATAGAAACAAGGCCTGAGGAGTCGTACTTCCATCACTGTTCTGCACAAATAAATTAATCAACCTTACTCTTTGACTATAGAAACAAGACAAAAAAATAATGCCACATATTCAACCAAGCGTACAGTTCAATTAAATGTAAAACATACTAGACCAAGTGCAGACCCGTTGGGTCTGTTCCCCCAACGTGCGGTTGTGGGGGGGGGGGGGGGGAGGCGGCATGCAGCGTCACACACTAACTATCCCCCTCCCCCCCCCCACACTCACGCTAATTACCCCCCGTGATATTATATTAATATTATTAATTTGCTCCTTTTACCCCATAACCACCCTATCTACTGACGCATAGCCCCCAACTTGCAGTCACATCTAGAGAGGGGGGGGGGGTAGAGAGTGAGGGCAGAGAGAAGGGGCAGAGACAGAGAGAGAGACAGAAACTCAGAGAGAGGGGCAAGAGGGAGAGGGGGGTGGAGAGGAGGATAAGAGGGAGGGTGGGTGAGGGGGGAAAGGTGGGGGAGGAGGGGAGGAGAGAGAGAGGGTGAGAGTGAGGGGAAGAGAGAGGGGGTGAGGGGGAGAGGTGGGGAGCGGGAAGGGAGGGGGGAGGGGGGAGGGAAGGGTAGGGGGTGTGTAGGGTGGGGGAGGGGATGGGGGAGGAGGGGAGGGGAGAGATAGAGAGAGGGGGGGAGAGGGGGGAGGAGAGAGGGAGGAGGAGAGAGGGGGAGGGGGAGAGAGAGGATGTGCTGAGAGGGGGGTGAGATGAGGGGAGGGGGAGAGGTGGGGAGCAGGGAGGGGGCGGGAAGGGGGTAGGGGTGTGTGGAGGGGAGGGGGTTTAGGGGTGGGACGGTGAGGGAGGGGATGGAGGGGAGGAAAAAGAGGGGACAGAGAGCGAGAGGGGGGAGGGGGAGAGGAAAGGGGGAGAGGAGGGGGGATTGGAGAGGGGGGAGAGGAGAGGGGGGGGGAGGGGAGGAGAGGAGGGAGGAGAGGAGGAGGGAGGAGAGGAGGAGGGAGGAGAGGGGGGGAGAGGAGAGGGGGGAGAGGAGAGGGGGGAGAGAGGAGAGCGGGGGGAGAAAGGGGGGGGTGAGGAGAGGGGAAGAGAGAGAGAAAGAGAGGGATAGGGAGAGAGCGGTGGGGAGAGAGAGGGGGAAGAGAGAGGGGGTGCTGTGAGGGGGAGAGGTGGGGAGCAGGGAGGGGGAGGGAGGGAGGGTGGGGGAGGGGATGGAGTGGAGGAGGGGAGAGATAGAGAGAGGGGGGGAGAGGGGGAGGGCGGGGGAGGAGAGGGGGGGGGGGGGGAGGGGGAGGAGAGAGGGAGGGCTGGGAGAGGGGGGAGAGGGGAAGGGGGGGAGGTGGGGAGCAGGGAGGGGGATGGAGGGTGGAGGGAAGGGGGTAGGGGTGTGTGGAGGGGAGGGGGTTTAGGGGAGGGATGGTGAGGGAGGGGATGGAGGGGAGGAAAAAGGGGGGAGAGAGAGGGAGAGGGGGGTAGGGGAGAGAGGAGAGGGGGGGAGGGGGCAGGGAGAGGGGGGAGAGAGGAGAGGGGGGAGAGGAGAGGGGGGGGAAGAGGAGAGGGGGGGGAGAGGAGAGGGGGGGGAGGAGAGGAGAGGGGGGAGAGGAGAGGGGGGGGGAGAGGAGAGGGGGGGAGAGGAGAGAGGGGGGGGAGAGGAGAGGGGGAGAGGAGGAGAGGGGGGGAGAGGAGAGGGGGGGAGAGGAGAGGAGAGGGGAGGACGAGGGGGGCTGAGGAGAGGGGGGAGGATAGGGGATGGAGAGGAGAGGGGGGGCGAGAGTGAGAGTGGGGAGAGGAGAGGGGGTTAGAGGAGAGGGGGGAGTGAGGGGAGAGGAGGGGGGAGAGGAGAGGGGGGAGAGTGAGTGAGGGGGGGCGAGGCAGAGGGGGGGAGAGGACAGGATGGGGGGGAAGAGGACTAGGGGGCGGAGAGGGAGAGGGGGGGAGAGGAGAGGGGGGGGGGAGAGTGAGAGGGGGGTGAGAGGAGGGGGGGAGAGGAGAGGGGGGGATGAGGAGGGGGAGCGGAGAGGACGAGGGGGGAGAGGAGCGGGGGGAGTGAGGAGAGTGGGGACGAGGAGAGTGGGGAGAGGAGGAGGGGGGGGGTGAGAGGAGAGGGGGGGAGAGAGGAGAGGGGGGAGGGAGAGGGGGGAGAGGAGAGGGGGGAGAGAGGAGGGGGGGAGAGAGGAGGGGGTGGTGAGGAGAGGGAGGATGAGGAGAGGGGGGAGAGAGAGAGAAAGAGAGAGGGATAGGGAGAGAGAGAGAGGTGGGGAGAGAGAGAGAGAGAGAGAGAGTGCCTTTTTAATTCAACCCAAACAACCATTTGCAGGCAGTGCTTTTTTATTTCAAACTAACTATATTTTCATTTTCAAACCAAATTAAGGGTACTCACAGTGCTGTAGACATTTGTTCAGTGTCATTCAGAGCTCAGAGTGACAGAGACTAATTGACAGAGCTCCAGCTTGCAGAGACTAATTGAGGCACACCACTTCCTGGTTTTATAGTCCCTTCCCCTGCCTCCAGCGGGGGCAGCAGAGAGAGTGGGGAATTTTGTAAAAACATTAATATCTCTGTCATTTTTCATCGACAGGAAAAATCCTCGGTACACATACGGCGGAGGGGGGCTCTGAGCAAGATGGCCAAAAATGACGGCCGTAGGTGGCGGCGTTCTCTCGGAAATCGCAGCACAGATGGCCAAAACCGGTCAAGAACAGACTTTTAGTAATATATATATATAGATAGATATATGGAAACAGTCCCTTTGACCCACCAAGTCCACGCCGACCAGCAATCTACCATACACCAGTTCTATCCTACACGCCAGGGACAATTTACAGAAACCAATTAACCTACAAACATGCACGTCTTTCGGATGTGGGAGAACGGAATATCCGGAGAAATGTCCGGAGGTCATAGGGAGAATGTTCAAATTCGGTAGACACCTGAAGTCAGGATCAAATCTGGGTCTGTGGTCTAAGATAGCAACTCTACCGCTGCGCCACCGTGCCACCCCATTAAATTATTTTTTCTGTAATATATTTATTATGGTGTCACGCCAATAAAGATGAACACGATTCTGATTTCTGCCCTTAATTGGATAACACACATCTCCAGTCATTGTGTTTTACATCTATATGGCTGGTTTTCAACTTCTTCAGTCTGAAGGTCTCGACTCGAAACATCACCCATTCGTTCTCTCCAGAGATGCTCCCTGTCCTGCTGAGTTATTCCAGCTTTTTATGTCTATCTTCAGTTTAAACCAGCACCTGCAGTTCCTTCCTACACACTTTGTTAAGCGAAATAGGTCCTTTAATTTTCATAATATTATTCACCTCAACTATGTCTTTTCTTCACCCCCGTTGCTGCAGAGAATACAATCCCAGTTATCAAATCTTTCTTCAAAGTGAAAAAAAAATCCAGCCTGCCAACATCTTCATAAATCACCCCTGGATCCTCTCCAGAGCAATTGCACCCTTTCTACAGTGTGTCATCGTCTTACAGCAAGGAAACAGGCCCTTCTTCCCAACTTGTCAATGCAGATCAACATGCCCCACCTAAACTAGTCCCATTTATCCGCATTTGGCCCATACTCCTTTAAACCTTGTGAGTGCCAGTGTGTGTGTATAAGGGTGTGTGTCAGTGTGTGTTAGGTTGTGTGTGAAAGTTTGTGTCAGTCAAACGGCGACAACACCCGGAGTGAGCGAAAATCCGGAGACTTGGCGACATCCGGGGAGCGTTTCCCTCTTCCCCCCCCCACGTCTCTAAATCCTGGACCATGGTAACATATATGCTTAACCATGCACACTACAGATTGATGCAAGCATGTTTTCTGTGAAGGACCGAAAATTACCATGACATGGCCATAGCATGGGTCGTTATTGCTATTGGTACAGAAACACTCTCGCTTCCCACATAATTTATCCATAACAAAATATACTGGTTGCAAGGTAATTTCCAAAGGCATTTTATGATAATAGCTGTTAAAACCGACCACACCCATCTGATAGGTTAAACATTACATTAACTGACAAGAGATGGCCAAAGGACATGACTGCAGCAAATGTTCTTTTGGTAATATGTTTAAAGGTGTCAAAACGCCACATTACCGGACATTCAGATTAGATGCACGTGGTGCGAACAGCAATGAAGATACCCAGTTTGTACGCACCAGATTTAAAAAAAAATTATTGATAAACGGAGAGAGGGGGCGCTGTCCTTTACGGCTGCCTGTCCTGCAGCTGTCCGTTATTTTCACTTCTTTTTTTAAAATGTTAGTACGTTAAAAGTGTGTTAGTTGGGGGTCTAATCTTTTTATGTGTGGGGGTTGGGGAAGGGGAAACTGCTTTTCAAGTCCCTACCTGGTCGGAGAAGCTGTCTTCCTCCGGGCAGCACCTTCGACCCATCCTCGCGGCCTACCAGCGGGGCCTGGAGCGGCGTTTCCGGAGGGGACCTGGCCAGAACCTCGGCTTCGGTGGCGGCACAGCGCTGGAGCGCTATCGCGGAGCGGGCGATGCCTTGCCTGGGTCGCCACGCTGGAACTCCGGTATGCTGGGACCTGCCGATTGAACATCGCGGAGCTGCGGGTCTGTGGAGCGGCCAGCTGCGGCGCTGACTTTAACATCGGGAGCCTGGGATCTCTCGCTGAGATCGCCAGTGGTGGAGCTCCGTCCAGCGCGGCCCTGGTGGCTTGGAAGCCGCGGTCTCCAGTAAGGAAGCGGCCGTTCCAGGCACCCCAAGCCGCTGAGAGGGTTCTCCCGACGCCGGAGCACCATCACCAGGCGAGAAGGCCTGAAACATCGGGCCGCCGTAGCGGCGACTGTGGAGGCCTCAATAGGCCCGACCATGGGTGGACAAGGGGATGGGGACAGGACTTTGTGCCTTCCCCCACAGTGGGAACCATTGTGGCGGGATGTTATGTTTTAATGTTAAACTTCTTCTTTAATGCTATGTTGTATTTTTATTAGTGTGCTGCAAGGACATCTGAATTTCCCCTGAAAAGGGGATTAATAAAGTATTTATTATTATTATCTATCATTCCCACTTCAGAACTAACGTTAAAATTTCAAAGGACATATCTCTTGACCAAATTTGTGATGTATATGATCGAGTAGAAGTAAAACCGGCTTGTACTCGCTAGAATTTAGAAGATTGAGGAGGGATCTTATAGAAACTTACTAAATTCTTAAGGGGTTGGACAGGCTAGATGCAGGAAGATTGTTCCCGATGTTGGGGAAGTCCAGAACAAGGGGTCACAGTTTAAGGATAAGGAGGACCGAGATGAGAAAACCATTTTTCACACAGAGAGTGGTGAATCTCTGGAATTCTCTGCCACAGAAGGTAGTTGAGGCCAGTTGATTGATTGATAAACTTTATTAATCCCCTTATTCAGGGGAAATTCTGATGTCCTTGCAGCACACTAATAAAAATACAACACAGTATTCATGAAGAAATTCAACACCAAAACATAAAAACATCCCCCCAGTGATTCCCACTGTGGGGGAAGGCACAAAGTCCAGTCCCCATCCTCTTGTCCACCCAAAGTCGGAAGTCGGGCCTATTGAGGCCTCCACAGTCGTCGCCACGGCGCCTGATGTTCTCGCCGGGTGATGGTACTCCGGCGTCGAGAGAACCCCCAGCGGCTTGGGGTGCCAGGAACGGTCGCCTTCCCACCGGAGCCTGCGGCTTCCAAGCCAACAGACCACGCCAGACGGAGCTCCACACACTGGTGATCTCAGTGAGATGTAGGTTCAACGTCGCAGCTGGCCGCTCCGCAGAACCGCGGCTCCACGATGTTTTCCTCGGCAGTACCAAGCATACTGGAGTCCCAGCGCGGCGACCCAGGAAAGGCATCGCCCGCTCCACGACAGCGCTCCAGCGCTGCGCCGCCGCCAAAGCCGATGTTCTGCGCCGCCGCCAACGCCGATGTTCTGCGCCGCCGCCAACGCCGATGTTCTGGCCAGGTCCCCTCAGGGAAACGTCGCTCCAGGACCCGCTGGTAGGCCGCGAGGACAGGTCGAGGACGCTGCTCGGAGGAAGGCAACCCCTCCGACCAGGTAGGGACTTAGAAAAACAGTTTCCCCCTTCCCCCCCACCACCTCCCACACATAAAAGATTTAGACCCCCTGACTGTACACTTAACAAACTAAAAATAATAAAAAAGAAGGGAAGAAAACGGACAGCTGCAGGACAGGCAGCCGTTCAGGACAGCGCCTCCTCCGATGAGTTCATTGGCTATATATAAGAGGGAGTTAGATGTGGCCCTTGTGGCTAAAGGGATCATGGGGTATGGAGAGAAGGCAGGTACAGGATACTGAGTTGGATGATCAGCCATGATCATATTGAATGGCGGTGCAGGCTCGAAGGGCCGAATGGCCTACTCCTACACCTATTTTCTATGTTTCTATAAATCCAACGTATAGTTGGGAATGCTGCTCATTAAATAACTACAGCACTGATACTCCATATTAAGAGCATTGATTTGCCGTTAAAATGAATTCTGTAATAACGTGTCAACGGTAGCAGCGACAATCGAACGCTGCGGTTTTAATGTTTCACGTGTTCACAATTTAATTAATCCATGTTTATGGACTAAAACAAATAATAACATTTGGAATTAAAACACATTTGATTGCATTCCGTTGTCAAACTTAGTCAATGTTCGCTCTGAAGACATTTCCAGCACAATAGGGTCGCGGGGGGGGGGTGTGAATCAGTGCGGGGTGGATAGATGGCGGGTGGGGAGAGGGGTTGAGAAGGCAATTGGTGCGGAATGGATGGATTGAGGCAGGTGAATTAGTACGTGTTGGTTGGAGTATGTAAAATTGTGAGGGGAGAGCACAGGGGATGTCAGTGGTGTTGAAAGGGGGGATCAGTACGGAATGGTTGGGAGGGATCAGTACAGGATGAATGGGGGGGGGGGGGAATCAGTACAGGATGAATGGGGGGAATCAGTACAGGATGAATGGGGCGGGGGGGGGTCAGTACAGGATGGATGGGGGTAGACAAAAGTGCTGGAGAAACTCAGCGGGTGAGGCAGCATCTATGGACCGAAGGAAATAGGCAAAGTTTCGGGTCGAGACCCTTCTTCAGACTGTTGGGGGGGTGGGGGGATCAGCGCGGGATGAATGGGGGCGGATCAGTGCAGGATGAATGGAGGAGAAGTGCAGGATGGGTGGGAAGGGGGGTAAGTACAGGATGAATTGGGGGACCAGTGTAGGATGGATGGGGAGTGGCAGGAAAATCAATGCAAGGTGCATAGGGTGATCAGCGCAGGATGAATATATGGGAGGGGGGGGGTGGGGGTAGATGGGGGGTGGGGGAGGGAGGGAAGCACAGGGGATGTCAGTGAGGACTGAATAGAGGCGGTAATGGGGATCAGTCCGGGATGGAGAGGAGAGGTCTCAGGATAAGGGGGGGGGGGGGGCGTACAAGAGAGAGAGAGAGGGGAGGTGGGGAGGAAGGAAGGTCAGCGCTCCTCGGACAACATTGCCCCGCTGCCTTGGCCGTCCCTGTCCACCGCCAAAGGGGGAGGCGGTTGGGTTCTCCTCGCCACCACCGCCAGCCAACAGCAAGGTGCGGGGCCGAGCGGTGCAGCTCGAAGATCCTATAGCTATAGGATCTTTGGTGCAGCTGCTTCAGACAGCGGGAAGGGAGGCCTCCCCCTCCCTCCCTTCTCCCGGCCACGCCGTGTGAGAGGGTTTGTTTTGAATGTGCCGTTGGCAGAGTGGCAGGCAGCGGCCGCTATCAGGGCGGGCGGGGTGCGAGAGAAGGAGGGGGTGGAGCCGCTGTCGCGGCTGCTGCTGCCGCTGTGCGCGGCCCGTCATTCACTCCGACCCTTCGTCACCACACACCTAATATCTTTGCAATACAGCCGTCGCCGACATGAATCGTCACGTTCCTTGTCTCCAGAGATGCTGCCTGACCCGCTGAGTTACTACAATTGTTTGTGTCTATCTTCGGTATAAACCAGTATCTGCAGTGCCAAGTCGGGCAAAATGACTCGGCGTTTAGGTTGCCCGGCAGCACTTTGGGTGGTCATTGGCACCCGGGCAACCGTTAATTTCGAGCCCTGCAGATTTTGGTTCCATGAATGTCAAATGAAATCATTAGTGCTGCAGTTGCATTGCCATTTTAAATAGTGTGTGATGGGCTTTAGACAAATTGCTCGTTCTTTACGGGAAACCCGCTGACAGAAAACTATTCTCATTGGTGAGTGTGGAGGAAATCTGGAAGCCTTGGGAGAATTGAATTGCTCGTGACTTTATTTATTTATTAAAGTGGGGGGGGGGGGGGTTTAGCGTGAGAAATTCTGTGATCAGCGTGAACATTTTGTGAAATGCGTGAGTCTCACGCTCAATGCGGGAGAGTTGGCAGCCCTGAGATAGCTGATGTTTCGGGTAGGGAACCCAGTCTGAAGAAGGGTCCCAATCCCAAATGTCAACCATTCATGTTTTCCAGAGATGCTGGCTGACCCACCAAGTTACTCCCAGTACTTTGTGTCTTTTTCTTTGTAAAAAAGCATTTGCAGTTTTGTTCCCAGGCATATTATTCAGCCTGGGCCAGATGGCACGAAGGGCCTGTTCCCGGAGACTCTGTTCTGATGATCGGCTCAAGACAAACAAACCATGTGCGAGTTTTCAGCTGACTAAATCGACAGAGTTAGTAGAAACTCCGAGAAAACAAAGTTAGCATTTAGAAATGCACAGTGAAATGAGCCGTGTTGTAACTGACCGATTCATAAGCGATAGGACATATCACGAGATAAGCTAAAGTATGCGCAAAACCGCACATTTCCTGCAGAGAACACACTACACCTTTGGACTGCAATACAGTGATTCATTAGTTAACCAGTGTTCAATTCGGTTACAGCTCACTGTCCCATTTCAGTGCACAATCGGGTTTTTTTAAAAAATGAACTTTGCATTCAAAGTGCAACTTGAATGTGTTTTTTTTCTCCCGTTTGTCAACACACCCACTATGCTTAACTTTCTCTTGTGTTTCAGGAATACACAAACTCCCCACTCCCGCTGACTAGTAAACAAGATTAGTCTCGGTGCATGAGAACTTCATTGCACAGCTCATAATTTCTACATTAACCACAATTAGAGCGGCGAGGACCTCCCTCTCGCGGGCCGGTCGGTGGGCAGAAGAACAACCCCCTGAGCGAGCAGTGGTCGATGTCGGTGGAAAGTTCACCTCGTGGGCTCGGTGGTCGGGGGGTGGAGGTGTGGGCTGAAGAGCTCGGTGGTCGGGGGGTTGGGTGGAGGTGGGGGCTGAGGGGCTCAGTGGTCGGGGGCTGAGGGGCTCAGTGGTCGGGGGATGGGGGCTGAGGGGCTCAGTGGTCGGGGGGTGGAGGTGGGGGCTGAGGGGCTCAGTGGTCGGGGGGTGGAGGTGGGGGCTGAGGGGCTCAGTGGTCGGGGGGTGGAGGTGGGGGCTGAGGGGCTCAGTGGTCGGGGGGTGGAGGTGGGGGCTGAGGGGCTCAGTGGTCGGGGGGTGGAGGTGGAGGTGGGGGCTCAGTGGTCGGGGGGTGGAGGTGGGGGCTGAGGGGCTCAGTGGTCGGGGGGTGGAGGTGGAGGTGGGGGCTGAGGGGCTCAGTGGTCGGGGGATGGGGGCTGAGGAGCTCGGTGCCGGTGACCCGGGCCCTTCCCTTCCCTCCGACTCCCAGGCGACGCGACCCCGGGAATCGAGTGAGTCGGTCCGGCGGCCGAAGCCCAACTTACCGTCCTCCAGCCGGACGAGCTGCGGCAACCGGTACGAGCTGACCAACAGGTCGAGGGGCCGAGTCACGCCGCTCCACTGCATCTCCTTGTTGCCGCCGAGTGCCTCCATGCCACCCGGCAGCCAAACGGGGGCGGCGAGCGCTCAACCGCGGGCTGCCATCCGGCCGCAAGGCCTCCCTGGGGCAGGCGGGCGTCGGGCCGAGCTGCTGCTGCTGCTGCTGGACGAGCTGTGTCGATGGGCTCCGGGACCCGCGCCCGCAACGCCATGCCAGGAATCACAGACTTGAGTCCAGCTGCCCGCCGTGCCTGTCGGGCGGAGGAGGAGCCGCGACACGCCGACCGTCCTCCCACCTTCCCGGCTCCAGCCTTCCCTCAGGACGGAGCCCGTCAATGCGCAGTCGTCGCCGCCGCCGCCACCCAGTCACCCCGCTGCTGGCAGCGTTACTCCCTCCCAGGGAATGTTACCCTCCCGAGTTACTAACCTTCCCCACGTTTGCAGCATGATCTGCAGGGTATTTACATCGTTTTCTTTTTTGTTTTAAATTGCACAACTATATATGCGGATGTGTAATTGCTTTAGCTTCTCTTTTATTCACAGCATTACACTCCTCTGCACTCATTCTGGGCACCACCCTTTCTTGATCACCGTGGCTTTTTTGCATATCTTTCATTCGTTTTTCCTATATACCTTCTCCATCTCTCCTTTCCCTCTCCCTTGACTTTCAGTCTGAACAAGGGACTCGACCCGAAACTTCACCAATTCCTTTTCTCCAGATAGGCTGCCTGACCCGCTGAGTTAGTTCAGATGTGTGTGTCTATCTTCGGTGCAAAGCTGTATCTGCAATTCCTGCAAACTCATTCAGTATCTCCACTTTTCCTTAACCCGTAAAGATTTTGTTTAAGAAGGATGCTGGAAAATCGAAGGTAGACAAAAATGCTGGAGAAACTCAGCTGGTGATGCAGCATCTATGGAGCGAAGGAAATGGGCAACGTTTCGGGTCGAAACCCTTCTTCAGATTTTGTTTACACCTCGCTTTGTTATTTCGACTCAATAAGCAATAGGTACAGGAGTAGGCTATGGCCCATTCACTGTGCTCATGGCTGACCTTCCACACTCAGTTGCCTGTTCCTGCCTTTTCCCCATATCCCGTGACTCCGCTATCTTTAAGAGCTCTATCCAACTCTCTCTTGAAAACATACAGAGAATTAGCCTCCATTTCGTCCTGAGGCAGAGAATTCCACAGATTCCCAACCCTCTGTGTGAAAAGGTTTTTCCTCATCTCTGTTCTCACCCCTTATTCTTAAACTGTGGCCCCTGGTTCTGGACTCCCCCAACATCGGGAACATGTTTCCTGCCTCTAGTGTGTCCAAACCCTTAACAATCTTATATGTTTCAATAAGATCCTGGGACAGCGCTCCCGTGAGGGTGGACCGGCGCAGGGCTGAGACGGCGCTCCCGTGAGGGCGGCCCGGCGCGGGGACGGTGCTCCAGTGGCTGAGGCGACGTTCTGGCGGCGGCGACCTGAATCCGGGGCTCGGCTGCGGGCCAGCAGGCGGCATCGTCGGGAGCTCGCAGGTCACAGGCTGGTGCCTGTTTTCCGGAGCTCCCGCGGCAACAGCTGCGTCCGCTGGACTGGAGGGCGGTAGCTTCGACCACCCCGGGCCGCGGAGCTTGAACCGGCCCGTTCGCGGAGCTCGGTGAGCCGCGGGACTGACTTACCATCGCCCGGTGGGGTATCGCCTCGGTGCAGAGGGAGAAGAGGAGGGAAGAGACAGTAACCCTAAGATTTTTGCCTCCATCACAGTGAGGAGGTGCCTGGTGAACTCACTTTGGTGGATGTTAATTTGTGTTTATTGTGTGTTTTGTTGTTTATTATTACATGTATGGCTGCAGGCAACGACATTTCGTTCAGACCGAAAGGTCTGAATGACAAATAAAGGATCTAATTCTAATTCTAATCCCCTCCCATCCTTCTAAATTCCAGAGTATACAAGCCCAGCTGCTCCATTCTTTCAACATATGACAGTCCCGCCATCCCGGGAATTAACTTTGTGAACCTACGATGCACTCCCTCAATAGAAAGAATGTCCTTCCTCAAATTTGGAGACCAAAACTGCACACAATACTCCAGGTGTGGTCTCAATAGGGCCCTGTACAACTGCAGCAGGACCTCTTTGCTCCGATACTCAACTCCTCTTGTTATGAAGGCTAACATTCCATTTGCTTTCTTCACTGCCTGCGTGACTGATGAACAAGGACCCCCAGATCTCGTTGTACTTCCACTTTTCACAACTTGACACCATTTAGATAATAATCTGCCTTCCTGTTTTTGCCACCAAAGTGGATAACCTCACATTTATCCACATTAAACTGCATCTGCCATGCATCTGCCCACTCACCCTACCTGTCCAAGTCACCCTGCATTCTCATAGCATCCTCCTCACAGGTCACACTGCCACCCAGCTTTGTGTCATCTGCAAATTTGATAATGTTACTTTTAATCCCTTCATCTAAATCATTAATGTATATTGTAAATAGCTGCGGTCCCAGCACCGAGCCTTGTGGTACCCCACTAATCACTGCCTGCCATTCTGAAAGGGACCCGTTAATCCCTACTCTTTGTTTCCTGTCTGCCAACCAATTTTCTACCCATGTCAGTACCCTACCCCCAATACCATGTGCTCTAATTTTGCCCACTAATCTCCTATGTGGGACCTTATCAAATACTTTCTGAAAGTCCAGGTACACTACATCCACTGGCTCTCCCTTATCCATTTTCCCAGTTACACCCTTAAAAAATTCCAGAAAATTAGTCAAGCATGATATCCCCTTCATAAATCCATGCTGACTCGGACCGATCCTGCTACTGCTATCATGGTAACATTTATAAATATACCCTTTATATCCGTAATTTTCTTCTGCGTTTGTTTTTCCACCTTAATTTTTCTAGATCCCATTTAATTTTATATTGTGGCGTTAGTCCCAGTTTTTCTGGATACCAGAAATCCTGTAGAGACATGAAGATTCAGAGTATCTCTCTGCACACACCCCCAGCCTGGAATCCCCCATTATCTACCCAATGTTCCTTCCCATTTTCGCACCTGCATGTTACAATTTGACAATATACTTCATAAACATGAGGTTATCTTGCACATTTACCTTTTGTTGACTCCTCCACTTCCCTTATGCTAAATGACTTGATGATATTCCAACTGTGTAAGCCCCATCATTGTCTATTTAAAAACTGGAAAGATAGAATCATAATGTATGTTTTCCACCACAAATTACTGTTGATTCTGACTATCCACTGCCCTGCTTCATGAGATATTCTGTAAACATTGATATCAGTTTGATGTTGAGTCAAACTTTCTGTTCCACACTCAGTGTTCCAAAGCTGGAAAGAGTGAAGAGAAGATTTACAAGGATGTTGCCAGGACTCGAGGACCTGAGCTACAGGAAGACAAGGACTTTATTCCTTGGTGCACAGGACGCTGAGGGATGATCTTGTTGAGGTGTATATAATTGTGAGGGGAATAGATAGGGTGAATGCACGTCGGGTTTTTTTTGCACAAAGGAGGAATCAAGAACTAGAAATTTAAGGACAGAGGTAAAAGTTTTAATAGGAACCCGAGGGGCAACTTTTTCCACACAGATGGTGGTGGGTGCATGGAACGAGCTGCCAAAGGAAGTATTTGAGGTAGGTATAATAACAACATCTAAACAAGACACTTGGTTAGGTACATGGATAGAAAAGGTTGAGAGGGATATGGGCCAAACACTGACAATGGAGCATCTTGATCTCCATAAAATGTTTTTGTTCAATTTGACGCCATAACTCTAAATAATTGCATTGTTGTGTTGAATAAACAGTTGATCCTGAAAATCGGAATATATTGGTAAACAAGTTACACTTCTCCCATGCCGTCGCTGCTTGAAAGCATTTAAAATGTAAATGTTATTTGGAAAAAATAATTCCTGCAAAAATCTAAGCTTCTTTGGATTTTCAGAAATATTTTTGCAATAGTGAATATTACTTACTCACTCCTTTTAGATAGATCTCCTTCAAATTATTTTGTGTTTATTTTAAATGCTGTTGCATTGAATTAAAGCTATATCAAGATCTAATTGTCTTAATTTGTGGTTTATTGTTATGGTTCTCTCTAAACAGCCTCTGGAATGAATCTAGATTCCTTTTTATGATTCATTGACAGTTAATTAATTTCAACAATTACTGATGTTAATGCTTTTTATTAATGGTTTGTTTCATTCTAGCAGCCTCTCTGCAAAACATGAATATAGCGAATCAGCTTTTATTGGTATCTTTTCCTTGTAGTGGAAATGCTAGGTTTTTGTCCTCGACCCTCAAACTTCTATTTAAAAAATAATAGCAATCTTAATTGTTTAATTTATGTTTAAATATGTGAGAACTCATTGAACCATTGTCCATTAAAATTCAATGCAATTATGATAGAAATTGTACCTCTTGCCAGTTCTAAATCCTCACATTCTTCCACTCAAGATTATTTATTTCCACATGCTGTAGCAGGCTTACTTGCAAAATGGAGTGATCATTTGATATGTTATAATCATTTTATGTCATATGTTTTATTCTTTGACAATAAGTCTATTCCAATTATATGATGGTGACAAAAATATTAAATTGCTGTTGTCAGCCTCTGACAAAAAGTATTTCAATTGAGACCCTTTAGGTTGATTTGAGGTATTAAACTACGCTTTACGATCTTGTAGATTTGCTGGCTCAATCCCAAAATTGCACTTAAAGTTCTCAAAATCCATCATCCACTTCTTAAGAATTCTCTGCCTCAGAGGGCGGTGGAGGCAGGTTCTCTGGATGCTTTCAAGAGAGAGCAAGATAGGGCTCATAAAAATAGCGGAGTCAGGGGATATGGGGAGAAGGCAGGAACAAGGTACTGATTGGGGATGATCAGCCATGATCAAATGAATGGCGGTGCTGGCTCGATGGGCCAAATGGCTGACTCCTGCACCTATTGTCTATTGTCTTGTAGCCCAAGAGAAAGGACATGTTCTCACAGGCCAGGTGTCATTTTAGAATAAGTGGCATAATTACTTGGATGCAAACTTAGTCACAATACATTAGTTGCAGCTGCATTAGCTAATACTCAAAAAATATCAGTGACCTGATGTTCTTGGCGCCGCAGAAATCTCATGGACGTTTATGTCTCCAAAGTAGTCCAAGGTCTTCCTGCAATTTGTTTTCAACATGATTGAGGAAACTCACTGCTTCTTTGCTTCAATCAATTACAAACAAACTATACATACTATTTTATTCATGATATGGCTCCTGAAACATTTCTCAACCGTCAGTGGAAGGATGATAATCTTTCATGTTCACCAATGCTCAGCATTGCAATTGAAAAGTTATAACTTCTAACGCACCGCCTTCTAATTGGGTGTCATGGTGATACTGGAGCAGATGATGACAAAAAGATTTGGCAGCAGTTATTCTTCTGCCAGGAGAGAAGTCTTGATCTTTCTTCCTCTAGGGAATCTATCCATGAAAATCAAAACACAATAAATAGCAAATGCTTTTAATCTTGACCAAAAATACTGACTACTATAAGAACTCTGCGGATCTGACCCACTGAGTTCCTCCGCCTGCAGTCTTTTTTACTCATGATAATCAGCGACGCACACAGTGATCTCTCTCTTGAAAAAATATCAGCAGTATTTTAAGAATGAAAAGCTGACACCATCTATGCTGACTGTTGTCCGGTGTTTACCAATCTTTCTGTCACCTACTGATTTTCTCAATAACAGACCGTCCTAATTTTCAATTCCTTTGAATCTGGCTTCAGTTAACCTTTATCTCTCCAGAAGCAGACCTTGAGTGTTATAGACATGGGCACTTTGTCCTTACATGCAGAGGGTGTATTTAAACCAATTATCTTTAAAAATGGACAAAATTAATGTGAATTTATGGAGTGTTTGTGAATTAACACCCTGCTTGACTTTACCTGTGGTATGTTGATGCCCAGGTTATTACATAAAAAGAGTCCAAAAAATAGTTGATTGATGCCTTATCATTGGTACAAAAGATGCATTGGGAAGGATAAAGTCATAGAAAATATCCCTTTGTATTGCCACATCCATGCCAACCATCATGCTTATCTGTACAAATCCAATTCATTCCATATGACTCCATGCCTTACTCATTCAAATACCTGTCGAGGTGCCTAATAAATGTTGCTCTACATTTTGCTACTCCACCAGATCCTAACTACTGTGTGAAAAATATACTCCTCAGAACCTCTTTAGCATTCCTTCCTGTCACTTTATCCTTATGTCCTCTAATAATGCCTTGAATTTCCGCTTCTTTTACACCGTCAATTCCTGCAAAAGCAAATATTGATGGTGTTTCAGTCATTTCTCTCCACATGACCTGAACGCTTTATATAGTACCATTTTCTCACATTCAAACACTTCCTATCAACTAACTAAGCAAAATATGATCTAACTTAAAATGGGAAGACCAAAGCCATTGTTTTCATTTTTAGTCACGTTTTCCAACCCTTTCCACACAAAATGTCTGAGACTTTTCACAACTTTGCCTAAAATTATCTAAAGGGGCTGTCCCACTGCAGCGACCTAATCCACGAGTTCTGACGAGTTTGCCCTCGACTCATACTCGCAGCATGGTCGACACAAGGTACTAGGAGGTCTTCGTAACTCTCCTTCATGCTCGAGAGTAGTCCCCACGTACCCGAGGCCTCAGCTAGGTCGCGGTGTATTTTTCAACATGTTGAAAAATGCCTGCGAGTAAAAAAAGGTCGCCATGGAAAAAGTAAATACTTTTTTTACTCGTAGGTTTAGTCGAAGGTCGTAGTAGGTCAGCATGTTATTCATAGGTAATCGAGGGTAGTCAAAGGCAATCAAAAGTAGCTGAACGTAGTCGTAGATAGTCTTCAACATAGTCGAAGGGAAGTCGAAGGAGATCGAAGGAGGTCGTCTTCACTCTCCACTATTCGGTGTCCAATTTTCCCGAAGCTTGTCGAAGCTAGTCTTCAACATAGTCGAAGGAGGTCTTCTACATAGTCGAAGGAGGTCTTCCACATGACATTTTTTCAAACTCTCCTAAACTCTTCTCAACTCGCCAATTAGGTCGCCGCAGTGGGACAGCCCTTTAACCCTGCTCTTGCCTCAGCTCATCTGCTGTTGAAACACTTATCCATGCTTTTATCACCTTTGCCAATTCCACACAATCTTGCCAAGCTTTTCTCTTACTTCATAAGGTCATCCTTAATCCTTAGCATTAAACTAAACTCGAGCATTAAGTAGTTTTTTTCCTCAATTTGATTCCATCTTCACGTACTGCAAGCAGGCATGGTTTGACTTTGCTATTGTCGATTTAAGGACAATTGATTAATGATGTTACTCCTACAATTTATGATAAATATTGGTTCTCACTCAGAGCTAATTTTAATCATCTGTTTTTCTCATAGAATCATTGATGTATATTCAAGAGGGCAGACAGGACCTTAGTGTAATATTTTAACTGAAAGAGTGCTGTACTCAGTAATGTTTTGGAATGTCAATATAAATATAAACTCAAGTCTTTGGAATGGAACTTAACCACAAAATCTGACTCATGAGTGCTTTCAACTGAGCCATGTCTGGTATCTATGGCAGAACTTTCTCGACTTGGATACATCCCCACATCAAAAATAATACTACATGGGTTTTCCAAAGGGAAACCCATGCCATGAATTGATCTTTCATTATCTAAACTATGTTCATTTGATATTGCTGTTGTAATTCTGTTCTGTGATTCTTTTACAGCTGAATTGTTGCTGGGAGTCAATCACATATTACAGTACAGTCTTATGCAAACTGGATAGATTAGGGATGGCAGTTTCCATTCCCTGAGGGCATAATTCAACTAGTAGTCTTTTAACTACTGTTTGGTAACTTTGATGATTAATTTAGCAGATATATTGAATTCAATTTCACAGTTTGACATGATGAGATTTGGTTGCTGTTTTGCCAGTTCAGTCCCATAAACAATAGGCGCAGGAGTAGGCCCGTACGGCCCTTCAGGTCAGCACCGCCATTCAATGTGATCATGGCTGATCATCCCCAATCAGTACCCCGTTCCTGCCTTCTCCCCATATCCCCTGACTCCGCTACCTTCAAGAGCCCTATCTAACTCTCTCTTGAAAGTTTCCAGAGAACCGGCCTCCACCGTCCTCTGAGGCAGAGAATTCCACAGACTCACAACTCTCTGTGTGAAAAAGTGTTTCCTCATCTCCGTTCTAAATGGCTTACCCCCTATTCTTAAACTGTGGCCCCTGGTTCAAAGTCAAAGTCAAAGTCAATTTTATTCGTCACAATTTTATTCTGGGCTCTCCCAACATCAAGAACATGTTTCCTGCCTCTAGCGTGTCCAAACCCTTAAAAATCTTATATGTTTCAATAAGATCCCCTCTCACCCTTCTAAATTCCAGAATATATGCCCAGCCGCTCCATTCTCTCAGCATATGACAGTTCCGCCATCCCGCGAATTAACCTTGTGAGCCTACGCTGCACTCCCTTAATAGCTAAAATGTCCTTCCTCAAATTTGGAGACTAAAACTGCACACAATACTTCAGGTGTGGTCTCACTAGTACCCTGTACAACAGCAGAAGGACCTCTTTGCTCCTATACTCAACTCCTCTTGTTATGAAGGCCAACATGCCATTTGCTTTCGTCACTGCCTGCTGTACCTACCCACTTACCCAACCTGTCCGTCACCCTGCATTCTCATAGCATCCTCCTCACAATTCACATTGCCACATTATATGAAGACACTCAAGCTGTTGAAGGTATATTATCATAGGAGAACAAGGCCGTGTAATAACCAAAGGGAAAACAACATTTCATGGTGATTTGCTCTCTGGTTTCAACTATTTTGGCGAGTTGTGTATAATCCATGCCATTGTGAATATTCACTACTTTTGTTTACCATTTTTCTTTCTTTAGGAAGTGATCAATAGTTTTGGCCCAGTTGACATAACATTAGCTACTATTTCAAATACAAAGCCTGTCATCTTCTTTCCCTCCACAATTATCTGCCATGCTAGTTTACATTCAAAAATCTATATTATGCAAACTCTATCACATAATATACTGTAATTAATAATGTCCTATCTGCTCTTAGAAAGCAGAACTGTTCTTGACAACTTCTTACAACAAAACACAACTTTACATAAAAGATAGAAAATATTTTGGATGTAGCTTTGAATATTAATGTGTACAGCATTTGATGAGTTATAACAAAAATGTATTATTAACGGCGACACCCAAAATCTATGCATCAAGAATGTAAATTGAAGAAGAACTCGGATTCAAATTATGCGATAAGACAACAAGCAAATGTCCAGTATTCTTTACTCCACCTGGATTCACACCTCTTATAAAAGGATCAAAAGATCAGATTGTTCCAGGGAACTAATTTATCAGATTTGATCCATAATTTTCTTCACAGTATACTCAGAAAGATTGGAAGAAAGACGTGCATTCCATATTTAAGAGCATATTAACATCAAAGGACGTGATGTGAATTTCTCTGTTTCAACAATCATCTTGCATGTCCTCAGCTTGCTTTAACTGCCTTTCAAATGGGACTCAAGGACAGTAAGTAGCCAATCCGTACACAAATACAGAAAAGAACAGCGATCAAGTTACAAATCATGGACTGCAGCAAGTCATGCTGACCTCAGGATTTTAAATAGCATTTTGTTAATTTCAGTTGAATGCTGATAACCACATTAGCGTAGAAAGGCATTTGTAGGTCAGGATTTGTAAAAACAGGTTCATAAGCATGCACTGAAATGAAAAAAATCTTTCCATTTACTGTATTTTTTTTAATAGATAAAATAAACTATGATGAATAAACTTATAGAGTTGGTATAATTAATGAAAATAAATATTGTAAAATAAATAGCTATTGCAATTATCCAATATTGAAAGAGGTCAGGTAATATTCAAATGGGAATTTTACCTCACATTTTTACTTGCATCTAAAAAAATGGGGAAATAGCAGGACAAACAAAAAGTGGTGGAAAGTAGAAAGACTAACTTATTTTTGGTTGCAATTCTTGGATGGGCCTCAATTTAGGTAGATGTTGCTTCTGCTTAATATATACATTCAAATATAAGCCAAACAAATTGTTCATAATTCATGACATTCTTTCAATTTCTGACTTGTTATTTCCCATTGAAGAAGGGTTTCGGCCCGAAACGTTGCCTATTTCCTTCGCTCCATAGATGCTGCTGCACCCGCTGAGTTTCCCCAGCAATTTTGTGTACCTTCGATATTCCAGCATCTGCAGTTCCTTTTTGAACACTTTCTATACTCAATGCTCTGATTTATAAAGGCTAGCACACCAAAAGCTTTCTTTACCACCCTATCTACATGAGATTCCACCTTCAGGGAACTATGTACAGTTATTCCTAGATCCCTCTGTTCAACTGCATTCCTCAATTCACTACCATTTATCATGTACGTCCTATTTTGATTTGTCCTGCCAAGATGTAGCACCTCACACTTATCAGCATTAAACTCCATCTGCCATCTTTCAGCCCATTCTTCCAAATGGCCTAAATCTCTCTGTAGACTTTGGAAATCTACTTCATTATCCACAACACCACCTATCTTAGTATCATCTGCATACTTACTAATCCAATTTACCACACCATCATCCAGATCATTGATGTACATGACAAACAACAGTGGACCCAACACAGATCCCTGAGGCACCCCACTAGTCACCGGTCTCCAACCTGACAAACAGCCATCCACCATTACTCTCTGGCATCTCCCATTCAGCCACTGTTGAATCCATCTTGCTACTCCTGCATTAATACCCAACAATTGAACCTTCTTAACCAACCTTCCATGAGGAACCTTGTCAAAGGCCTTACTAAAGTCCATATAGACAACATCCACTGCTTTACCCTCGTCAATTTCCCGAGTAACCTCTTCAAAAAATTCAAGAAGATTAGTCAAACATGACCTTCCAGGCACAAATCCATGTTGACTGTTCCTAATCAGACCCTGTTTATCCAGATGCTTATATATATTATCTCTAAGTATCCTTTCCATTAATTTGCCCACCACTGAAGTCAAACTAACAGGTCTATAATTGCTAGGTTTACTCTTAGAACCCTTTTAAAACAATGGAACAACATGCGCAGTACGCCAATCCTCCAGCACTATTCCCGTTTCTAATGACATTTGAAATATTTCTGTCATAGCCCCTGCTATTTCTACACTAACTTTCCTCGATATCCTGTCGGGACCTGGAGACTTATCCACTTTTATATTTTTCAAAAGTGTCAGTACTTCTTTTTCTTTGAATCTCATCGTTTCCATAGCTACACTACTTGTTTCCCTTACTTCACATAATTTAATATCCTTCTCCTTGGTGAATACCGAAGAAAATAAATTGTTCAATATCTCCCCCATCTCTTTTGGCTCTGCAGATAGCTGTCCAATCTGTCTCTCTAATGGACCAATTTTATCCCTCGTTATCCTTATGCTATTAATATAGCTGTAGAAACCCTTTGGATTTACTTTCACCTTACTTGCCAAAGCAACCTCATATCTTCTTTTAGCTTTTCTAATTTCTTTCTTAAGATTCTTTTTACATTCTTTATACTCCTCAAGCACCTCATTTACTCCATGCTGCCTATAATTATTGTAGATCTCTCTCTTTTTCCGAACCGTCCAATTTCCCTTGAAAACCAGGGCTCTTTCCAATTTTTACTATTTCCTTTCAACCGAACAGGGACATAAAGATTCTGTACTCTTAACATTTCCCCTTCAAATGTCCTCCATTTCTCTTCTACATCATTCCCATAACACAAAATGTCCCAATTCACTCCTTTTAAATCCTTTCGTGCAACAATAATAAAAATTACCAATACCAATGAACATGGCAGGAGGGAAAAATAGTTGAACATAACAGAATTCAGTGAGAGGGTGGGTCGACCAAAACTGTACACAACACCAGTTGTGGTTTCACCAAAAGTAACATTCACGTTTAAAGGTACTTGGGTGTGCTTGCGTACAAGTCACTGAAGGCCAACATGCAGGAGCAGCTAATGATTAGGAGGGCAAATGACATGTGAGCCGTTTTCACGAAAAGCTCAGTTGTGTAGGGCTTTCAGGGAGCACAACCGGAGTTTTGCGTATAGTTTTGGCCTCTTTAGCTAAGAAAGGATGTACTGCCATGAAGAGAATATAACAAATATTCACTTGAAACGGATCGTACATTTGTTATGTTAGGAACAATTGAGTAGACTGGAATTGCTTTTTCAGGAGATCTCAGGTAAACTTACAAAGTTCTTAACGGCAGGGAGGATGTATTCCCTGGCTGATGCCTCTCGGACTGGGAGATAGATTTTAGAATAAGGTATAGGTTGTTTAGGACTGAGATATAAAGGAAATGTCTTTACCCAGAGGGGAACCTTTGGAATTATCTTCTTTAATCATTTGGTAATTTAAGAATATAAATTAATGGATAGGACATAGAACAGTACAGCACAAGAATAGGCCCTTTGGCAGACAATGTCTGTGCCAAGCATAATGCAAGACCAACTCTTATCTGCATCCCCATAATCCATATCCCTTCATTCCCTGCATATTCATATGTATTTTTAAAAGTTTGTTAAATGTTGCTGTCAAATCTGCCTTAACCACCAAGCACTCACCACCATTTGTGTAAAAATCTTGCCCTGCACATCTCCTTTAAACTTAGCCCCTCTTACCTTAAAACTATGCCCTCTTGTAGTTTTTTCATTGTGGGAAAAGGTTCTGACTGTCTACACTTTCAATGCTTCTCATAACTTTATATTCTTCTATCAGGTCTTTCCCCTTATATGTTATCTGGCATTAAAGGAGTTAAACAATATGGAAATTGGCATTGAACAGCCATGATCTTAATTTGGTGGAACAAGCCACATCATCCGGATGTGGCGGCGCTGTCCTAGCAGCTGCGGCTCGCCTGCAGTCCGTCTGTTTTTTCTTTTTTTTTTGTTTTCTTTTGTCCTGTTTTAGTTTATTCAGGTTGTGTATGTGTGTGGGGGAGAAACATGTTTTTGGTCTCTTCCTTCGGGAGGATGCGACCTTTTCTTGTCATATCCCCCGTCTCCGTCTCCGTCTGCGCTGAGGCGTAATGGCGGAGCTGGCAGCCTCCAACTGGGACCGACCTCGAGGCTCCGGAGGCAGAGCCAGCCAGGACATACCAACTCGAGGCTGGCCGACTTCGGGGCTGTGGTGGCGTTGCGGCGGCGGCGACCCGACTTCGGGGCTGTGGCGGCATTGCGGCGGTGGTGACCCGACTTCGGAGCCTCGGAGGCTCGGTCGCGGGCCCAGTGGACGACATCGTCGGGAGCTCACAGGTCACAGGTTGGTGACCTGTTTTTCCGGAGCTCCCGCATCAACAGCTTCGTCCGCTGGACTGGAGGGCGGCAGCTTCGACCACCCCGGGCTGCGGAGTTTGAACCGGCCCATTCGCGGTGCTCGGATTCAGCCGCGGGACTTGCTTACCATCACCCAGCGGGGTCACAACATCGGAAACCTGGATCGCCTCAGCACAGAGGGAGAACAAGGAGGGAAGAGACAAGGACTTAAGACATTTGCCTTCCATCATAGTGAGGAGGTACCTGGTGGACTCACTGTAGTGGATGTTAAATCTGTGTTTATTGTATGTTTTGTTATTTTACTCTATGTTATGACTGCAAGGCACAAATGTTCGTCTGAATGACAATAAAGGATACTTGACTTGACTAGACTTGATCTACTACTGCTTCTATATCTTAGGCTGTAATATATTTGAATGCCTAATGCTATGCTGAGAGTCACAATCTAGTTTTCACAGTCTCGAGATTGTGATATTTAAGACTTTGGCATTAAGGGAAGCCCAGCCTTTCCAGCATAAACGTTCATGGAGAAACTGCTCTGACAAATTTACAAACCCAATCATGATGTATGATCTGATGGCTGTTGTATTATCTTCCATTGCAGCACAAGCAGCAGCAGCTGTGCAACACAGTGCTGAAAGGCAACCTCAGCCTGCTGACATGCTAATTTAGAGTGCTAGTTTTGGTTGCCTGTTTGTCTAAGGGCTCGCTGAGTCACATCAACAATCCAGAAATCATATCTGCTGTATTATTTCAGAAATACAACATCTGTGATTCTCTACCAATGACATTGTTGTTGCATGCAGGCCAGTCAAACCAGTTGCTGCCATTTATTCTCAGAAACTTCAGCCTAGATCTTTATAGAAGGTACACAAAATTGCTGGGGAAACTCAGCGGGTGCAGCAGCATCTATGGAGCGAAGGAAATAGGCGACGTTTCGGGCCGAAACCCTTCTTCCTGAAGATGAGGGGGTGAGGGCCCAGAGAGTGGAATGCGTGGAGGCGGTGGAGAGTGTCTGAGGTGTCTAGAACATAGGTGGGGAGGGATTTGACCAAGGGGGATAGGATGGAGTCAAGGTATGTGGAGATGAGTTCGGTGGGGCACGAACACGCAGAGACAATGGGTCTGCCGGGAGAGCCGGGTTTGTGGATTTTGGGGAGAAGGTAAAAACGGGCCGTGCGGGGCTGGGGAACGATGAGGTTGGAAGCTTGGTCAGGCAGGGCGTGGGAATTGATGAAGTCGGTGATGGTGCTAGAAATGGTGGCCTGGTGCTCGTCAGTGGGGTCAACGACTTCCTACTTACTTACTTACTTACTGCCTATTATGCCTCCTGGCATGTAGGGCAACAACGAAGGTCCTCCACTCCTGTTGATTCCTTCAGTTGCTGTTTCCGTAACATATTTGTTTTACGAGACAGGGTTGTTAGCCCAGTGATCAACATCCAACCTGGAGGACAAGTGGATCGCTCTTCGTCTCGCCTCTACCCTTTGACCTGTCCAGCATGGAATCTTTGACCTGTCCAGCACGAATCTCCCGCTGGCATAGCTCTAGGGGTCACTGAGACACGCAAGCTCCCCGACCACAACAAGGCTGCAATCCAACGGGGAGTCAAAGACTTCCTACTTGGCAAAAATGCATGGCTGCAAGCTTCCTCCGGCTGGCAAAGTACTGCATTGAAATATTTGCATTGGCGAAGGAAAACAGAAGTGAGTTAATAGGAACATTTACAAGGATAATTAAATCTTGCATGCTATTTGGCACTGTTTAATGTACACATATGGTTAGGTATGTTAATTATGTGTTGGCTTTCATTTTGAAAATGTCAACAAGTGGACAGATAGTGATCAGTAGCAGAAGGGAAGTTAAGATATGAACTGTTGTTGAATGGGTTCACTGACAACCTAACCAGAAAATATCAACATTTTCTTCCTACTTCCTGTGATTCTGTTCCTTCCATTTGCTCCGAATCTTCCCCCTGTGCAATTTGCGCTAATGCTAACTTTAACGATGCTGTTGTTATTACAGACCACTGAGGGAATAGGACATCTGCTAAGTGCTGCCTTTGAAGTAATCCAGAGGGAGAAATCATCGTTCCTGTCAGAATGTGACATTTTTTAATCTATCAACAGAATTTGAAAATGCAGAAAAATCACGGAGCAGGTCAGGCAACATTTGAAGATAAAGAAACATTGTTAGCATTTAGAGTTGATGACCTTTCATTGGAACTGGAAAAGAGGGGGGAGAGGATGAATCAAACGCAGTAAATGTCCCTGATAGGATGTGTCCAGAGTGTTGGCCTCATCCATCAAAGATATTCCTTTTGTCCTATCAATCCATCCCCCACCTCGTAACTTGGAACTAATTTATTTTCTTGGTCTCCCCTTTCTGGTGATGGATCTTCAACATGAAACGTTAACTCTATTTGTCATTATACGGATGCTAGCTGATAGTTTAGTCTGCACAGGATTTTGTGTTTTTATTTCAAACTGGACTAAGTCGGCCCCGTTGGATCACAGTCACACGGGAGGCCTGGTCCCCCAAAGCAACCCATTCTTGGGGGCATTAATTTTGTCTATGCACCATCATTCTTTGTTTGTGTTTTATGTACTGAACTTCTTTTTTGTTGTTTCTTATGGTGTTTACAGAGAACTATATTCACTTATCTGTTATGCTGCTGCAAGTAAGAATTTCATTGTTCTTTTTCTGGACATTTGATAATAAAACACAGTATATAGAAACAAAGAACTGCAGATGCTGGCTAATGCACAAAATGCTGGAGTCGTGTGCGGACGTGGCGCCGATGGACGGGAAGCCGAAGCAAAGAAGTGGAAGCCAAATAACCGAATGAAAACGAAGCCAAAACGCCAACTAACCGAAAGGGTGAGACGCCTAAATGCAAACTAACCGAAAGGGCGTGACGCCTAAAAGCCAACTAACCGAAAGGCTGCGTCGCCTAAAAGCAAACTCACCGAATGGCCGCTCTGCCGAAAGGCCACCTACCCGAAAGGCGGCGTTGTCTACAAGCCAACGGACTGAATGCCGCTCAACAGAAAAGTCAAATAATGGACATGACGTTGCCGGGGGGCGGGACTTGTCAGCGATTGGTCCAGACCCCCGAGTCCATCACATCACTGTGGAGGGATGAACATTATCCCACACGTCCGCTCCACCCAACCCACAGCCCGTAGAGGGTGGCTGTGGGAGAGTGGGGGCTGTCCCAAGGGAGCTTACAATTTGGTGCTTGGGTTCAGATTGCCCAGTCACCTTTGGCTTGTTTGGGAAAATGACCCTCACCCTCCCGCCGGTGGAGATGGGGGAGAGAGAAGGGAGAGAGAGGAGGGGGGGGAGAGAGAGGGGGGGGGAGAGAGCGGGGGGGGAGAGAGAGGGGGGGGAGAGAGATAGAGGGGGGGGGAGAGAGAGAGGGGGGTAGAGAGGGGGAGAGAGAGGGGGGGAGAGAGAGCGGGCGGGGGAGAGAGAGAGGGGGGAGAGAGAGAGAGAGCGGGGGGGAGAGAGAGAGGGGGGGGGAGAGAGAGGGGAGCGAGAGAGAGAGGGGGCGAGAGAGAGAGGGGGGCGAGAGAGAGAGGGGGCGAGAGAGAGAGGGGAGTGAGAGAGAGAGGGGGGAGAGAAGAGAGGAGGGGGAGAGCTCTTTTTTTTTGTCGCGAGGGGGGCGAGCGAGAGAGGGGGGATGAGAGAGGCGGGGGAAGACGAGGGGGCGGGGCGAGGAGGGGGGGGGTGAGAGAGAGGGGGGGGGAGAGAGTGGGGGGGGGGAGAGAGGGGGGGGGGAGAGAGGGGGGGGGAGAGAGGGGGGGGGGAGAGAGAGAGAGGGGGGGGGAGAGAGGGGGGGGGGGGAGAGAGAGAGGGGGGGGGAGAGAGGGGGGGGGGGGAGAGAGAGGGGGGGGGGGAGGGAGAGGGGGGGGGGAGAGAGGGGGGGGGGAGAGGGGGGGGGGGGAGAGAGGGGGGGGAGGAGGAGGGGGGGGGAGAGAGAGGGGGGGGGGGAGAGAGGGGGGGGGGAGGAGAGAGGGGGGGGGAGAGAGGGGGGGGGGAGAGAGGGAGGGGGGGAGGGAGAGGGGGGTGGGGAGAGAGAGGGGGGGGAGAGAGGGGGGGGGGAGAGAGGGGGGGGGGGAGAGAGGGGGGGGGGGAGAGAGGGGGGGGAGAGATGGGGGAGGAGAGAGGGGGGGGGATGAGAGGGGGGGGGGAGAGAGGGGGGGGGGGAGAGAGGGGGGGGGGGAGAGAGGGGGGGGGAGAGAGGGGGGGGAGGAGGAGAGAGGGGGGGGGTGAGAGAGAGGGGGGGGGGGAGTGGGGGGAGAGAGGGGGGGGGGAGAGAGGGGGGGGGGGAGAGAGAGGGGGGGGGAGAGAGAGGGGGGGGGAGGAGAGGGGGGGGGAGAGAGGGGGGGGGAGAGAGGGGGGGGGAGAGAGGGGGGGGGGAGAGAGAGGGGGGGGGAGAGAGGGGGGGGGAGAGAGAGGGGGGGGAGAGAGAGGGGGGGGGAGAGAGGGGGGGGGGAGAGAGAGGGGGGGGGGAGGAGAGAGGGGGGGGGAGAGAGAGGGGGGGGGAGAGAGGGGGGGGGGGGGGGGGGGGGGGGAGAGAGGGGGGGGGAGAGAGGGGGGGGAGAGAGAAGGGGTAGTGAGAGAGGGGGGAGAGAGAGGGGGGAGAGAAAGAGAGAAGGGGAGAGAGAAGGGAGAGAGTGGGGGAGAGAGAGGAGGGGGAGAGAGAGGAGGAGAGTGAGAAGGGGAGAGAGAGAGAAGGGAGAGAGAGGGGGGAGAGAGGAGGAGAGAGAAAGTAGGGGGAGAGAGAAAATGGAGAGAGAGGAGGGGGTGCCTCTCTTTGGCGGCGCGACTCACTGTCGCGGAGCCTGCGGAGCTGCGGACCACTTACCATCGTGGGGCTGGCTGGCCTCGGAGAGTGAGGAGCGGTGGTGGCTCGCTGCTGCGGCCCGACTCCGGAGCTCGGAGGCTCCAGCAACGCAGCTTCTGTGGACTGTGATATCGGGAGCTTGCGGGTCCAGGTGGAGACCGCTTTTCAGAGCTCCCGCAATGCAACTTCTCCAGCCCGTGTCGCGGGGTTGGAACGACCCGGAGCGGGGCCGTACATCGCCCGGCGCGGCTTTAACGGCCGCGGGACATTCCAGCGCCCGCCGGGGGCTCCAACATTGTGGCATTTAGACCTAGAGCGGGGCCGTACATTGCCTGGCGCGGCCTAAAATGGCCGGGGACTTACCATCGCCCGCCTGGAGCTTCAACATCGGGTGAAAAATGGAGAGCAGGGGAGAGAAAAGACTTTGCCTTCCATCACAGTGAGGAGGAGGTTCACTGTGATGGATGTTTGTGTGAATTAAATTGGCTGTGTGTCTAGTAGGAATCGTTTTTTGTTTGTATGGCTGTAGAAACAGAGTTTTGTTTGAGCCTCACTGAGGTTCAATTGACAATAAATATTGTATATTGTATTGTATTGGGAGAGAGAGGAGAGAGAGAAGGGGAGAGAAAGAGAGAAGGGGAGAGAGAGGGGGAAGAGAGAGGAGGGGGAAGAGAGAGGGGGAGAGAGAGGAGGGGGAAAGAGAGGAGAGAGAGAGGGGGGAGAGAGAGAAGAGGGGAGAAGGAGATATAAGGGAGAGAGAGGAGGGGAAGGGAGAGGGGAGAGAGAGAGAGAGGGGTGAGAGGGAGAAGAGGGGAGAGAAAGAGAATGGGGGAGAGAGAAGGGAGAGAGAGGAGGGGAAGGGAGCGAGAGGGGACAGAGAGAAGGGGAGGAGAGAGAGAAGGGAGATAGAGGAGGGGAGAGAGAGAAGGGAGAGAGAGGAGGCGAGAAAGAGAAGAGGGGTGAGAGAAGGGGGAGACAGGAGGGTGGGGGTAATTTTCCCACACAAGCCATAGGTGACTGGGCAATCTGAACCCCAGCACCAAGTTGGAAACGGACAAAGGTGCGCATCCCTCGGGACAGCCTCCACTCTCCCACGGCCACCCTCCGCGGGCTGTGGGTTGGGTGGAGCGGAGGTGTGGGACAATGTTCATACCTCCACAGTGATGTGATTGACGCGGGGGTCTGGACCAATCGCTGACAAGTCCCGCACCCAGCAACATCATGTCCGTTATTTGACTTTTCTGTTGAGCATCATTCGGTCCGTTGTCTTGTAGTAGGTATGTTATAAAACTTACCTTCAGCGGCGCTGCAGTTCTGTCACTGCCCGTGTGCGCGACCTTGGCGCCTTTGAGAGGGGGACAGTTTTAAAATGCCGTTTTCTCCAGGCTGTTCAAATCGATATTCGTCAGCCTGTTTAGTTGCTCAAGAAAAATCGCTCCGACATTCGTTCTCTGGAGTTATTTTTTAACTTCGCTGGATAATTTAATTGCTAGAGTAAATTAAAAATCACCTTCTAAAGCCGTGAACGCCGACAACGGGACGGATCTCACGTAGGGGACAAGGCAAGGTACGCCGTTTATTTTTACATAAAAAAGTGCTTTTTAAGATGCCTTTAATCAAAATTTCACATTGCGAGAAGGTGACTTGGGACCCATCCGAACCAGCAGTATTTTTCCTGCCGATATGGGGTTTAAATTCACTGCAACCGCAATGTTCCAAACGATCGCGTTCCACAAAATCCCACTCGTAAGATGATTTAAATGACCATTAATTTACGGGAATTAAACACTAAATTCCTTCCATTTGGCCTATAAATTCATGACAATGAGATTTAAAAATCATGATATATTATGAATTCTTGTGTGAATGTTATTTGGACACTTAGGCTATTAAAAAATGTTAACCTTTTCTTAAGAAATGGAATAGATGGTTAGATCTAGTAATTGAATTTTGTAATTAGCTACAATTAGGTAACTAACTAATTATATGCTTTAATTTCAGGTCATCCAAGTAAGATTGTTTCATATTTGTTTCAGAATGCTTCAATCTATAATAACTGAAAATTTCATTCCGTTCTCTTAATTTCTAAGAAAGTTATGGGCTTTTGACTGTCCTGGATCACAGCTTTTGAGTTAAGTCAATGGAAAAGCAATAGGGAACAAGATGCTAATTTCCGAGTATGAAAATAGCCATAACTTTTTTAATACTGAAGATATGAAAGTGAATTAGGTGTCAAATTAAACTTCTTTTTATGCTTTATCTGATGGGGAAAATTGCAGACTTGATTTTTTAAATCTCAACATTTTGTAACATTGCTACTTGTAGCCGATGCCGCCTTTCGGGTAGGTGGCGTTTCGGCAGAGCAGCCATTCAGTGAGTTTGCTTTTAGGCGACGCAGCCTTTCGGTTAGTTGGCTTTTAGGCGTCCCGCCCTTTTGGTTAGTTTGCATTTAGGCGTCCCACCATTTTGGTTATTTTGCGTTTCGGCTTTGTTTCCATTCGGTTATTTGGCTTCCACTTCTTTGCTTCGGCTTCTCATCCGTTGGCGCGACATCCGAGTACCGGTGGAGTAATCAGCAGGTCAGGCATCATCTCTGGACAGCATGGATGGGTGACGTTTCAGGTCGAGAACCTTCTGTAGACTTCATTAAAACACTCTTGACTTATGTAATCCCTTTAAATAGCACAGATGGTGGTACTTCATGCATGTTGTATATCAGTGAACATCCCAGTAGCCAGTGTTATGATTATGCCAATTTTGCACACTGATGTCATGGTTTGCCTGTTCTGCAAATACTTCCCCCAGTAAATGTGCACACATCAGATGCCAAATTGAACCATATTAGCATGAAATGAATACATAATAAGCATCAGGCTGTCAAATGTTATGCCCTTCAAGTGCAAAATTCCCATATTCTGTTTCAGCCAAATGTACAGCAAAAATGATTTTTGATGAATTCAATGTGTATGGGGTAGCACTTTTAAGTCAATATTAAGTCTAACCTCAAAATGAAGAAGTTCACTTTGAGCGCTTGGATAAGCAAAGAAAATGAACATTTTCACTTTTATAATACCACATAACATATTGAAGTACTTTTGAAGTCCTGACATTGTCATAATGTTGATACAGTTGATTTTTGTAAACAAACTAAGGCAAAGATGTTTTAATTTGACTCGGATTACTAAGCACAACCCATATTCAATACAGGGATACTATCATCAGGACCACTTCAAAAGGCCTAAATATCAACACTGATTATACAGTATAAGGGTATTCCCTTTCAAACTGATTATTACTGTGCTGGTTTTAGCCTAATCAAATTGATACTCAAATGCTGGATTTATGAGATTGTTGGGTAACACAACAGGGAAGCAGAAGTGGTGTGTTGACAGATGAGTAGTTAGAGTGACTCGTGGAACAGGTTTTGGTAAGAACAAATAACCGCGCCAAGAACACTTTGGAATAAACCACTAGTGCATTTACAGGGAGCGTCACATGAACGATCCAAAACAGTTCCAAAGACCACACACGAGAAACATGTTTTATTTTGACATTCAGACGAATGCACAAGAGCCAAGAGCTAATTAGCCACACCTTGTGATGACAGATATTTTCTACTCCTAAATCAGGAAGCTTTTCTTCCATACCTACTTAGATAAAAGGAACTGCAGATGCTGGTTTACAAAAAAAGACACAAAGTACTTGAATAACTCAGTGGGTCAGGCAGCATCTCTAGAGAACATGGATAGGTGACGTTTCGGGTCAAGACCCTACCTCAGATTGATTGTAGAGAGGGGATGAAAGCAGCAAGATAGGATGACAGGACAAAGCCTGGAAAGTAAATGGTGAACCAGCATCTGCAGTTCCCTCCTACACAGGTAATAGGTAGATACAGGTGAGGGAGGTCATCCTCTCTTCCATCTTTCCCCCTACAATCAGTCTGAAGAAGGATCCCAACACAAAATGTTACCCATCCGTGTTCTCAAGAGATGCTACCTGACCTGCTAAGTTATTCTAGCACTCCCAAAACATTGCCCATCCATGTTCTCCAGAGATGCTGCCGGACCTGCTGAGTTACTCCAGCACATTGTGTGTTTTTTTCTCTTCCATATCTACCCTCAATAGCTAAATTAAGTTAAGGTACATGACCGTGTTCCTTACAAAAGTTGGGGAGAGAGACTATAGCAGATGTGGAAATCAAAGAATCCTGCATCTCATAATACCAGAGGTTACTGAAATTGCAGTTAGTGTCAGCAGAAACCTGTGCTCACTGATGTGCCACAGTGTTACACAGTAACAGTGTCTAATTGCAGGGAATACCTGGGTCCAGATGTGAATAGGAGCCTGAATCCGGACTTGTACCCAATAGTTCTGACACACACTGACATAATCTTTTCCATTGGTTGCGCCCTAGGATTTCTGTGAGTCCTTTCCCATTAGCAAATATAAGACTAACTGACCTGACCTGTCCTCATGTTCCAGTCTTGCTTTCCCAGGGATCAATCTGGTTAACTTTTTGTAATTTCCCTCTCTCTCCATCCATCCCTCTTCCCAGTTCTCTGACCAGTCTTACTGTCTACGTGTACCACTACATTTTACCTCTTTTTGCTTTGTTGTTCCCTTCTCCAAATAACGATGATCTATTCAACATTTTCCTTAACTTCATTCCCTTTGGCCTGTTATCACACCGTATACTTCCTTATCTATACACTTCCTTATCTATGTACCACCCACTCCCCTGACATCAGTCTGAAGAAGGGTCTCAACCCGAAATGTCACCCATTCCTTCTCTCCAGAGATGCTGCCTAAGTTACACCAGCATTTTGTTCCTAACCTTTTGTCAAACTCCCTCCATAATAAAAACATACTTTTTAAATAACGGCACTAAAACTGAATGTCACGACAAAATACAAAGTGCTGAAGGAACTCAGCAGGTTAGACAGCATCCATGGAAGAACAGACAACAGACCCTTCTTCAGGCTAATGGAGTAATAGACAATAGGTGCAGGAGTAGGCCATTTGGCCCTTCGAGCCAGGACCGCCATTCAATGTAATCATGGCTAATCATCCCCAATCAGTACCCCGTTCCTGCCTTCTCCCCATATCCCCTGACTCCGCTATTTTTAAGAGCCCTATCTAGCTCTCTCTTGAAAGCATCCAGAGAACCCGCCTCCACTGCCCTCTGAGGCAGAGAATTCCACAGACTCACCACTCTCTGTGAGAAAAAGTGTTTCCTCGTCTCCGTTCTAAATGGCTTACTCCTTATTCTTAAACTGTGCCCCTGGTTCTGGACTCCCCCAACATCGGGAACATGTTTCCTGCCTCTAGCGTGTCCAAGCCCTTAGCAATCTTATATGTTTCAATGAGATATCCTCTCATAAACTCCAGAGTATACAAGCCCAGCTGCTCCATTCTCTCAGCATATGACAGTCCCGTCATCCTGGGAATTAACCTTGTAAACCTACGCTGCACTCCCTCAATAGCACGAATGTCCTTCCTCAAATTAGGGGAACAAAACTGCACACAATAGTCCAGGTGTGGTCTCACTAGGGCTCTGTACAACTGCAGAAGGACCTCCTTGCTCCTATATTTGATTCCTCTTGTTATAAAGGCCACCATGCCATTCGCTTTCTTCACTGCCTGCTGTACCTACATGAGTAGGGGGAAAAACTGGAAAAGAGAGGTGGAAGTGGGACAAAGCCTGGCAAGTGATAGGTGGGTGGATGTCTGGCAGATGAGTGAAGATGAAAAAGGTGATAAAGGCTTGAGATGAAAAAGAGATGAAAAAGAGTGTGAGATAAGGCGAGAAAAGGGGTGAAATATAAAGTTGAAGGGTGTGATGTGGGTAGAAGGGACAGGGGGCAGGGAAAGAGAGTGGATAAAAGGGAAATGGAGGAACTAGGGGTGGGTGGAAGCATGGTAATGAGGGTACTGAGGAAGGGAAATGGGCAGGCTGACTGAAGTGGTAGGAACTGGTGGCAAAGCAAGTGCACATTGGGGCGGGGAAAGGAGGGGTGGTAGCTGGTATTACTTAAAATTAGAGTTTGCAATGTTCATACTGTTGGGTTGTAGGATATAATAGACAATAGACAATAGGTGCAGGAGTAGGCCATTCGGCCCTTCGATCCAGCACCGCCATTCACTGTGATCATGGGTGATCATCCACACTAAGTACCCCGTCCCTGCCTTCTCCCCATATCCCCTGATTCTGTTATCTTTAAGAGCTCTATGTAGCAATGTTACAAAATTTTGAGATTTTAAAAATCAAGTCTGTAATTTATCCCATCAGATAAAGCATAAAAATAAGTTTAATTTGACACCTAATTCACTTTCATATCTCAAGTATTTAAAAAGTTATGGCCATTTTCATACTGGGAAATGAGCATCTTGTTCCCTATTGATTTTCTATGGACATAACAAAAAAGCTGTGATCGTGAACAGTCAAAAGCCCATAACTTTCTTAAAAATTAAGAGAACTGAATGAAATTTTCAGTTATCATAGATTGAAGCATTCTGAAACAAATATAAAATAATCTTACTTGGATGACCTGAAATTAAAGCATATAATTAGTTAGTTACCTAATTGTAGCTAATTTCAGACTTCAATTACTAGATCTAAACATCTATCCATTTCTTAATAAATGATTAACATTTTTAAATAGCCTAAATGTCCAAATAATATTCACAAATAATTCACAATAAAACATGATTTTTAAATCTCATTTACATTAATTTATAGGCCAAATGGAAGGAATTTAGTGTTTAATTGCTGTAAATAAATGCCCATTTAAATCAGCTTTCCAGTGGGTCCCTGTGGAACGCGCTGGTTTAGAACGTTCACATTGCGGTAGATTTGTGCCTCAAATGCCGAGAAAAATACTGCGCGATATAATAGGCCCAAATTGAGCTACTCGCAATATTAAACTTAGTATAAAGGGATCTTTAGAAACCTAACTTCTGCTATTTGCTTTATGAGACCCTGCGGTTGCTGGCGGTCGCGGGTTAAGAGATTGATTTTTAAACTACTATAACTATTATTCAAGGCCTTTAAACCTAATAATAGCTTTTGCGACGGGGTCTTCCAGCGATTTTTCGTTAATAATTAACTAGGCTGAACATTTTCGATTGGAACAGTTTAGAGAAAATCACGTTTTAAACCCGCCCCCTCTAAACGGCGCCAAAATCGCGCACACCCTCAGCAGCAGATCTTCAACGACGCTTCAGGTAGGCTTTGCAACATACCTACTCTATGCAACTCTCTTTTGAAAGTATCCAGAGAACAGGCCTCCACTGCCTCAGAGTGCGGTGGAGGCTGGTTCTCTGGATATTTTCAAGAGAGAGCTGGGTAGGGCTCTTAAAGATAGCGGAGTCAGGGGATATGGGGGGGAAGGCAGGAGTGGGGTACTGATTGTGAATGATCAAAGGGCCCATTGGCCTACTTCTGCACCTATTGTCTATTGCTAGACAATATTATCTATTGTTTATTGCCTTCTGAGGCATAGAATTCCTCAGAGTGACAACCCTTTTTTCCTCATCTCCGTTCTAAATGGCATTATAATTACAGAGAAAATGTCCAAGGTCCACAATGAGATATGTTGGATGATTGGGACTTCTCCCGAGCTAATGGGAGGACAGTTCAATGGTCTGACAACAGCAGGGAAGAAGCTGTTTCTGAATCTGGTGGTAAGTGCTTTCAAGTTTTCTATCTTCTGCCAAATGGGAGAGGGGAGAAAAGGGAATGATCAGGGTGAAAAAGGTTCTTGACTTAGGGACGGCGCGGAGGCGCAGAGGTAGAGTTGCTGCCTAGTAATTAGATAGTGACATAACTGATGGGAAATAATGTGAAAAAATGTGAGGCCATCCTATTTGTTAGCAAAACGAGACAGGTGAAGTTATTTCTCAATAGAGTTTGAAATGAGTTGGTGTTCAAAGGGACCTGAGCGTCCCTGAACATGAATCGCGGCATTCAGGTTCAGCCAGCAGTGCGGAACACAAACAGTATGTTGGCCTTTATGGCAAGAGCACAAGAATAGACATGTCTTGCTCCAATTATATAGAGTGTTGAATATCATGTAAGGTCTGTCCTCCTTGCATAAGTCAGAATATTTTTGTTGGCACAAAAGACTGCAGACGTTGGAATCAGGAGCAAAAAATCAAACTACTGGAGTCAGTGTTTTGGGTGAAGACCCTTGCTCTGGACTGTGGAATATGATAGAGGAAATATTTTGAAGACACACCAATCGATTCCTGAAAAATTGGATATGTTATTTAGTTTGGTTTAGTTTAGAGATACAGTGCAGAAACAGGCCCTTTGGCCCACCGAGTCCGCACCGACCTGCGACCCCTGCACAATAACACTGTCCCCACACACAGTATCCTGCACACACTATGGACAATTTACATTTATACCTACAAACCTGTACATCTTTGGAGTGTGTGAGGAAGCCAAAGATCTCGGAGTAAACCCACGCAGGTCACGGGGAGAACATAAAACTCCGTAATCAGGATCAAACCCAGATCTCTGATGTTGTAAGGCAGCAACGTTACTGCAGTGCCACCATGCCGCCCAAGGTGAGGAGAAACTTGGTAGACCAAGTCTGCACTCTATAGAGTTTGGAAGAATGAGAGAAGATCCCATTGAAATATCAGATGTAAAAAATTATGAATGTTAGCAGGAACTTTTTTAGATTAGATTAGACTAGATTCAACTTTATTGTCATTGCACATTTACAGTACAACGAAATGGTTTAACCTTGTAGTCATAACATAGAATAAAATAACAAAACACACACTCAACACAGTTTTAACATCCACCACAGTGAGTCCACCAGGCACCTCCTCACTGTGATGGAAGGCAAAAGTCCCAAAGTCCTTGTCTCTTCCCTCCTTGCTCTCCCTACAGAGAGTTGGTTTGTCAAGGAGGACTCTCTCTAACTTCTACAGGTGCACAGTAGAGAGCATGCTGACCGGTTGCATCGTGGCTTGGTTCGGCAACTTGAGCGCCCTGGAGAGGAAAAGATTACAAAAAGTAGTAAACACTGCCCAGTTCATCATCGGCTCTGACCTCCCTTCCATCGAGGGGATCTATCGGAGTCGCTACCTCAAAAAGGCTGGCAGTATCATCAAGGACCCACACCATCCTGGCCACACACTCATCACCCCGCTACCTTCAGGTAGAAGGTACAGGACCCTGAAGACTGCAACGACCAGGTTCAGGAATAGCTACTTCCCCACAGCCATCAAGCTATTAAGTTTCTCCTCACCTTGGGCGGCATGGTGGCACTGCAGTAACGTTGCTGCCTTACAACATCAGAGACCTGGGTTTGATCCTGATTACGGAGTTTTATGTTCTCCCCGTGACCTGCGTGGGTTTACTCCGAGATCTTTGGCTTCCTCGCACACTCCAAAGGCTATTAAACTTGGCTCGGACAAAACTCATTCATGTGTGTATATATTTATACAATGGTATATGGACACACTGATCTGTTCTGTAGTCATGCCTACTATGTTCTGTTGTGCTGAAGCAAAGCAAGAATTTCATTGTCCTATCATGACAATAAACTCTCTTGAATCTCTGCGCTGAGGCGATCCAGGCCTCCGATGTTGTGACCCCGCCGGGTGATGGTAAGCAAGTCCCTCGGCTGAATCTGAGCTCCGCGAATGGGCCTGTTCAAACTCCGGGGCGGTCGAAGCTGCCACCCTCCAGTCCAGTGGACGAAGCTGTTGTTGCGGGAGCCCTGGAGAAACAGGTCACCAACCTGTTTTTACTATGTTTATAAGAATTTGGCAGCATGGATACAGCTGATGTTTCTCCTGGTTGTATTATGTAAAGCCAAGGTTACTGTCCCAAAATAATGATGGACCATTCAAGACAGAGGTGAGGGGAAACCTTTGGAATTTTCGCCCCAAGATGACTGTGGAGGCTCTTTGCTGAGTGTATAGCTGATCAATAGATTTAGAAATCACGGAATCATGGAAATCGGGGTGAATGGAGAAAAGTGGTGCTGGTAAAAGATCAGCTGTGAATGTATTAAGAGACAATTTACAAGAGAGTGAATAACCTGCTCCACTTTTATTTCCTATGTTTTTATTCAGGGCTGCGGAACAAATACGAAAAGGTGAGATTCGTTTTTTTGGGTTTCGGCCCGTAACTTTGCCTATTTCCTTTGCTCCATAGATGCTGCTGCACCTGCTGAGTTTCTCCAGCATTTTTGTGTACCTTTCTTTTTTTTAATTCTGGCTCAAACATTCAATAATTCCATTATATTTGAATATTGCTCATCTGACATTCTGATGTCTGGCAAACTTATCTGTGATTGCATTAGCAGAGTGGATGCTTAGAATAATTGCCTGTGTGAGAAACTCAAATGGCCGTACCCTTCCTTACCATTTTATCCTCATCAATTTTCTCAGGCAGTCCATGTGAAAGTCGTTTATAGCACGGATGTCTGTACAGCATCCAGATTAAATGATCTTAAATCAAAGCTGATGCCATGGTGACTTTATGAACCCTCAGTTTTGCTTTTATTTTAATAATACCCGCATTCTTGAAATTTAATCGAGTCTGAAAAGGATCTCGACTCAAAACATCACCAAGCTATGTCCTCCAGAGATGCTGATTGATCTGCTGAGTTATTCCAGCACTTTGTGTCCTTTTGTGTATTAACCAGTAGCTGCTGTTCTTTGTTTTTACATTCCCCCACTGTTACACCCAGCTACATCTAAACTTGTTGGAGATTTGCCTACAAATTTGCTCTTCTACCTCCCTCAAACTATAAGAGTACACAATTAACAATGTGATTTTTCCTTTCTTTGATTTTTAGATTGCATACAATTGGTGATTCTACTAATGCACCAACACTTCTATAAATATGTTTCTTGAATCTTCTATCCCTTGAGCCCTTAACTTGTGACGTTATCTTCCTGATGGCCCTTTATTGAATGGATTCTGAAATTCAAATATGCAAACACTAGCTGCACTTTATCTATGTTCAGGTTTTATTCTTAAAAAAAATATTTGTTAAAACAACCATGATGCTGCCTTTTGTTACACTTTTCTTACATTGTGTAGAAAGGAACTGCAGATGTTGGCCAATACTGAAGATAGAAACAAAGTGCTGGAGTAACTCAGCGGATCTGGCAGCTTCTCTGGAGAGAAAGGATGAATGGTGAGTCGGGTCGGGACCCTTATTCTGACTCAAGTGACCCGCTGAGTTACTTCAGCACTTTGTGTTTACTTTTTCTTACATTTGTGCATTTCCAGTCTGCTGCACACTTTCCGGAAACTAGCAACATTTTGTAAAATCACAGCTATCTCTCACATCTATCCATTATCTTTTCATCCACATTTTAAATGTGGACTATCAGTGTTGTATTTGTTTTTAATTCTAATAATTTTCCACTTTTTTCCACTTTTCTTTTTGAGTATCTCCCACTCCATTTCTGCCTAGTTCTATAATACTTTATGAATATTTTGTGAATGCCTCCTGCTATTTTTTAATTAATTCCCCTCTCTTGGCTATTCTTTACCTGGTACACGTGACAATAAACTAAACTGAACTGAACTGAACTTGATCTTTGCTAGGTTTTTTAAATGTTATACCGTATAAGCTTGATTAGTTCATTTTTATATTGCTTGCTAATTTATGTTGGTATTCTACTTTTTCCCACTTTATTAACTTTATTAACTTTATCCTTAATTCGTTTCTAAAATTCTCCCAATCCTCAGACCAATCGCTGCCCTTTACATTTTTTTAAATCGCACTTTGAATCCAATACCATCGTTAAAGGCTTTAGTTAGCCATAGGTGGATAATTTTTCCTGCATTCTCTTTATTTCTCAATGAAAGTATAATGATTGAGAATCATGAAATATTTCTTTGAATGTCCATCACTACTTATTTAATGTCATATCTTTTAATTCAGTTTCCATATCTACTTTACCCGACTTTCTCTTCAAATCTATGCAATTGTTTTCACTCAAGTTTAAGAAACTAATTTTGGATTTAAGTTTTTACTCTTAAACTGAAATTCTATAACATTGCAATGATTCCTGTCCCATGAGATTACTGTTTAATCTGGTCTAACATCACATTAATGTCAGTGTAAAAGTCTGTGGTTCCTACATTGACCTTGTTAATCACCTCAGAACCCACAATACCAGAGTGGAAACAGTCATCCTCGATCCCAAGAGACTGCCCCAGAAGAGATCTAAAGGCCTCTGATCCCTGATTGGATTCTTCCTTTGCCAATTTTGTAATTCTATGCAAAGGCTTAAAATAATCTATAATTATTGCATTGCCTTTGTCACAAGCCTTCACTATTTCCTGATTGATTCTCAGTACAAAAGTGAAGCTATTATTATTCCACCTGTGTTTTCCACCCCTCTAACCAAATTGATTCTACTTCCTGATTTTAGTTTATTTTGCAGAAACAGTGTGGAAATAGGCCCTTTGGATAATTTTTCCTGCATTGTCTTTATATCTCAATGATTGTGTAATGTATGAATGTATAATAATTGAGAATTGTGAAATATTTCTTTGAATGTCTGTCACACCCACACGCTAGTTCTATCCTAGACACTAGGGACAATTTTACAGAAGCCAATTAAGCTACAAACCTGCACATTTTTGGAATGTGGGAGGAAACTGGAGCAACCGGAGAAACCCCCCAAACAGACCCATGGAGAACATGCAAACTCTGTACAGACAGCACCCATAATCATGATCAAACTCTATCCATAGCTTTGCAGATGATACCACTGAGGTGGACTGAATCATGAACAATGGCAAGACGGAATACAAGAAGAAGGTAGAGAACTCTGTGACATGGTGTGAGATCATTAACCTCTCCCTTAATGTCAGCAAAATGAAGGAGCTGGTTATCAACTTCAGTAAGCATGGTGGAGCACATGTCCCAATCAGCATCTACGATACAGAAGGAAAATGGTTGAGAGCTTCAAGTGTTAATATTCCCAATGATCTGTCTGGGATCAACCACATTGATTCACCAGCCATGAAGGCACAGGAATGCCTCTATTTCTTGAGGAGACTGAAGAAATTCAGCATGTTTCCAGTGACCCTTACATACTTCTACAGATGCACAATTGAAAGCATACTGTCGGGTTGTATCACAGCTTGATTTGGCAACAACTCTGCTCAAGACCGGAAGAAATTGCAGAGAGTTTTAGATGTTCCCAGCCCATCACACTGACTAGATTTCCTACCATTGACTCCATCCACACTTTACACTGCTTCAGAAAAACAACCAACCTAATCAAAGACTTGTTCCACCCTGGTCATTCCTTCTTCCCCCTTGCTCCCATACAGCAAAAGGTACAGAAGCTTGAATGCGTGCAGACTAGACTCGGTTACTGCTTTTCCCCCTCTGTTATCAAGCTTCCAAAAAGTCCTTTCATAAGCAAGGGTACAGTTCGATTCACCTCTACCCCATTTAGGACATTGGACATTGTCTATGGAACTGATGCGCTAGAATGCTGAGAATTATATTTTGCACTCTGCATCTTCCCCTTCGTTCTATCACTTGTACTTGACTTTGAACTGATTGTATATATGTATGCCATATCAGATCTGTTTGGACAGCATGCAAAATAAAGCTTTTTGATGTACATTGGTATGTGTGACAGTAATAAACCTAAACCTAAATCTAAACCTAAAGATTGAAGATTTGCCTGAAATTTCTAGCCAGTTAGGCATACAGGTTTTGAGAGCATAACCAGATATACCATTAGAGTCAGACAGAACTTACTTACATATTAGGGATAGGATTTACTATATTTGGAATTAATCGGGTTTGGATTCGCACATATTTGTATTCATAAGTCATAAGAACATGATAGGAGCAGAATTAGGCTATTTGGCCCATCAAGTTTACTCCGCCATTCAATCATGGCTGATCTATCTCTCCCTCCTAACCCCATTCCCCTGCCCTTTTCCCATAACCTCTGACGCCCATACTAATCAAGAATCTATCTATCTATGCTGTAAATATATCCACTGACGGCCTCCACAGCCTTCTTGCAAAGAATTCCACAGATTCACCACCCTCTGACTAAAGAATTTCCTTCTCATCTCCTTCCTAAAAGAACTTCCTTTAATTATGAGGCTATGACCTCTAGTCCTAGACTCTCCCACTAGTGGAAACATACTCTCCACATCCACTGTATTTATTAGAGAGGACTCATATCTTATGAACCTGATTGAACTTTTTGATGAGATGATCAAAGAGAATAGGGCCGTGGATTTCTTCTCCGTAGACTTTAGTTAAAGCATTCAATAAGGCTCCTTGTGGTAGGCTGATACAGAAGATTAAGGCACATGGAATGAACAGTGACTTGGTGGATTGGATTCAAATTTGGCTTGATCATAAATGGCGGAGGGTACTAGTCGAGAGGTCTTAATCTGACGTGATGTGAATGACCAGTGGTATCAGTGCTGGAATCTCTGTCATATGTGTTTCTGCACCCTATATCTTCCCTTTTGCTCTACTATTGTTCTTGAGTTTGACTTGATTGTATTTATGTACGGTATATCTGATCTGTTTGGATAGCAAACAAAGCTTTTTAATTGTACTTTGTTACACGTGTCAATATTAAACCTAAACCTAAATATGTTTAAATGATTTGGACAACAATGTAAGTGTAAATTTGGGGATGACGCAAAATAGGCAGAGTTGACGATAGTTATTGAAGGTTGTCAGACGATACACAAGGATATAGATCTATTGGAAATTATGGGCATAAAAATGGCAGATGTAGTTTAATTCAGACAAGCCTGAGGTGTGGCACTTATGAAGGTCAAATGTGAGAGAAACGTAGAGAATAAATGACCAAATGCATAAGAGCAATAACGAGTTGAGGGATCTTAAGATGCACATCGATAGCTCCCAGGAAATGGCAATGGCAGATGGTAAAGTAGGCATATGGCATCCTTGTCTTCTTTGGTCGGCACATTGAGTACAAAAGTAAGGAAATCATGTTGCAGCTCTATTAAACTTTTAGTCAGGCTACATTTAGATTATTGTGTGCAATTCTTACAGGAATGTTATGGAGGCTTTGGAGGAGTTCCAGAAGTGATTCACCAGAATGTCGCTTGGATTAGAAGGTATTAGCCATAAGGAAAGGATGGACAAACTTAGATACTTTCACTGGAGACTAATGGGCAACCTGACCAAAGTATAAAATCATGAGAGGGTAACATAGAAACATAGAAAATAGGTGCAGGAGTAGGCCATTCGGCCCTTTGAGCCTGCACCGCCATTCAATATGATCATGGCTGATCATCCAACTCAGTATCGGGTAGATGGGGTAGACGTTCTATCAGGATGGAGGTGTCAAATACGGAAGAACCTGGAGCATGTTGCCAGGAGAGATGGTGACAGCAAATACAATAGCAATGTTTGAGAGACATAAAACAGGCTCATGAACAGACAGGTAATAGAAGCATATAGCCATGTGTAGGCAGCTGGGATTAGTTGAATTTAGCACCATGTTTGGCACAACATCAGGGGCCAAAGTGCCTATTCCCCTCTGCATTGTTTCATGTTCTATGTTTCATGTTACCTATAAGCAGCCACTCTCAATCTACCTTTGCCAGGTCACCCTCTCATGGTTATGAAATTGCCCTGCGGCAACAGAACACCTTTATTATTAGTCCATCACTATCCTTTTTAAAAACTACTTTAAATTTACTATCGCTAAAATAATCTCCCTCAGTCACTCCCTCCACTCGATAACGTCCAGTGATGCTCCTTCCCTCTGTTTTAGCATGCCCCAATGTAACCTATAACCATATAACCATATAACAATTACAGCTACGGTTGAATATTTCATCATTTGCTACATTCCCCATATCTGTGTCATCAAGAGGGCTCAGCCTTAGCCCGAGGCCTTCCAGCATAGTGAGGAAGTGTAGGTGGAGGAACTGGGGGGGGAGCAGTACAATGAACAGAGGGAGATGGCAGAGAAAAAGCAACCACCAAAGGATGACCATCTCTGAACATGCTCTCAGGGCGATCTTACCGATATTCCACTGTTTACTCCACTGCAAGGGCTTCACATCCACACGGAGAGATAAAAACAGAAAAATGGCAAGCCTCCATCTCAACACCTTATGCCAAGGACATATGACAAGAGGTCCCTGCAATTTTTGGATTCTACTGTACATTTACTTTTCAGCTGTTCTTATGAATAGTTTGTCCCGTGGCTAATAATGTAGTAAAATGACCAGGAGGTGCCCAAATGATGTCCAATTAGAGCATTTGCAGGAACCTAACAGTTAGGATTAGCTATGGAAGGCTGGCCAAGAATATAGAACAGAGAATGTCGAACCGTACAGTACAGAAACCGTGCAGTTTGCGCCAAACAAGATGCCAATTTAAACTGTCTGTACATGGGCTCTATCACTCAATCCTCTGCCAGTTAGTGTGCCTATCTAAATGCCTCTTAAATGTTGTGAGCATATCTGCTTTCAACACTTTCCCTGGCACGATATAGAGAAGACTTGACATTCCTGCCCTGAAAAGGATTCATTGCCTTAAGCACTAAACATTCTTCATTGTTGACTTCATCAAGGCAACAAGGAGATAGCTTTATCATCAGCAGCTTTATCATCAGCAGCTGTGGTCATGAGGACTACTTGCTGTACAGAGGAATCATTCAGTCACTAAAGGGACATAACCTGATACTCGATTTAAATCTTTTTATTTGAATTTCACAGCAATTTGCATACATACAATGATAACAGACAGTGACAGTCAAGGCATAATTGTGCAACAGTATGTAAGCGACCCTCAAAACCCTTACCCTTACCCACCTTCAACCCACCCGCATCAGGTCGGAACCAAACGGGGACAAACAACACTCACATACATACACATCCACACAAATATGGTAAGATAAACGAAACAAAAAGTACTAAAATTTTTTTTTTTAAAAAGGGGGTCACTAATAACAGTAAATAAGTAAGTAATTAAGTAAATAAGTGTGGGGAGGGGGGGGGGGGGGTTAAGGGGAGAGCAGCTGCAGTAGAGCAGAACAATGGTGGAGAGCACTCACTCTTCCGAGTCCGGGGACAAGTTGAGAGAGTTAACAAGTTCCAAGAAAGGGTTCCATGTATATAGGAATGTCTTGGTAGAGCCTTTGAGAAAGAACCTAAGTTTTTCAAGCTTTAAATTGTAAAGCACCTCCTTAATCCAGCGGGTGTGTGTCGGGGGACAGGTGAGCCTCCAGTTAAGCAAGATCAGTCTCCGGGCTAACAAGGTTGTAAAAGCTAGAACCCGTTTCACCGCAACAGAGAGGTTGGTGTTGGGAGGGGTACCGAAAATGGCTGACAGTGGGTTTGGGGGAATAGTCTGGCCGTAGGCTCTGCTTATCAAGTCAAAAGCACTCCTCCAAAAGGCTGCTAGCTTAGGGCAAGACCAAAACATATGGCTATGGTTGGCAGGAGATTGATTACATCTGTTGCAGGTGTCCCTAACAGCGGGGTAAATTCTAGATAATCTTGCATTTGTGTAGTGGACTTTGTGAAGGACTTTGCATTGGATTAGGCCATGACGGGCACATATGGAGGAAGAATGGATCAAATCCAAGGCAGAGTCCCATTGCTGGTCTGTTAGTTTCGTATTCGTAAAAGAACACAGCTCCAGGGCCAGACAACATCTGTGGGCGGACCCTATGGCACTGTGCTGAGCAGCTGGGAGGTGTGTTCCAGCATCTGTTCCAGGGCTCTTTGACCAGCAGCACAGTCCCCGCGATGTGGAAAAACTCAACAGTGATTCCCATCCCAAAGAAGGGCACCACCAAGGTCCTGAATGACCTTAGACCGGTGGCTCTCACCTCCCTGGTCATGAAGGCCATGGAGAGGATCATCAAGGAGCACATCACCAAGGCAACTGGCTCGATGATGGATCCATTGCAGTTTGCTTACCAGGCTGGAAGAGGTGTCGATGACGCAAAAATATTCATCTTAAACACCATCCATAAGCATCTGGAAATCCCCAAGACCATAGCCAGACTTTTGTTTGCAGACTTCTCATCAGCATTCAACACCATGCAGCCACATATTTTGGCTGAGAAGCTCATCACCCGCTTCCACCTCAACCACCAACTCACTCTGTGGATTATAGACTTCCTCACCAACAGATCACAGAGGGTGTTGGTGAATCACACCTTGTCCGACACCCTCTTCACCTTCACTGGCTCTCCACAAGGCTGCGTCCTCTCCCCACTTCTCTTCATTCTCTACACTGATGACTGCAGATCCACCCAGCCAAACGGCCACTTTGTAAAATTTGCTGATGACACAGTCCTCCTGTCTCTGCTTCCCAGCCATACACAACATCACAGCTCAGCCCTGCAGGACTTTATAGTATGGTGTGAAAAGTCTTGTCTTGAGCTAAATATAAGCAAAACCAAGGACATGATTGTGACCTTTTCCCCCCAACAGAGACAGATGGCTGAGGCAGCCACCACTATCATCCAGCAGGAGCCAGTGGAGATAGTGGAGGTATACAAATACCTGGGAACAGCCTTCGACAACCTGCTAAGGTTTTCCTCTAACACAGAGGAAATCCTTAAAAAGTGCCATCAGAGACAGTACCTACTCAGGAAGCTGAAGTCATTTGGGATTAACAAAGACATTCTCACCACATTCTACTATGCATTCATTGAAAATGTAATAACCTTCTCTTTCACTAGCTGGTTCCACTCCATCACCCTGCAAAACAGAAACCGCCTGTTGAATGTGGTCAAGGTCTGCTCAAAAATCATTGAGCAGCCCGTCCGAACTCTCACTGCCCTATGCGACCAACAGTCTGTAAAGTTAACACGCAGGATTCTTCAGGACCACTCTCACATCCTGTTTCCTGAGTTTGAGTGGCTCCCCTCAGGACGCAGACTCCGCTGTCCGGGTTGCCGGACACAGAGGAGGAAGGCAACCTTCATCCCCAGGGCTGTCCAGCTTCTTAATGCTGATCACTGACTCATGAACGTATGAAATGAAATAACCTTTTATATGCACTTTTTAATTGAAGCACTAAGGAAGCACTTTAAAACTATTACTGAAGAAGGGTTTCGGCCTGAAACGTCGCCTATTTCCTTCGCTCCATAGATGCTGCTGCACCCGCTGAGTTTCCCCAGCAATTTTGTGTACCTTTAAAACTATTACTATGTGTTGAATGTTGATGTGCGGTGTGTGTTGTGTGATTGTGCAGTGTGTGTGTGAAAGGCGTGTGTTGGTTGATTGTGCAGTATGCGTGTGTGCAGGATGCGTGCTGCTTATGTTTGTTGATTGTGTCCCTCTTTTTTCTAAAAAGCTACTGTAATGCGCCATTTTAAATTGCCCCTCGGGGACGAATAAAGTGCTTTGAATTGAATTGAATTGAATTGAATTGAATTGAATTGAATTCAGCTCACCCTCCCACGCAGCTTTTAATGAGGTATGAGGTTTCAATATAACCGACCCTAACAAGTTATACAAAACAGAGATGCATTTCTTCCGGTTGGGATCTAGAGCTAAGATGGTATCGGTCAGGGTTTCAGGGGGGCGATTTGGGAAATGGGGGAATGTCTTCTTCACAAAATCCCTAATCTGGAAAAAACGAAAAAGGTGGGAGTTTGGGAGGCTATAGTTGGACGAGAGCTCCGCAAAAGACGAAAAGGTGCCATCCTTGTATAGGTTTTTGATACTACTGATACCGTTGCTATGCCAGGTTTTGAATGCGTGGTTTGTACTTGAAGGTTTAAAGATGTGGTTTTTAAGCAGTGGGGTCAAGATGGAAAGGCCTTGTAAGCCGAAGTTTTTCCTGAGTTGACTCCATATCTTGAGCGAGAGGGACGCAATTGGGCCTGCATATTATAAGATGTTATAGGAAGGGGGAGTTGGGAGCATAGGACAGACCGCAACGGGAGATGTGAACTCGCCTTTTCCATGTGTACCCAGGTCGGTAGGTGGTCGCAATCATCATTCATCCAATACAGGAGTTTTTGCAAGTTAGCTGCCCAATAGTATCGCCTAAAGTCAGGAAGTGCCAAACCGTCGTCACTCTTAGGAGACTGCAGTATCGCCTTTCGGATTCTAGCCGGTTTGCTACCCCATAAAAATTTAGATATTGTCCTTTCTAATTTATCAAAAAAGATTTAGTGATAAGTATAGGGACATGCTGGAAAAGATACAGGAATTTGGGTAGGACGACCATCTTGACCAGATTTATCCGGCCCACGAGGGATAGCGGTAAAACTGACCAGCGGTCAAAATCTCTTTCAGCTTTCTCAACCAGAGGCAGAAAGTTTGTGCGGAACATATCAGATAAGGGTGTTGTGATAAAGACGCCGAGGTAGCGAAACCCGTCCTCTGCCCATTTGAATGAGGTTAAAGAGCGAGGGAGCTGCTTAGCCAATGAGTTAATCGGTAATAGCTCACTCTTTTGGTAGTTAAGTTTATAACCAGAATACGCGCCAAACCGTTCTAAAATATTCGTAATCACAGGGAGAGAGCTGAATGGGTTCGAGATGTACAGGAGCAGGTCATCCGCATAAAATGAGACTTTATGAGTTGTGTCGAACCGTGTAATACCTTTAAAGCCCTTCTCTGAGCGTAACCAGACCGCCAAGGGTTCTATCGCGACAGCAAACAGAAGTGGTGATAACGGGCAACCCTGCCTGGTACCTCTCTGAAGGGGGAAGTGGGGCGACAGTGTGCCGTTTGTTTGTACTGAGGCCACCGGGGACGAGTATAATAGACTGACCCAAAGAATAAAACTGTTACCGAGGCCAAACCTGTCCATCGCCTCATATAGGTACCTCCACTCGACCCTGTCGAAAGCTTTTTCGGCGTCGAGGGAGACCACTATCTCCGGGGTCTCACTACTCGGTGAATGGATGATGTTAAGGAGATGCCTAGTATTGTGGGAAGACTGTCGGCCTGGTATGAACCCTGTTTGGTCTAACGAGATAATAGAGGGCATCACTCGTTGAAGACGGAGCGCAAGGGCTTTAGAGAGGATTTTGAGGTCCACATTCAGGAGTGAAATTGGTCTATAGCTACTACAAAGCAGGGGATCTTTCTCCTTTTTAAGAATTAGGGAGATAGTAGCCCACGACAAGGTGGGCGGTAGGCGACGTTGTAAAAACGCCTCATTGTACATATCTCTCAGGACTGGTGCGAGGAGAGCAGAGAAAGCTTTGTAATATTCTACAGTGAAGCCGTCAGGGCCGGCTGACTTTCCGCTTTGCAGCGATGTGATGGCTGCTTGGACCTCAGCAATAGTTATGGGACCACCCAAGTCTCTCGTGGCTTCATCGTCAATTCGGGGAAACGTCATACTACTGAGCATGTCACCTGCAGTGGGAGGACAATCGGAAACGTATAGTTCAGCGTAGAATTTAGCAAATGCTTCATTAATTCTAAGAGGATCAGTATGAATCTCCCCTAAGCTGGATCTGATGGCTGGAATTAGCCGTGAAGTCGCCTCGGTTCTGGCCTGATGGGCCAAAAGCTTCCCAGCTTTATCCCCAGATTCAAAAAAGTGTTGCCTAGATTTAAGCAGTCGTAGTTTAGCTTTATTAGTAGACGTGAGGTCAAAGTCTGTTTGTAACCTAAGGCGTTCTCTATAAAGGTTAGGGTCTGGGTCAGATGCATATTTGTCATCAATGTCCTTTATTTTTTGTAACAGGTCTGCCGTTTGGGACGTCTCGGTTCTTTTCAGGTTGGAGACAAAAGAGATAAGTTGGCCCCTAATATAGGCTTTTGAAGCTTCCCAGAACATACCTCTTGCTATGTCCGGCGAGTCATTCAGCTCAAAATATAAGGTGATTTGGGAGTGCAAAAATTGCACATAGTGAGCCTCTGCTAATAATGAGAAGTTGAACCTCCACTGTTTAAAGGGGTTAGTTCGTTTACGAAAGTGGAGATCGAGGGAGGTTGCAGCGTGATCTGATATTACGATGCTATGATACTCGCTGGATTTGATTTTGGAGAGCAGTCTGTTATCTAAGAGAAAGAAGTCTATACGGGTATAGGTACGGTGCACGTGGGAAAAAATGAAAATAATTTAGTCGTGGGGAATGTAAATCTCCATGGGTCTGTGAGCCCAAGTTGTTTGGCGAAAGCATGCAGAGTCTTACCTGATTTAGTTAAAGTAGAGGCTTTGTTCGAAGATCTGTCCAGTATAGGGTCTTGGACCAGATTAAAATCTCCACCCACAATGACGTGGTGATTTTCAATATTTGGGAGAGATGTAAAAAATTTGGTTACAAATGAGCTGTCATCCCAGTTGGGACCATAAATGCTGGCCAATATGACAGGTGTGTCTTGCAGTTTGCCAGACACCATGACAAAGCGGCCAGCAGGATCCTCCACAGTTTTCTGTGGTTCGAACATAACGTTCTTACGAATCAGGATAGCAGTACCCCTAGCCCTATCATTAAATTTCGAGTGAAATAAGTGGCTAATCCAGCCTCTCTTAAGCCGTGTTACCTCTCTGTTACGAAGGTGGGTCTCTTGAATAAAAAATATATCGCCTTTGAGCTGTTGCAAGCGGGCCAAGATCCTGTCAGTCTTGGTAGGACTTCCCACCCCCCTCACGTTCCACGAGACAAATCTAAGAGTGTCGTTTGTGTTGGCCATACTTAGCTATATCCAAGCGAGTGGGCAGAGCGCTGTAGTACTGCAAGTCGAAACGGAAGAGCGCATCGAAACCAGCTGCCGAGAGTGGGGATGTGGGGGGGGGGGGGGCGGGGGGGGAGAAGGAGTGATGAAAAAAAAAACAGACAAAAAAAACATACATACACACGTATACACACAACAAACAAGTGGGACACATATCACTTAACCATCTTTCAAACCTGAGTCCCCGGACCTGAGATCCCCCATGTCCCAACTGAACCTTGAGTGCCCATTGCACCAAGGTGCGTTGTCCTCGCATCCGCATGGAGATATCCGATCTTAACTCCCAATATTTCCACCTCCCAAAGCAACAAAATCGCTCAATGTCAGTAAAGTAACATAAAATGAAATGAGTGTAGTAATAATAATAATAACAATGATAATAATAATTTGAAAAATAGAAAGTAGAAATAAAGTAAAATAAACATAAATAAATAAATACAAAGTTGAAATAATTGCCATAATAGTAGGTATGTTGCAAAGCCTACCTGAAGCGTCGCTGAAAATCTGTCGCTGCGGGTGTGTGCAATTTTGGCGCCGTTTAGAGGGGGACGGGTTTAAAACGTGATTTTCTCTAGGCTGTTCAAATCGAAGATGTTCAGCCTTGTTAATTATTAACGAAAAATCGCTGGAAGACCCCGTCGCAAAAGCTATTATTAGTTTTAATGGCCTTGGATAATAGTTATAGTAGTTTAAAAATCAATCTCTAAACCCGCGACCACCGACAGCCGTCAGGGTCTCATAGAGCAAACCACAGAAGGTATGTAGCTTATTTTTACATTAAAAAGGGCTTCTTAAGATCCCTTTATACAAAGTTTAATATTGCGAGTAGCTAATTTTGGGCCCATTATATCCCGCAGTATTTTTCTGGGCATTTGAGGGCACAAATCTACCGCAATGTGAACGTTCTAAACCAGCGCGTTCACAGGATCCCACTAGAAAGCTGATTTAAATGGACTTTAATTTACAGCAATTGAACACTAAATTCCTTCCATTTGGCCTATAAATTAATGTAAATGAGATTTAAAAATCATGTTTTATTGTGAATTATTTATGAATATTATTTGCACACTTAGGCTATTTAAAAATGTTTATCATTTATTAAGAAATGGATAGATGTTTAGATCTAGTAATTGAAGTTTGAAATTAGCTACACTTGGGTAACTAACTAATTATATGCTTTAATTTCAGGTCATCCAAGTAAGATTATTTTATATTTGTTTCAGAATGGTTCAATCTATGATAACTGAAAATTTCATTCAGTTCTCTTAATTTTTAAGAAAGTTATGGGCTTTTGACTGTCCACGATCACAGCTTTTTTGTTACGTCCATAGAAAATCAATAGGGAACAAGATGCTAATTTCCGAGTATGAAAATGGCCATAACGTTTTAAATACATGAGATATGAAAGTGAATTAGGTGTCAAATTAAACTTCTTTTTATGCTTTATCTGATGGGATAAATTACAGACTTGATTTTTTAAAATCTCAAATAGCAATGTCTCAAAATTTTGAGATTTTAAAAATCAAGTCTGTAATTTATCCCATCAGATAAAGCATAAAAAGAAGTTTAATTTGACACCTAATTCACTTTCATATCTCATGTATTTAAAAAGTTATGGCCATTTACATACTCGGAAATGAGCATCTTGTTCCCTATTGATTTTCTATGGACGTAACAAAAAAGCTGTGATCGTGGACAGTCAAAAGCCCATAACTTTCTTAAAAATTAAGAGAACTGAATGAAATTTTCAGTTATCATAGATTGAACCATTCTGAAACAAATATAAAATAATCTTACCTGGATGACCTGAAATTAAAGCATATAATTAGTTAGTTACCTAAGTGTAGCTAATTTCAAACTTCAATTACTAGATCTAAACATCTATCCATTTCTTAATAAATGATTAACATTTTTAAATAGCCTAAGTGTGCAAATAATATTCATAAATAATTCACAATAAAACATGATTTTTAAATCTCATTTACATTAATTTATAGGCCAAATGGAAGGAATTTAGTGTTCAATTGCTGTAAATTAAAGTCCATTTTAAATCAGCTTTCTAGTGGGATCCTGTGAATGCGCTGGTTTAGAACGTTCACATTGCGGTAGATTTGTGCCCTCAAATGCCCAGAAAAATACTGCAGGATATAATGGGCCCAAAATTAGCTACTCGCAATATTAAACTTTGTATAAAGGGATCTTAAGAAGCCCTTTTTAATGTAAAAATAAGCTACATACCTTCTGTGGTTTGCTCTATGCGACCCTGACAGCTGTCGGTGGTCACGGGTTTAGAGATTGATTTTTAAACTACTATAACTATTATCCAAGGCCTTTAAAACTAATAATAGCTTTTGCGACGGGGTCTTCCAGCGATTTTTCGTTAATAATTAACAAGGCTGAACATCTTCGATTTGAACAGCCTAGAGAAAATCGCGTTTTAAACCCGCCCCCCTCTAAACGGCACCAAAATCGCGCACACCCGCAGCGACAGATTTTCAGCGACGCTTCAGGTACGCTTTGCAACATACCTATTGCTAACACTAATGGTAATGGTTGTAATGATGATAATAATAATAAGACAAAGCAAATTAACAAAATGGTGATACTGAATAAGCAAGCCAACGTATAGGTGGAGCAAGAATAGCTTCCTTTGGTATTACATAGTATATCTTAAAATCGACAAGGTATAAAGAAAGAGTTAGCGTTAGAGAAGTTAGCGAGTTGCAAACTGGGTTCTTGGATTAAAGCGCAGGGCAAAAGAATATCAATTAAGTATTGTTAAACAAAAACGCTGTCGGAGCAGATTGGTATAACACAGCCTTGGCTGTAATGAGCTCTTATCAGCCCCAGACAGTCCGCTAGGAAGACTAGTGTAAACAAACTAGCCGAATGCTGGCAGCATTAGCAGCCAGCTGCTAAAAACAAGAAGGCAGAGACCAGATCACGAACCACAAAGTGGGTCACTTAAGCCCAATTTTATAGCATGTGCAGTTGAAGAACCTTTCAAGTACGATTACACATAAACATTATAAGGAAAAGTTGGTATAAGATAGTCACGAATCGTGGTGAATTCTTGCCAGCCTCATACATTTCAAGACAGGGGTCTAGTATAATCAGCAAGGCCGAGCGCTAGCAATGGCTAGTTGCTAAGAGCAGTCAAGCTAAAGTTAGTCCATAGTGTAACCGTAGATTAACCGGACCCCTGTGCCACTCGGATATAGACGTACCGAGCGAAGTCAGTCGTCTGTGGGTCCCGGTCTGCGTCGACGGTAAGATGAGATGAAATCCTGAGCGTCCTAAGGTACTGGAAGAGAGAAGGTGGGAGACAGTGAGAACGGGAGGGAAGCATGGAATGCCAACCTCCCCGGGTGTTGTACCTCTTGTGAACAGGTTCACCCACTTAGAAGCTGTCGGGACAGAAGAGGTGTTTACACTGGGCGGCGGACTGGCTTGTGATGCGAATAGGGCTGTTGAGCCAAAACCAAAAAGGCCTAAGGCAGGCAACGCCATTGTAGTAGGAGACTCCATTGTGAGAGGTACGGACAGGGGTTTCTGCGGCAACAGACGGGATGCGAGGATGGTGTGCTGCCTTCCTGGTGCCAGTATCCAGGATGTCACGGACAGAGTGCAGAAAATCCTCAAGGGCGAAGGTGAACATCCGGAAGTGGTAGTGCATGTCGGCACAAACGATGTCGGAAAGAAGGGGATGAATATTCTGCAGCGTGACTTTGGAGAGCTCGGAAAAATGCTGAAAAGCAGGACCTCCAGGGTTGTTATCTCCGGTTTGCTTCCAGTTCCTCGTGCTGGCGAGAGCAGGAACAGGGAGATACGGGACCTGAACGTGTGGCTGAGGAACTGGTGCACGGGGCAGGGATTTAGATTCTTAGATCACTGGGATCTGTTTTGGGGTAAGGGGGAACTGTACAAAAGGGACGGATTGCATCTTAACAGGTGTGGGACCAGCATTCTGGCAGGCAGGTTTGCCACTGCTACACGGGTGGTTTTAAACTGAATAAGGGGGGTGGGGTGTCGAATGGGCTAGTGGAGGATGGAGTTAAAGGGAAAGGGTTTCTTAAATGTGTGAGCGTAGAGACAGAGGGGTGTAAAATGAGGGTAGAAGCAATAGGTAGCAAGGTGAAAAGTAAAAGTGGCAGGCCGGAACATCCAGGGCAAAAATCAAAAAGGGCCACTTTTCAACAAAATTGTATAAGGGGTAAGAGTGTTGTAAAAACAAGCCTGAAGGCTTTGTGTCTCAATGCAAGGAGCATTCGTAATAAGGTGGATGAGTTGAATGTGCAGATAGCTATTAATGACTATGATATAGTTGGGATCACGGAGACATGGCTCCAGGGTGACCAAGGCTGGGAGCTGAACATCCAGGGATATTCAATATTCAGGAGGGATAGAGAGAAAGGAAAAGGAGGTGGGGTAGCGTTGCTGATTAGAGAGGAGATTAACGCAATGGAAAGGAAGGACATTAGTTTGCAGGATGTGGAATCGGTATGGGTAGAGCTGCGAAACACTAAGGGGCAGAAAACGCTGGTGGGTGTTGTGTACAGGCCACCTAACAGTAGGAGTGAAGTTGGAGATGGTATCAAACAGGAAATTAGAAATGCGTGCGACAAAGGCAAAACCGTTATAATGGGTGACTTCAATCTACATATAGATTGGGTGAATCAAATTGGCAGGGGTGCTGAGGAAGAGGATTTTTTGGAATGTATGCGGGATAGTTATCTAAATCAACATGTAGAGGAACCAACGAGAGAGCAGGCTATTTTAGACTGGGTATTGAGTAATGAGGAAGGGTTAGTTAGCAGTCTTGTTGTACGTGCCCCCTTGGGCAAGAGTGACCATAATATGGTTGAGTTCTTCATTAGGATGGAGAGTGACATTGTTAATTCAGAAACAATGGTTCTGAACTTAAAGAAAGGTAACTTTGAGGGTATGAGACGTGAATTGGCCAAGATTGACTGGCAATTAATTCTAAAAGGGGTGACGGTGGATATGCAATGGAAGACATTTAAAGACTGCATGGATGAACTACAAAAATTGTTCATCCCAGTTTGGCAAAAGAATAAATCAGGGAAGGTAGTGCATCCGTGGATAACAAGGGAAATCAGGGATAGTATCAAAGCGAAGGATGATGCGTACAAATTAGCCAGAAAAAGCAGCATACCGGAGGACTGGGAGAAATTCAGAGACCAGCAGAGGAGGACAAAGGGCTTAATTAGGAAAGGAAAAATAGATTATGAAAGAAAACTGGCAGGGAACATAAAAACTGACTGCAAAAGTTTTTATAGATATGTGAAAAGAAAGAGATTAGTTTAAACAAATGTAGGTCCCTTGCAGTCAGAAACGGGTGAGTTGATCATGGGGAACAAGGATATGGCGGACCAATTGAATAACTACTTTGGTTCCGTCTTCACTAAGGAAGACATAAATAATCTGCCGGAAATAGCAGGGGACCGCGGGTCAAAGGAGTTGGAGGAATTGAGTGAAATCCGGGTTAGCCGGGAAGTGGTGTTGGGTAAATTAAATGGATTAAAGGCCGATAAATCCCCAGGGCCAGATAGGCTGCATCCCAGAGTACTTAAAGAAGTAGCTCCAGAAATAGTGGATGCATTAGTAATAATATTTCAAAACTCTTTAGATTCTGGAGTAGTTCCTGAGGATTGGCGGGTAGCAAACGTAACCCCACTTTTTAAGAAGGGATGGAGAGAGAAAACGGGGAATTACAGACCAGTTAGTCTAACATCGGTAGTGGGGAAACTGCTAGAGTCAGTTATTAAAGATGGGATAGCAGCACATTTGGAAAGTGGTGAAATCATTGGACAAAGTCAGCATGGATTTACAAAAGGTAAATCATGTCTGACGAATCTTATAGAATTTTTCGAGGATGTAACTAGTAGTGTGGATAGGGGAGAACCAGTGGATGTGGTGTATCTGGACTTCCAGAAGGCTTTCGACAAGGTCCCACATAAGAGATTAGTTTACAAACTTAAAGCACACGGCATTGGGGGTTCAGTATTGATGTGGATAGAGAACTGGCTGGCAAACAGGAAGCAAAGAGTAGGAGTAAACGGGTCCTTTTCACAATGGCAGGCAGTGACTAGTGGGGTACCGCAAGGCTCAGTGCTGGGACCCCAGCTATTTACAATATATATTAATGATCTGGATGAGGGAATTGAAGGCAATATCTCCAAGTTTGCGGATGACACGAAGCTGGGGGGCAGTGTTAGCTGTGAGGAGGATGCTAGGAGACTGCAAGGTGACTTGGATAGGCTGGGTGAGTGGGCAAATGTTTGGCAGATGCAGTATAATGTGGATAAATGTGAGGTTATCCATTTTGGTGGCAAAAACAGGAAAGCTGACTATTATCTAAATGGTGGCCGACTAGGAAAAGGGGAGATGCAGCGAGACCTGGGTGTCATGGTACACCAGTCATTGAAAGTGGGCATGCAGGTGCAGCAGGCAGTGAAGAAAGCGAATGGTATGTTAGCTTTCATAGCAAAGGATTTGAGTATAGGAGCAGGGAGGTTCTACTGCAGTTGTACAGGGTCTTGGTGAGACCACACCTGGAGTATTGCGTACAGTTTTGGTCTCCAAATCTGAGGAAGGACATTATTGCCATAGAGGGAGTGCAGAGAAGGTTCACCAGACTGATTCCTGGGATGTCAGGACTGTCTTATGAAGAAAGACTGGATAGACTTGGTTTATACTCTCTAGAATTTAGGAGATTGAGAGGGGATCTTATAGAAACGTACAAAATTCTTAAGGGGTTGGACAGGCTAGATGCAGGAAGATTGCTCCCGATGTTGGGGAAGTCCAGGACAAGGGGTCACAGCTTAAGGATAAGGGGGAAATCCTTTAAAACCGAGATGAGAAGAACTTTTTTCACACAGAGAGTGGTGAATCTCTGGAACTTCCTGCCACAGAGGGTAGTCGAGGCCAGTTCATTGGCTATATTTAAGAGGGAGTTAGATGTGGCCCTTGTGGCTAAGGGGATCAGAGGGTATGGAGAGAAGGCAGGTACGGGATACTGAGTTGGATGATCAGCCATGATCATATTGAATGGCGGTGCAGGCTCGAAGGGCCGAATGGCCTACTCCTGCACCTAATTTCTATGTTTCTATGTTTCTATGTTTCTATGTTAGTCGTCGCCTCTTTCCTTCCCCGGCCATGATGAACAGCTTGGCTGGATAATGAAGGGAGGGTTTGAGACCCAGGTTGTACAGCTCCTTCATAACGTCTCGGTACGCGGAGCGTTGTTCAACTATCTCGGGACAGTAGTCTTCGAAAATGTGGATCGGGATATCCTTGTACTTCAGCTTACCCCTCTGCCTCCGAGCCTCACGCACCACCAACTCGCGGGTCTGGTATCTATGGAAGCAGATCACAACTGCTCTGGGTTTCTCACCAGGGCTTGGCTTGGCTGTTAGCGTACGGTGGGCTCGGTCTAGCTCCGGGGCTGATTCCAGTGTGTGTTCGCCAAGAGTCTCGAGCAGGAGTTGAGAGAAAAAAGCTGTTGTTTGGGGGCCTTCGATGTTCTCGGGGAGACCGACTATCCTTATGTTATTTCGGCGACTCCTGCCTTCCAGGCCAGTAAGCTTAGACTTTAGCTTGGCGTTCTCTTCGGTCACCGTAGTTAGCATTGTCGCTATAGCTCGTATGTCTTGGCTGGTGGTATCAGCAAAAGACTCTAATGACGAAAGACGGTGTTGGTGATCTAAAATTGTGGTCTGGATATTGTCCAGCTTCGTTTCCAGTTTGGTGAACGCTGCGTTGAATTCTGCCAGTAGCGATACCTTGTGCTCTGTTAACATGGCTGCTAGCTGGTCGTCGGGTCTTCTGTCTTTTGCTCCTCTTTCTTTCCTCTGCCTGGCATCTTTACGGCGTGGAGAGGTGCTGTCAATGGTGTTTAAATATTTATGGGTAATTATAAAACTTAGGCTGAGCTATAATAAAAGTTGGAGGTGAACAGGTCGGGAGCGTGGAAAAGTGCGACTACTCCAACATATTGCCCCCAGCGGATCTCCGACATAACCTGATACTCAACTGCCATTAACACTCATTCATCTCAGCACTGGTCAGACTTGGAAGGCGTGAAGAATATAATTCCCTTAGCTACATTATAACAATCCCAGCAGTCACGTTGTTATGCTGTTTCCGCAAATGTAGAGGTGCAGCACTGAGTTCAAAGGACTTTTATTGGAAGGACTAGCAAAGGTAGCAGACATGCTAAACCTTGACAGTGACAAATCGATTTGCTGCATCAAACACTGTAATACAAAAGCAGTGTTGCACAAAGCAGATGGACAAATCCTTGACATTCACAAATACAAGGGGTAAAGGTATTGATGTGAACAAGCTGCTGTTCATTTTCTGGAACAAGTCTGTGCCTGCATGTTTACACATTAATGTTCAAATACAAAACCGACAAAAGCATGCTGCACTAGCATAAGAATTTCACTCCCACTTAAGGAATTAACAACAGTGACGTCGCGCTTATGGCCGAAATGAACATCTACTTTCTGTGAAGGCATTCTGAGGATGTGCATTCAAGATTACCCTCCTCATCCAATGGTTTCAACCCTCTGCACTAGTTATGGCTGATTATCTGATCATCTTTGCCTCTGGAAATCCATTTCACCATTACTCCACTGATTACTTCTTTCCAGCATTACTGATGGCACAGATCCAAGGGAAGGTGTATAACACAAAGGGAATTAAGAAATTCTGCCCCTAAGCTGTTAAAATGGGTGCAAAGAAAATCCATTTAATCCAATATCAAGGTAATGTTTGAAACTGATAAAGCTAAAACTTCACAAATGTGATCAACTTTAAAAATGATAGGTAGACAAAAATGCTGGGAAAACTCCACGGGTGAGGCAGCATCTATGGAGTGAAGGAATAGGTGACGTTTTGAGTCGAGACGCCTTCTTCAGTGATGTAGGGGGGTGGGGGGCGGGAAGAAGAAAGGAAGAGGCGGAGACAGTAGGCTGTGGGAGAGCTGGGAGGGGAGGGAAAGGAGGGAGAAAGCAAGGACTACCTAAAATTGGCGAAGTCAATGTTCATACCGCTGGGGTGTAAACTACCCAAGCGAAATATGAGGTGCTGTTCCTCCAATTTGCGGTGGGACTCACTCTGGCCATGGAAGAGGCCCAGGACAGAAAGGTTGGATACAGAATGGGAGGGGGAGTTGAAGTGCTGAGCCACCGGGAGATCAGGTTGGTTATTGCGAACTATGTGGAGGTGTTGGGCGAAGCGATCGCCAAGCCTGCATCTCACCGATGTAGAGCAATTAACACCTAGAGCAGCGGATGCAATAGATGAGGTTGGAGGAGATGCAGGTGAACCTCTGCCTTACCTGGAAAGACTGCTTGGGTCCTTGGATGGTCGAGGGGGGAGGTAAAGTGACAAGTGTAGCATTTCCTGCGGTTGCAAGGGAAAGTACCTGGGGAGGGGGTAACTTTGATGGGAAGGAACGAATTGCGGTGCTGAGAGAGAAGATCGACCATGTTGATGAATAATGGAAGAGATTCAAGGGAGCAGATGGCTTTGTCCTACTACCATTTCTTATGTCCTTGTTTTGATGCCTTTGTTATGATATGGAAGTAAATCTTGCCAGAAGAAAAGCATCAAAGTCATTGCATGGGCAGTAACAATACACAAATAGGTCAGTAATTTCAAAGAACTAAGGGATCTGCTGTGAATGACCAGAACTTGCTATTCAATTAATGTTAATTTTGCTACATGGTTGACACAAATGGCAAATATTCTCCCCATTATGATACAAATTTGTTGGATTTTTACTTTAATTTTGTGTTTAATTCACTACAGAAGATTAAGTCTTGCAATCAAGAGCGCAAATAATTTTTAATTAAATCATAATTATCATTGGAATTCCAGTCCAACTTATCTGTCCCAGAAAAGGAACAACTTTTCTTTTGTTAAATGTTAAATCTCACTTTTTCAATTCTTGTTCATGATTTTTAAAATTGTACCATTTTTCCATATTTTTCCTTTTTGCATTTTTTGCTCCAAATCCAATCTTTCTATTCCTCCCTAATTCTTGGCTTTTAATTCTTAATTGATTCTGTTTTTCTGTTGTTGACCTCCAATTATCTCACTCTTTAAATCCCTTCTCTTAAATACTACTTGCCCAGAGTAGGGGAATCGAGAACCTTAAGACAGGTTTAAGTTGAGGGGGGGAAGCTGGCGCCTGAGGGGTAACTTTTTCATCAAAGGGTGGTGGGTGTATGGAAGGAGCTGGCAGAAGAGGTAGTTGAGACAGGTACTATATCAATGTTTAAGAAATATTTAAACAGGCACATGGACAGAACAGGTATAGAGGGATATGGGCCAAATACAGGCAAGGTGGGGCTAGCGTAGATGGGACATATTGACTGGTGTAGGCAAATTGGGCCAAAGGGCTTGTTTCCATACTGTATGACTCTATAACTCTAAATCTCATTGGTCACGAAGCAGACCCTCAAGAGAGTTAAGAGTTGGTACACAAAAATGCTGGAAAAACTCAGCGGGTGCAGCAGCATCTATGGAGCGAAGGAAATAGGCAACGTTTCGGGCCGAAACCCTTCTTCAGACTGATGGGGGGTGGCAGGGAGAAGAAAGGAAAAAGGAGGAGGAGGAGCCCGAGGGCTGAGGGATGGGAGGAGACAGCCCGAGTTAAGAGTTGGTTGTGTTTAATAGCCATCTGTACTAGAATTGGACCATTGAAATTCTTAGTTGATCATAATGTTCATTAACTCACACTTCCAGCAAGTTTTTGTGATTTTCTTTTCCAGTAACAAAAGCAATGGCTATCATAAGTCCTGTGATACAAAAAGAGATTATGCAGCCCACTGTGGGTGTGCTATTTCAGAAAGTTCCATCTAACGCAGTTCCGATTAATACCAATATTTTTGGGTAAGTGTTTCTCAACTAAACAACCTAATGTTTATTTTCAATACTGGAACTTGTTGGCTGATTTACTAATTGCTAATGGCATGCTTTATAAACACAACCTATTTTCAGGAAAGTTTTCGGAAATGTTTCCATATTGAGTCAGTTTGCAGTTATTTTAGGACGCCATTAGGTGGCAGCCAAAGTATTTGTTCAACTTCAGTATCAAGTAGAATATTAAGCATTTTGTTGTCTTGAAATACAAGTGCATACTAATAGGTGAACTAGACTGGCTTGTAGCCTGGTATTAAGGGCCATTTATGCCCTGGTATAAATTTCAGTTGTGCCTGGGAATGGACATTGCACATTACTTACTACTTTTCTTCCCACCCTGCCTCCTGTTCCAATCTATTCCATTCTCCCAGTTGTTCCCTCTCCGTCGTATTTGCTCTGATGACGAGGCTTTCCATACACGGGCTTCTAAAATACCTTCGATCTTCCTGAACTATGGTTTCACCTCTGCCAACACTGAACCACATCTCCTCCATGCTTTGCACCTCTACTCTCGCCCCCTGTCCTCTGGAACAGGACATGGGCAAAGTTCCAGAGAACAAGGAACAGCCTGAAGAGTCCCCAACCGAAACAGCGCCGGTCCATTTCCTCCACAGATGCTGCCCGACCCGCTGAGTTTATCCAGAAATTTGTTTTTTTCTCATATACACTTTCCTTTTTTTTGGCACCATATCTGAGGAAGGATGTGCTGGTGCTGGTGCTGGAGAGTGTCCAGAGGAGGTTTACAAGAATGATTCCAGGAATGATTCAGATTCAGATTCAGATTCAGATTCAGATTCAATCTGTATTGTCATTGTGCAGTGTACAGTACAGAGACAACGAAATGCTGTTAGCATCTCCCCAGAAGAGTGAACATAGAATACTGAGCAATAAATATATATACGTACATACAGTCGTAGAAGTGCAATTTTTCTGGGGGAAGGAGTACCCGGGGGGGTGATTGGCAATCACCGAGGTACAGAGTTGAGTAATGTAACAGCCGCAGGGAAGAAGCTGTTCCTGGACCTGCTGGTCCGGCAACGGAGAGACCTGTAGCGCCTCCCGGATGGTAGGAGGGTAAACAGACTATGGCTGGGGTGAGAGCAGTACTTGACGATGCTGCGCGCCCTTCGCAGACATCGCTTGCTTTGGACAGACTCAATGGAGGGGAGTGAGGAACCGGTGATGCGTTGGGCAATTTTCACCACCCTCTGCAATGCTTTCCAGTCGGAGACAGAGCAGTTGCCATACCATACTGTGATACAGTTGGTAAGGATGCTCTCGATGGTGCAGCGGTAGAAGTTCACCAGAATCTGAGGAGACAGATGGACCTTCTTTAGTCTTCTCAGGAAGAAGAGACGCTGGTGAGCCTTCTTGACCAGTGTTGAGGTATTGTGGGTCAAGAGAGGTCATCGGAGATGTTGACCCCCAGAAACCTGAAGCTGGAAACACGTTCCACCTCCGTCCCGTTAATATGAATGGGGGTGTGCGTGCCTCCCCTAGACCTTCTGAAGTCTACAATGAGCTCCTTGGTCTTCTTGGAGTTAAGGGCCAGGTTGTTGTCAGCGCATCATGCTGCTAGGAGCTGGACCTCCTCCATATAGGCCGACATCGTTGTTGCTGATGAGGCCAACCACCGTTGTATCATCTGCATACTTGATGATGGTGTTAGTACCATGTACAGGTGTGCAGTCATAGGTGAAGAGGGAGTAGAGGAGGGGGCTCAGCACAAAGCCCTGTGGAACGCCAGTGTTCAGTGTGAGGGCTGAAGAGGTGTGCTTGTCTAACCTAACAGACTGGGGTCTGTTGGTTAGAAAGTCCAATATCCAGTTGCAGAGGGAGGGATCGATGCCCAGGTCCCTGAGTTTGGTGATCAGTTTTGAGGGTATAATGGTGTTGAATGCTGAGCTATAATCGATGAACAGCATTCTTACGTAGGTGTCTCTGTTGTCGAGGTGGGAGAAGGCGGAGTGAAGTGCCGTTGAGATGGCATCCTCCGTACTCATGTTCTTGCGGTAGGCGAACTGATAGGGGTCAAGTGTGGGAGGTAGGCAGCCTTTGAGGTGTGCCAGGACCAGCCTCTCGAAGCACTTGGTGATGATGGGAGTAAGTGCAACTGGGCGGAAGTCGTTGAGGCTCACCGCAGTGGAGTATTTTGGCACCGGCATGGAGGTGGTTTTAAGGCACGTGGGGACAGCTGCTTGGGCAAGTGACAGGTTGAAGATGTCAGTCCAGACGTCTGTCAGCTGCGCAGCACAGGCCCAGAGGACGCACCCGGGGATGCCGTCAGGGCTAGCAGCCTTACGTGCATTAGTCCTACTCAGTGCCACGTACACGTCGTAGGGGGTGAGTGTAAGGGGCTGGTGATCAGCAGGGAGCACAGCCTAGTTGGCCATCTCTAGAATTTCCCTGTCAAAGCGGCCATAAAAGTGGTTAAGCTCCTCAAGGAAGGAGGCATCGCTGGATATGGGGGTGATGTTGGTGGGTCTATAGTCCGTGATGGCCTGGATGCCTTGCCACATGCGTCGGGGGTCGGAGTTGTTATTGAAGTGCTCCCCAATCCTTAGCGTATAGCAGTGCTTGGCCTTCTTGATGCTCCTCTTCAGGTTAGCCCTGGATGAGTGGGTTAGCATACGATGAGCACTTGATAACACTGGGCCTCTACTCACCGGAGTTTAGAAGGTTGAGGGGGGACCTCATTGAAACTTACAGAATAATGAAAGACTTAGATAGAGTGGATGTGGAAAGGATTTTTCCACTGGTGGGTGAGTCTAGGATCAGAGGTCACAGCCTCAGAATTAAAGGCTGTTCTTTTAGAAAGAAGGTGAGGAGGAATGTCTTTAATCAGAGGAACTCACTGCCACAGAGGGCTGTGGAGGCCATGTCAGTGGATATTTTTAAGGCAGAGATAGACAAATTCTTGATTAGAATGGGTGTCAAGGGTTATGGGGAGAAGGCAGGAAAATGGGATTAGGAGGCAGAGATCAGACATGATTGAATGTTGGAGTAGACTCGATGGACCGAATAGCCTAATTGTACTCCTATAACATGTGAACTTGTGAATTTCCCCCAGTCCTTACATTCCAGCCCATCAGCTTACGCTTACGACTGACTATTTTACTTCGGAGTCACGTGAGTTACTACGTGAAGACCCCGCCAGCACGCATGCGTGCCATATCGTCTCTCGCATTGCGCAAACGACAGGCTGTTGGAGCGCTGCTCCAACAGCTCGGACCTGAAGGTAAGTTTTTAACTTTTTCAGATCTCTTTTTTACTGCAGGAAGCGTTCAGAGCTCCTGCTGGAGGTCCGAGGTCGGAACCCCAACCACGGGAAAACCACAGGTAACCAGACTTCAGAGACCATGGGAAACCACGGATAACCCGACTTCAGAGACCACGGGAAAACCACGGGTAACCCGGCTTCAGGGACCGTGGGAAGACCACGAATAACCCAGCTTCATGGACCGTGGGAAGACTGGGGATAACCCAGCCTCGTGGACCGTGGAAAAACCGCGAATAACCCAGTTTCAGGGACCGTGGGAAGACTGCGGATAACCCAGTTTCAGGGACCGTGGGGAGACTGCGGATAACCCAGTTGCAGGGACCGTGGGAAGACCGCGGGTAGAACCATGCTTGGGGGAAACCTCAGCTACGGGGACCGTGGAAGACCATGGGCAGAACCGTGCTTGGGGGAAACCTCAGCTACGGGGACCGTGCAAAAGCTGCGGGTAGATCCGTGCTTGGGGGAAACCTCAGCCACGGGGACCGTGTGGAAGACCGCGGGTAGAACCGTGCTTGGGGGACACCCCAGCTACGGGGACCGTGTGGAAGACATGGCTGGGACCGCAGAAGAGCGGGTAGCCGGCGGCGAATTCAGACTCCGGCTGCCCGAGGAGGGTAAGAGCTAAAACAGGAGTCTGAAAGGCCTAGACTGCAGTCAGGCCAGAAGGGTCCCTCCGACATGGGTTCGTCCGAGTTTTACTCATCCTGATTGGCCAAGGAGGGCCATATCAGCGCAGGTCTCCTCGAGAGCCTGTGGCAGCACCCTTTTCAGGGCTGCCTACAAAACTCCCTTCTGCGAAGGTGAGTGCGAGGGGTCAGTTGGCAACTGACTCTGAACTCGGAAGCATGTCCGAGGAACAGGTGCTCGCTGGGAGTTACCATGCACCTGGAAAGACATGGGTCCACATACACCAGCAGCCCTACGACCCAATCAAGGATTGAAATCGAACCCACATCGGGGGCCTTTTGGGCTTACCATAAAACCACCGGTAGCCATGACGGTAGGTGGGTCTGGTTCTTTGCGAAACGTGGGGTTGTGGACCATTTACAAGAAGGTTGGATGAGATAGTTTATACTGCACAGTACAAGCGAGACAGTCTATGAATATGGCTGGAGTTGCCTCTTTAGGCAGGCTCGCTATTATGACAAATGAGGCCTGTTTATTCGCATGTGCAGTATAGACATTGAAACTTCGTGACCATTAATTCCCATGGGGTCAGCTTCATTCACAGGGCACCGGAAATATCTGAAATTTAACTGGATGGGGCATTGATGCAGTTAAAACATTGCCAAATAGGCTAACCAGTTCCCAGGTTATTTACTAAATGAGTGCTTCGGCTGCTCAGAGTTTAAAAATATTGTTAAGAACTATCTGGATGAGATTAAATGCTGTATTTTGTTAAATTAGCTGTATCAGCCACAAAACCCATTTGAGAAATTGGGTTCTCATCTGTCCAGATAAATTTAAGTTGATACCAACTGAACTTATTGATGATTGGGATTACCTTTAACTCTATTTAATCGTCTGGGACTCCGCCCTGAGGTAAGGGATTGGAATTAATTGAAGCCCATAACAAAACTGATCAAGCAACCTTCTGTTCATCAAGTATAATTGGCTTACAGCTGTGCTATTTGGGGCTTTGCACAATCAGAACTATACAGCATGCAAAAGAAGTAAGCACTCAAGTACCATGTGGTCCTTGTTACCAGCTCTATGCTATTCCACTAAATCAGTAAATCTTCAGTTAAATTACAAACTGATGCTATTGTTCAGGATGAGAAATTGCTCATGCCATCTAGTTACAGATGTGGATGGGAGTTACCAATTCCTCAGTTACATGGTATCAACTACCTATAGACACTGGGTGCATTCTGTGGATTAAAGGTTTATGCGAATATGCCTAATCTGCATGCTCTAGTCCAAGTTAATACACTTCGGTGGTGGTAAATATTATTTACATGGGTGCAAACAAGTAAAAATATCCGGTGATAGTTTACCCAAACCTCATTACGGTACACAATATGGGTGTTGGATCACAAAGTATTAAAATACATTGTGAACATTAAAGACCAGAAAGCTTGCATCCAGGCTCAATCACCAGTGGAAAATATGTGGCATATCGGTAGCGTTTGTTACATTCTAGCTACACTAAGGAGGAATGTTATTTTATGTCTTCCTCCATTTCTGCCTCATCAGACGGGTTTGCAAAATTCAGCAAGTTCCCGCCTCAGGCATTTTTATAGTGCCTGCTGGGCTTAGCCAGCCATGGTTCCCACTAGTGTGGGGAATGGTAGAACCTTATATGGTTATTCTAGACATAAGTATTGGTCTAGCCGTGACGCGGGAAACTGTCCTCAGCATGATATAATCAATTCTTTGACTTACAGAGACTGAGAAGACCGTTCCTGCGGCTGGGGTTGTTAAACCAACCATGAACGTGCTCGCTGCATATTGCAGGGATAGCACCAAAAAATATCAATATTTCCTCATAAGGAGATGGGAGGTATTTGTTTTATAATTATATTACATATTCGGCACGGATGACTGACGTCTTGTAGTCAGGCTCATATGAGGGCTTGACAAATCATGATGTCTAAAGTGCCATCTACCATACCTAAGTGCTTCATCATACTGGCTGGGAGGAGTAGAATCCACTCTGGGGGGGTCACCCTCTGAGCTCTGGATTATGAAGGAAATCTGCAACTCGAAAACTCCCAGGCCTAGGGAAGCAGAGATATGGAGTGTTTACGTTGTGTTACGTCGCTTCGCTGAAGGGCTCCAGCTACATCCCTGTCCTTGGGATAACTCACTTATAAGTGGTTATGCTCATAGCCCTGCATGCAGCACTATGGGTCCAGTCATTACATAAACGTTGACTGGATAGGATGATTATATCTGCAGGCTAAATAACACTTATGTTATGACTTAGTCAAGTAGTATAGACCAGGGGCACCAGATCTCAAACTAGATGTTCACATATCCCATGAACCGTCGATTGTGTATGGTCACATATCTACACCAGAATGTTAGATCACTAGAGCCTAGAGACTGAACAAGCAATATTGTTAGTTACATCTACCCTCAAAAGAAGGTATCACTTCAGACCATCTTCAGGTGGTTATGGGTCTGGCTTATACAGGAGTAAATACTGACATTTCAAATCACTCCACCGAGGCTACAACAACCTCAGCAGCAGGGTTATGGAAGTTAGCGGGACCACATCCTAGCGGTTGCAGGATGGTCAATCTAGCAATTTTCCACACATTTAGTACTAACCCATTGCCAGATGGGGGTATTTACGAACTCTATGTTAAGTTCTGTTCATAGTTCCTGCCGGGTGAGGGAGGTTACTATTGTCATTATTCATGTCTGAATACGATAACATACTTCCTCCCCTGGTCAACTAAGGCAGTGAGTGAAGCATGGACTCGTTCCATGGCATGAAATCACAGATCTTTAAAATCTTCACGTAGTCACTCACATGACTCCGAAGTAAAATAGTAAGATTAAACGAGAACTTACCAGTTTGAAGTTTGATCTTTCTTTTATGAGAAGTTACGATGAGGGATTACGTGCCCTCCGCTCCCGCCCTCTATCATAAAGGTCAACTGGTATTTTAGTTCTTCTGATCTTACTATGTTTATTTCATCTACTGTTGTCTGTGATTTCACACCGCTGCTTTGAAGAATGTCGCGCATGCGTGCTGGCGGGGTCTTCACGTAATCCCTCATCGTAACTCCTCATAAAATAAAGATCAAACTTCAAACTGGTAAGTTCTCGTTTAATCTTACTATTCGCAGCAATTTCCTCCAACTTCAGAAAAGTCACCATCAACGCATGTTTCCCTTTCAGCTGAGTGTAAGAGTCATCCAGCTATGATATTGCTCAACATATTTTCTTCTTCTTTTTTTTCTTTATCTCTCTAGGTGGGGAGGATATGCCCAACCTAACCCACCTCCCTGCTCTACATTTTGCAACTGATGCAATCTTTCATTCATGTACTTTTGTCTCAACCTCTAACTGCTCCCATTCACTCATTGACCAGATAGCCTTGTCTACAGTTTGTTCCCATGGTTTTATCCTTACAAAATCATCACCCTCCTCCACCCTTCATGCAGCTTTTATTTGTCTCCTTTTCAGTTCTCACCTGAAATATTGACTCTATTTCTCTTCCCGCAGATGTGTCCTGATCTGCTGTTTACTGTTTTTATTTTGGATTTCCAGCATCACCAATTTTTTAATCAATTGTACATTCTCTTGCTGTCTTGGTAGAACGCACAAACTCTGTACAGACAGCACACGTAGTCAGGATCAAACCTGGGTATCTGGCGCTGTAAGGCGGCAACTCTGCCACTGCACCACCGTGCCACCCTAACAACTGGATAAATGCATGAGTAGCTGTACGTGGTAGCATTTTTTCTAAAATCAATATAAAGTGCAAACAGGAAGTGGTCAAGATTAGACTTTTAATTATATAGAAGGCAACTTTAATTAGGCAAGTAAACTTTAATTGGGCAAGTAAACTTTAATTGGGCAAGGCAACTTTAATTTGGCAAGGCAACTTTAATTAAGCAAGGCAACTTTAATTAGGCAACACAGCTTTAGCATTTCCAAACCAAAGGCAACACAGCTTTAGCATTTCCAAACCAAAGGCAACACAGCTTTACCATTTCCAAACCAAAGGCAACACAGATTTAGCATTTCTAAACCAAAGGCAACACAGATTTAGCATTTCCAAACTATATTTTCAAACCACATTAAAGGCTCTGACAGGTCAGTAAAACCACTCACAGTTTAGTAGACATGTGTTCAGTGTTATTCACAGCTCAGACTAAGAGACATCTCGCTCCCCCATCTTGCAGAGACTGACTGAGGCACTCAACACTTCTGGGTTTATAGTCCCTCCGGAAGGGGCGTGGCCTTCAGGAGAGAGAATCTCAACATTTTTTAAACACGAATAACTGTTTTATTTTTCATCGATGGGAAAACTCTTCTTGTCCTGCGCAGCGGAGGCGGACTCTGAGTAAGATGGCCAAAAATCACAGCCTTAAGTGGCAGCGTTTAAAAAAAAAATCAAAATACAGAACAACAGGAAGTGGTCAAGAACCGACTTTTAGTAATATAGATGATTTCCAAAGCTTCCTAATCTGCTCAAATTGCATTCCTTTTGCAAACATGTATTCCATCATCAGCACTGTATTAGAGTAATTGAGCCTTACAGCATTGGAACAGGCCCCTCAGCCCATTCCATGCCGACCAAGGTGCCCATCTCAGCTAATCACATTTGCCTGCATGTGGCCCATATCCCTCTAAACCATTTCCATATACCCACCACACTGAATGAAAAAGTTGCCCTTCAGGTTCCTATTACATTTTTCCCCTATCACCTTAATCCTATGTCTTCTGGTCTTGATTTCCCTAATCTGGGTAAAATACTTTGTATTCACCCTATCAATTCTCCTCAAGATGTTATACACTCTAAGAGCTACTGGGAGAGATTGAACAAGCTAGGACTTTATTCCTTGGAGTGCAAGAGACCAGGAGTGATCTTATAGAGATGACATCCCAACCTCTATGCTCAATAGTAGAACCAAAGTACTACAGATGCTGGTTTACAAAATAAAATTGCTGGAGTAACTCGGCAGGTCAGGCAGCATCTCTGAAAAACATGGACAAGTGATGTTTTGGGTTGTTGACTTCTTCAGTGGCTGTCAGGATCCGATTTAGGAGAAGGGTCCTAGTCTGAAACAACACCTATCCATGTTCTCCAGAAATAAGATATGAGTCCTCCCTAATAAATACAGTGGATGTGGAGAGGAGATTTCCACTAGTGGGAGAGTCTAGGACAAGAAGTCATAGCCTCAGAATTAAAGGACGTTCTTATAGGAAGGAGATGAGGAAGAATTTATTTAGTCAGAGGGTGGTGAATCTGTGGAATTATTTGTCACAGAAGGCTCACTGTCTGTGAAGCTGCTTTGTGTTGTTTCTTATTTAATAATGTTGTGGTTAAAGTTGCCATCTTTAGTTATAAATAACAAGGTAAATTACATATTATGAGGAATCTATAAGCCTCATATTATTATAGGTTTATCTACCAGGAAACGTGCTTCCCATAATGCTTCTTGCAAAAACAAAATTTATATTAAATCGTCATTCATGCATCTGGATCTTAGATGGCATTTGAACAATAATTGAGCAATAATCATAAATCATTTGCCAGAAAAATATATATATTGGCTCAGGATTATGCATAGAACAGATTTTTACATATTGCTTATGTGAAAATGTCTTTCTAGTCATATTTCGACAATCATTTATTTAATCACTCACATCAGAACCAATTCAAATTAAATCAATTTACTATCCAAATGTTATCTTTTATAAGTTGATTATGTGTGAAAGATGACTTACATCTGGTAAAATGACAGAGTTTAGTAATTAGCGAAGCCTAAATGCATTGTGATGCTGCTGCGACTGAATTTCATTCACAGAGTTGCCGAATGTTGGGTGTTAAGGTTGTAGAGGAGAAAGAAAATGAAGCTGAGAGACCCTGCTGTGGATTGCTGATGTGAAAATGGCACATCACATGTCCTCTGTTCATCAGGAGTTTCAGCTGCCTGCTTTCCATCCACTGCCCCACTTTCAAATGAAAGCTGGATTGCAAGGTGAAGGAAGGCACCTTTCACATTTTCGCCACCAAACTCAGATAAGCCCTGCCACTAATAACGATACATGTTGAAGCAGAAGCAGAAACATCTGAAAAACGTTGAAAGGCACTGATGAAAAATATTAGGCGAGCATTTATTATACATGCCCTTGAATTGTGTAACTTGTTAATCTGAGTGGACATTTAAGAATCAACCACATTGCTTTTTGGGCTGAAATTCACTACAGGCCAGATCAGGTAAGGGTATAACATTTCCTTTGCTGTAGAACAAGTGGTCCATGCAAATGTTACAATAATCCAATATTGTAAAGATTCATTAGGACAACACAGTAGACATTGTCTCTATTGACTTTAGCAAGGTACTGCATGATAGGTTGGTCTGAAATGTTAGATCACATGGAATTGAAAATGAGCTATCCAATTGGAAACAAAAATTGACTTGATGCTAGGGAATAGAGGAGTGTGGCAGAGGGTTGTTTTTAGGATCAGATGTCTGTGACAAGTGGAGCACCACATGGATTGTTGCTTGGTCACCTGTTGCTAGTTATTTACATTAACAATTTGGATGTGAATGGAGGTGGCATAGTTAGTAAATTTGCGGATTTTACTAAAATTGGGGATGTAGTGAATAATGAAGAATGTTATCTATATTTGCAATGAGATATTGATCTACAACTAGATCATTGGGCTGAGGAATGGTAGATGGAATTTAATTCAGAAAAATGGGAGATGCTGTATTTTGGTAGGACAAACCAGGACAGGACTTGTGCAGTAAATGGTTGGGCCCCTTGGAGTGTTGTAGAACAATGAAACCTACAAGTGCAATTTTATATAGTTCCCTAAAAGTCTCACCACGTGTAAGAGGTGATTAAAAATACATTTCCATGCTTGCCTTCATCGGTCTGAATATTAAGGAGTTGGGATGTCATGTTACATCTGTACAAAACATTGGCAGGACCACATTTGGAGTACTGTCAAACTGACCTACATTGCATGGAGCACAAGATAATGAGGGGTGGCCCTTTTAGAGACATATAAAATCACGAGGAGCATAGATAAGATGCATGGCCACAGATTTTTGCCAGCATAGTTGAATCCAGAACTAGAAGGCATGGGTCTAAGGTGCGGAGGAAAGATTTAAAAGGGACGTGAGGGGCAACATTTTCAGACCATGGGTGATACATAAGCGGAAGAAGCTGCCAAATCAAGTTTAACATCAGGTACATTTATAATATTTTAAAGACACTGGGCCAATATATGGATGGGAAAGGTTCTGAGGGATATGGCCAGTCGCAGGCAATTTGGTCTAGTTTGCTTGGGCCATATGGTCAGCGTGGTGATTTGGTGCTTGTTTCCGTGTCATTGAATAGCAATAGTTAGTGTACATGGAGATTGTTGTTTCCTCATACTTTTGTGTCATAAATGTCAGTTGGCACAACTCAGCCCCAGCATTAATATTGTCCAGTTCCTTCTGTATGGAGGTGTGGATCGCTTCATTTGCTGAGGAATTGCAAGTAGAATTTCCTGGGTTTGACCTTACGATGGAAGCAAAGAGATTGGTGATGCAGATAAAGATAGTTGGATCAAGGACAAAGCTCTGAAAAACTCCAAAAAATATGTCCTGGAGCTGAAATAATGGACCACGAACCTCAGTTGGTTTCCTTCATTTTAGGTGTGGCTCCAACCTACTGGAGTATTTATCCTTTAATGCGCAATGACCAGTTTTATTGGTCCTCAGTCAACTGGTACATGAATATCAAAGGCAGTCAGTCTCTCCATATCTCTGGAATTCAACTTTCTAGTTTATGTTTGTCCATGGCTCTGATGAGGTCTGGACCTGAGTAGTCTTACTGAAAGCAAACTGGGCATCAGTAAGCAAGGGATAATGGGTATCTAATTGAACTGGAAAGCAGTGAGTACTAATATCCTTCAAGGTTCTGTGCTGAGGCCTCATTGATTCACTATTTTTTATTAATGACTTTAATAGCACCATTCAATATTCTAGATGTGGTTCGAATATCTATTCTTAAACTTCCTATCCCAATCCCCAATGCTCCTCATGCACGCATAGCCCTGGAAATATTTGTGGTAGGACTCATGAGACTCATACCCAAGATAAACATAATGAATTATCACTATAAATAGAGGAACAGTATGTGGGGGTTTTTTTGCCCAGAAAGTGATCATTTTATATTGAGGTCTTTAAAATAAAGAAGGGAAATTATACAATTGTGATATTTGGTTGATGCAAACCAAAGGTAGAGATAAATGTTATGGAACCAAATAACAAGGCTAATTATTAGGTGATGATGCCCTTCATAAGAGTTGTAACTGTGGAGCAAATCACCATCATGTGTTATGAGTATGCATGATTGAAAATATTGAAACGGCAGGTGGAATAAATTCTCAATTTGATAAATATAATTTCCATTTTCATTTTTTGATTCATCTGATAATTTTTTTTGTATTCTGTCTCATAATAATAAAACTCATTTTACTAAAACTTGGAATATTAGTAACTATGTTAGGATTCTTTACTGCATATCCAACAATGAATATGTTCATATCATGATCTGCCTGCTGACTGGCTAGCTTTTTGCTTTCTTAAATAAGGAACCGAATGGGGCAGCAACTGTAGAAGGACAAGTAACAGAAACGTAATCAGAAAGATTACAGTGATGAGTGTTGGTGTAGATCCTAGATTGCACCCTTGGATAAATTACACTAATAAAAAATTATAACTTGGAATCGGTTTTTAGAATGACCTTGGCCCTTGAATCAATTCCTAGCCAATCAGCTTTGTTAGTGGCTTGAACTATTTCACAGACTGTTCTCATTAAAATATCCATTTACATCCCTGCTTGTTTTCAGAACATACAAGCAATTCCGCTGAAGTGTCACGGACATGAAACGTTAACTGTTCCTCTTTCTGCAAAGCTGCTGCCTGAAGTGTCTCCAGCAATTTTTGTTTTATGTTAGATGTCTCGTATCAGCAGTTTTTCTGACTTTCTGGGATAACACAGCGATTTTTCCTCATCATAAAATTCCACTTTAGAGTTTCTGGAGTAAGAGAAAATCTGTAGATGCAAGAAGATCAGCAACTAATTCATCATAGATTCTTTATTTATTTAATATTTATCACCACTCGATGGCGCCAGTTCATGGTGCACATTCCCATTTGCAATTATAAAATTGTATCGTGATCCTAAGTTCATATTAATTGATTGGAAATGACAAGAAAGATACATTGATTCCGAGCTACTATCTTCTGCAATGGAGACCATCGGACTATCTTTAATCAGACTTTACTGGACTTTATCTCTCAATAAATGATATTGCCTTGATCATGTAGCTTTTCACTGTGGATGGCTCGATTATAATCATGTGGTCTTTCTGCTGACTGGTTAGCACATGACAAAAAGCTTTTTACTCGGAACCCATGACAATAAACTAAAGTAAACTAAATATTGTGCTATTTACTCTGCTCATATCTCCATTTCCAACCATTTTGGGGTGCAGTCCTGTAGACCTGGAAGGAAAACACTGGCTGGTCTTTCTAATCCATGCAAAAGCAATTCCTTATGAAGAAAAAATTATCTAATCTGGAACCCAGTGCAACTACTGTTATCTGCACAGTTATAACCCCCACTTTCCCATAACATACCATTGGGTTCAACATCAATTACACATATAGAGAACCTGATATAACCATGGTCATGATGAAGAAGGGAAATGATAACCACATTATCTCTTTAGTTTCAGTTTAGATTAGATATACAGCTTGGTAGAGCCTTTGGCCCACCAAGTCTGCATCAACCAGCGATCCCCACACATTAACTATCCTGCACACTATGGGCAATTTACATCTATACCAAGCCAATTAACCTATAAACCTGTATGTCTTTGGAGTGTGGGAGGAAACTGAAGATCTCGGAGAAAACCCACGCAGGTCATGGGGAGATCGTACAAACTTTGTATAAACAGCTCTCATAGTAAGGATCGAACCCGGGTCTCCTATGCTGTAAGGCAGTAGCTCTACAGCTACGCTACCATGCCAACCAAAATATTTTTTATGGTAATAGTGGATGTAAAAATATGAGTGTATACTGTGAACATTAGTTCATAATATGTTGTTCATTTCTCTATACAATGCAAACATGAGTTCAGAATAAATCCATTTACTTTACCAAACAGAAGATAAGTTCAGACAATAATTATTTCTAACTCTGCAATGAAGATAAAACACAGCATTTTAAGTTTTTATTTAAGTAGGTTTTCAACAGACAAGCTTCATTTACACTTTCTTATCCTGTACAAAATTTACATTTTGTTATATTCTACTACATCAGTTATTTTACTTGTTCATGCCTTTCTTCTGAAAGATACAAAGATTTACATAACATTATTTTCAGTCATAAATTACCATAGTAAAAAAGCACATTTCAAACATTAAATGTGTTTGGGAGTAAGAATTCAGTACTTTGCACTTGATATCATTTAAATAAATTGTCTTGAGTGTTTATATTAATGTTGTGAACTGACAAAATGTTTTATTTACTGTACGGCACACAGGCTGGCAATGTAACAGTTACACATGCTGGGCCTGCTAATGGCTCAGCAACTTCCCCTTCCAATTCTGTCCAAGTTGCTTGCTCAGGGCTGTAGCAGATTGTAGATGATTTGTAGGCCCCCTGAAATATCAAACACAGCATTCAAACAATGCATACGTTCTGAACCTTAACAATATCACGCATTGCTCTTTTTAAAATCAAACTTTCACCTAAACCTACATATCACAACTTTGTCTACATATGGTCAGGTCTGGAGACTGCTGGCGTTAAAGATGGAGTTCCACCCTCCATGTATATAGTATACTCAGCTTATGACAGTAAATGTTTGCATCATATGAAAAGTGCATCATGTGAACAGTAACCAGAATCTGCAGATATCAAGGGAAAATGTCTATTCAATGCCAGTTGAAGTTGAGATCCTGCATGGGGAGCTTGTGGTACTTCAGTCTGAAGAAGGGTTTCGGCCCGAAACTTTACCTATTTCCTTCGCTCCATAGATGCTGCTGCACCCGCTGAGTTTCTTCAGCATTTTTGTGCACCTGAGGAGCTTGTGGAACAGGTCCACAATATGTCACAACAGGGCACCAATTACCCCTTCATAGTATTAATTCAGGCAACATCAATGGTAGCAATGATCCCATACTTCTCTGTGCTATATCTACCCCATACATCACTCCATGATATTAATCCCCATTCAACTTTCATGGTATCAATTACCCCAAAAACCCTTCCATGCTTTCAATTACTCCATGCACTCACCCTGTATTAGTTACTCCAGACTTCACTCCATGATTTCAGTTACCCTGTGCATTATCAATTATTCCATACATAATTTCTTTGGAGGGTATTAATTACACCCACTTGTAACAGGTCTGAAAAACAATCCTTTACCACTGATTGCACCTCTGTTTCTCACTTCCCCACCAGCTTAACAAGTTTTACCGTTTCAAAGGCCTTTGCTAAAGGCCTTATTTTTGATTGCCGTACATACTTACTCTAACTCTAACTGACTATTGGAAGGAACCACAGTGCAACCCCATCAATGTGATTATCAATTCCATCCATGCAGCTTCAATGGACGATCACCCAGGAACTTCATCTCTATCTATCACCATGAATTTCTCCCTAATCCAAAACCTCTATTTACCTCAATCTTCCCACGTGCCCCGTTGTTGCCCTGAGTCCCAACTCCCTGCCAGACTAGTTTAAACCCTCCCGAGTAACTCCACCAAATCTCCCCACCAGGATGTTGGACAATTCCAGTTCAGACTCCTCCCTCTTGTACAGGTCACCTCTCCTCAGAAGAGATTCTAATGGTCCAAAAACCTGAACCTTTACCCTTGTGCACCAGCTCTTAAGCCACTTATTCATCTGCTCTATCTTTCTATTCCTACTCTTACATGCGCGTGGCACCGGAAGTAATATAGCGATTACTATCCTTGAGATCCTGCTTTCTAACCTCCTGCCTAACTCTATATTCTGTCCGCAGAATATTCAGAGGTGATTGCATATAATGTTGATCGTACCAATATGTGCAATCATATCTGGCTGCCCACCTTCCCCTGGTGAATTTTCTGCCACAGCAACAAATGCTTTTCACTGTACTTCGGTACACGTGACATAAACTAAACTGAACTGAGCTCGGAGACATTTTTGACCCTGGCCCCCAGGAGACAGAATCTCATCTTGGAGTCTTGTTTGCAGCCACAGAACCTCCTGTCTGTCTCTCTAACTGTTGAGTCTTCCATCACTCTGGTCCTCCATGTCTCTACCTTTCCCTTCTGTGCATCACAGCTAGTTGTGGTGCCATTGACCTGCCTGCTGCTGTTGCTTTCCTCTGAAACGCCATCTCCCCAATAGTATCCTAAATTATATACGTGTTATTGAGCCATGTAGGCACAGGGAAATTCTGCACTCTCTGCATATCCCCTCTAACTGTCTGGTATTTTATTTCATTCTTCACATGTTTAAATTATAATGTTTTATTCTTAATTGTTTACTGTATACTCTTAATTGTTTACTGTATATCGTGGTGTTACTTGCGAGCAAAGCACCAAGGCAAATTCCTTGTATGTATACGTACTTGACTAATAAAATGTATTAAATTCAATTCAATTCAATTCTATCACCTGCACAAGTGAGGGAGTGATACACAAGCGGGCACTTTGAACTACTGACCCGACAGATTATAATGAGCAATTGTACAGTGAGATGAATACACTTCTGATGTACTTTGTCAAGAACAGGCCAGAATACAAGGCTATATAAAATACACTTAAGCATCGATAAGAGCTATAATAGCATAATGAAAAAAAATCAAAAAAATCTGTAAAGTTTTGTAAATAAAAATCCATTAGAAAAAAATATGTAGTTAAGGTGTGTAAAACAAATGCTTCAGTTTTATATTCACATATTAGCTGTGCTTTTATGCCGCTGATAACTCAAAAAAAGTTTATTGTTTATCTACTTTTAAGTGTTATCAGCATCTCTCTACACAGATGTCATTTGGTGAATTTGTTATATTCTAAGTTATTGGTAATACCTATTAAATGACACTAGATGGCACATTATCAACAGATTAAAAAATAATTTAAAAATAATTACTTGTTATGATTACAGCAACATTTGCATCATTTTACGTTTTATATTTTAGTTTGCTAACATTAAAAAGAGAAACACCAAACTACCCACTGAGCCTGTTCAATTCTATTCAAACTATTCTCAAGAAGAGATTTGCCTGCCCTCCATTCCACTGTGGCGATACTTCAAACAAAACTCATGAATACCAAAGTAAGCCTGCATTGGGTATCATAAAACAATTCTTCATTGATTCGGTTTGATTACCTTGGAGTGGAGGAGACTGAGTGGGGACCTAATAGGTGCACACCAAATTATGAGGTGCATAGATAGATGCGAACAGAATAAACTTTTCCCCTGCAGAGATATTTAAGACCAGAGTGTGTAGGTGAAAGGTAAGGAGTAAAAGTTTCAAGAAAATCTCACAAAAACATGCATTTCACCCAGAGGATAGTTGGAATCTGGAACACACTACCCGGAGAAGGTGTGGAAGCAAGTGTTTGTACATCTGAACAGGTGCTTGAATCTTCAAGGCATATTAAGCTACTGACCAAGTCATAAAGTCATAAGGTCATTAGTGATAAGAGTAGAATTAGGCCATTCAGCCCATTCCATCATGCTGACCTATCTCTCCCTCCTAACCCCATTCTCCTGCCTTCTCCTCATAACCTCTGACACCTGTACTAATCAAGAATCTATCTCTGCCATAAAAATATCCACTGACAATGGATATTTCCCAATGGAAAGCAACAAAATGGGCAGAACAAGAGGGCACATGGAACATATTACAATGCTGGAAGAGGAGGGAGGAGTAAGCACACCAGGGTACTTAGCAGGATGTTATATCCACACGGGTGTTTGGGTAGAGACGTCTGTGCTTCTGTAAGTGTCTCACCAAAAATAGTCACCCTGTAGCATCCAAAAACTGGAACCACAGAGCACGGCATTCAATTTCCCAATGCTTGTAATATGACCATTAACCTAATCTGCTATCGACTGAGGCATTAAGGCTAAGGCGAAGGGAGAGTCATTACATTCTCCATTCTCCATGAAAGCATTTTATAGTTCTGGCCAAGGACCAGCAGGTACTTTTGCAAGGAATTTAGTACTTGAGGTGCAGGGTACGATTGACTACACATACATGTTATGTACATGGTATCAACTCTATCCTCTCCAACTGGTGTGTGATCATAAGTCATTGCTTGGTATGAAAAACTGCAAAACATGGTGGTAAAGTACCAAGAGAGCACCTACAACAACATACTGCTGCTGTTGTACCACTCCCAGGGAGCTGTTTATAAGTCATCAGCCCTGATATCAAGGTATCCAGTGATCTGCTGCATCTTCCATCATCTTTCTACCATATGGGACAGACCTTGCATCAAGATATATGGAAAGGAACTCAGATGCAGCACTGGGGAACTCAGAAGCAGATATGGAGGAAGAGGAAGGGAAGCAACTTGGACTGCTCCATCTTGGCAAGAATGTGCATCCAAGTGCGACTCTTCCAACAGTTCTAAGCCCCATCTATCTCTGAACCTCACAGCACGTGTTTAGCTGCAATGCAACAGTCTGTAGAAAATAAGCATTACAAAATAAATTCCTAAATTACATTTGTTAATTTTCCTCCAAAGGTTACTTTTGTGCATCCTTTTAAAACCTCAAAAAAGACACAAAGTGCTGGAGTAACTCAGCAGGTCACGCAGCATCTCTGGAGAACATGAATAGGTGATGTTTCAGGTCACGACCCTTCTTCAGACTTTTAATGCCTTCTCCTTTTAATACTTGAGTTCCTTTGATGTTGCAGTGTAGATTATGATGCCTATTTATTTGCCTTCTGGGCAACAGTAAGGTTTGAATTTCAGAGGTGGTGCAGCTGAGTTTGGAGGGTGACTTCAAACAGTTCTGAGCCTAGAAAGCCCAGTGGCAGACTATAAACAGGTCACATCATCTGGGCTGGCTGACCACATCTTGGAGAGATCATGCTGCCTTTCTCAGAGGACACAAAAGCTTTTTGCACAAGAAACTACTGACACTCCCCAAGTGCACATCTCAGCCCTTCTAGTAACTTACAAGAGGGATTGCTCTGAGACATTTGGGACTAGATAGACCACAGGTAAAGATATGTGAATGGGTGGACCAGTACTTCACCATGAGAAGAATGAATGTCAAGCTCTGCGCACAAACCAGTACCAAACTGCTTTCACTTTGAGAGGCTTCTAGTAGTATAGCTGCCTACTAAAGCTTCCAGCTAACAAACACAGTGGCTCATGGTCTCCGCAATCATTGAAATGTTGCTTGAATCGCCTTGTATTTTTGCAACCCATCAAATGTACTCTCCCTGTTGTTCAGAAGTACTGTTTGATTTGAAGAAGTCCATTGAATTCTGACAGAGAAAGCCCAAAACAAAGATAATGGCTAAAATGACAATTACTAACTGAAAAGTGCTTCACCGATCAAACCAAATATCCCAGGACATTCAATTTCAGCTCAAAGAGACATTTCTCTGAGATCTATTCAGTGCAGTAACTGGCACGTCAGTCTTTTTCCTTAAGTTGTGAGTTACCACATTCACATCGATCAATGTCACAATGCCTGGATAATGATCTACCCAAATTGATTTTTCCATCAGCACTCAAAAGAACCGAAGAAACCAATAAGCGGTAGGCGTCACACAGAAGTCCAATTAAATCCCAGGTGAACTGCCATAGGATAATAGGAAAGTAGAAGCACTATTGCGATTTGGCATGAAACACTAATTTGACTTAGAAGTGACAGGTATTGTTAGCAAAGCACAGGAAATGAGGAAAGATTTCCTGCGGTTCATGGTTCATAGCTGTTGCTTCTATTACCGTTTGATATTTACCAATACAGTTATCATTAAAATCTTACAAAACTATTGTATCAAATCCACCTCACCATGCTCCAGCTGTATCCACCAACAAGATAAATATTGTCGTCAAGTACAGCGCATCCCGGGCCACTGCGACCTTCCAAGATAGGAGTTTGGAGAATGTTCCATTGGTCACCTTTAGGGTCATAACATTCAACGAGCATCACATCAAGATGTGAGAAACCTAGACCGAAAAGAGACATTTTGAATCCAAGTATTGGGTTAGGAACAGTTTTTCTTGAGACAATTATCGACATCTCTGCTTCGTTTAGTGTAAAATAGCTCTTTCATAAACTGACTTAATGATGAGTTGCCAGTCCAATTTAAGTAAATAACTATAAACATTTAAAGTGATTAAGGTTAGTAGTTTCAACCTTAAATGAAAAAATAAAATTATTGATGGAAGATTTCCTGTGTGCTCTGCATTGCAAATCCTAAATATTTTCTTAATCAATAGTGCATGACGTGAAAGAAACCTTCTTTATCTTTATTTCAGTTTTTTTTATAGCCACCTCCAGTATTTTTAACTTGTTGGTTAGACCTCAATGTTGCAGGCGTAAACCATTTGATTTCCTAGAACAGTTCCACTGCTGTTATCATGTATACCAATTGAGAGTGGGTGAACAAGTCTGAAAATGCACACTTCCAGATTCAGGGACAGTTTCTTCTCAGCTGTTATCAGGCAACTGAACCATACTACCTCAACCAGAGAGCAGTCCTGAACTACTATCTACCTCATTGGTGACCGTCGGACTACCTTTGATCGGACTTTACTAGCTTTATCTTGCACTAAACGCTATTCCCTTCTTCATGTACCTGTTCATTGTGAATGACTCGATTGTAATCATGTATTGTCTTTCCGCTGACTGGTTAGCACGCAACAAAAGCTTTTCACTGTAACAATAAACTAAACTGAACTGAACACGTGTGAGCGTAATTTTGTTATCTGTAAATAAATCAGTCCTACGACATTTTGGGAAATTAAACAAGTAAATCAGATGATATTTCACCTTCTTCCTCTTTAACTGCAATGTCCCCCCTATTGTGAAAACAGCCATAAAGTATTAATTGGAGTCCTTAATCAGGACCCGTGTATTTTTTAGAGATACAGCGTGCAAACATACCCTTCGGCTCACTGAGTGTATGCAAACCAGCAATCTCCCCACACACTAACACTTTCCTACATAATAGGGCCAATTTTACAACTTTTCAAAGCCAAGTTACCTACAAACCCTTACATCTTTGGAGAGTGGGAGGAAACCAGAGCACTCGGAGAAAACTCACAGAGAGAATGTACAAACTTCGTACAGACTGCACCCGTAGTCAGGATTGAACCCAGGTCTCTGGCATTGTAAGGTGGCAACTCTACCGCTGCAATGCCCTTGGTACCCATTGGCTATCTTTTATTTCCAAGATAGGCCCTCTTCTTTCCTCAAGATATCATCTTGTTCTTTTTATAATAATAAAATATCTTTGGATTCTATAGGACATTTTTCATAAATGCTCGTTGCTTTCCTAATTGTCTTTCCAATTTCACCCAACACTTTCTAGGATTATCAGGGATTTCACCCATATTAAGCTCTCAGTGAGATAAGAATGCTTCTAGTGCGGTGTCTTAATTTCTGTGCACCATTTCATCCAGGAGGTTAAAAAATGAGCAGTCCTATCCCTGCTTGCTTGAACACGTATACCCCAAACCTTTGAAATCTTTTTTTTTGCATGCCTTCCTTTGCTCTGACCTTCAAATACCTGTTTCCGGCTCAATTTTGCGAAATCAAGTTCTAACATAATAAAATAGGCTTTACCTAGTTTAACACGTTTACTGCTATTTCATCTTTGTTCCCATCCATAACTCGTCAATTTAACTGAATTACAATCAAAGCCTAAAAGTACTACCATTTATACTCCTTCCACCTGCTCAGTTTCATTCCGTTAACGTAATGCAGAACATCCCCTTTCTTTGTTCAACAGATTACCTGGTTGATAAAACTTTCCTGAATTACTGAAACTTTCCTGAAGTAGCAAATACATGACCCTCCCTCAAGCCTCCCATATTGAACAACCACGACATTGTTCACAACACTCAGTTCGGGACTTTGCCCATTGGTGCAATCCCTTCCACCACCTCCAATTAGTTGTCCCAAGCTTGTACGGAAAATATACAAGTTTATTAGAAGCGTGTGCTAACGCATCTCCCAATGCATTTGTGAGACTATAGGAAATCAGCCAAGCTACAAACAAGCACATTTATTATACAAATTAAATACTGTTTACTGCAAATTTATAAATTAAGTGAAAATCTGACTATTTAATGTAATGGGCAGTTGCAAGATTTATTGTTTACATAAAATCAGCAGCTGTTTTAGAAATGGGGCCAATATTTAATCAAATGGGTTTGAATGGGATTTATAAATAAAATAAGCAAACAGAACAGAACAATGTATCAAAGATGGTATATAATAAGAAGAGTTGAAACTTACAAATTGAAATTTTAAATGTGGAACTTACAAAAAAGTAAATTATGTGACAAATGGACATTTGGAAGTAATGTCAGACAATTAAATATAATGAAGTAATTAAAAGTAGAGTGTGAATAAACTTAAAACTATGCAGATTAACTTCACTGCAAAATAATTAATTTGGGGGCAGCACACTGGTGCAGCGGTAGAGCAGCTGCCTCACAGCGCCAGAGACCAGGGTTCGATCCTGACTATCGGTGCTGTCTGTATGGAGTTTGGATGTTCTCCGTGTCACTGCCTGGGTTTTCTCCGGATGCTCTAAGTTCCTCCCACGCTCCAAAGATGTACAGGTTTGTATGTTAATTTGCTTCTGTAAAATTGTAAATTGTCCCTAGTGTGTAGAATTGTCCCTAGTGTATGGGGTGATCGCTGCTTAGTGCAGATTCAGTGGGTCGAAGGGCCTGTTTTTGCTCTGTATCTCTCTAAATTTTAAATGGAAGCAGCAGATACTGTGCAAGGTAGGGCAGATTGTGTGAGTGTGTGTAAGGGGGGGGGGGGGGGGGGGGGGGGGGGGGATTACAGCAGTGTGATTGAAGCTCAGATCTCAGCAAACAATATTGGATCAAAACTCAGATTAGTCCTACCCATTCCTTAGCTATTTATCAAATAAGCATCTCTGGAATATTTAGTGGTGTGTTTCATGCCACACATCTCATGGCTAAAGGTCTTATTCATGTACAATTGAGCAGAATGAAGCAGTCCGGCCCATCAAGTTTGCCATTCAATCATGACTGATCTACCTTTCCCTCTCAAACCCATTCTCCTGCCTTCTCCCTATAACCCCTGACACCCTTACTAATCAAGAATCTGTCAATCTCCACCTTAAAAATATCCATTCACTTGGCCTCCATAGCCAGCAATGTGGCAATGAATTCCACAGATTCACCACCCTCTGACTAAATAAATTCCTCCTCATCTCCTTTCTCAAGATATGTCCTTTTATTCCAAGGCTGTGGCATCTGGTCCCAGACTCTCCCACTAGTGGAAACATCGTCTCCACTTTCACTCTATCCAGGCCTTTCACTGTTCGTCATCCACTGGACATCAGTGGAGCTGCACACCAGTGGAGCTGCACACTAAATCTCGTTGCACTGACGTGCAATGACAATAAAAGATATATTATTATTATATTATTATATTATTAATAAGGCCCCCTCATCCTTCTAAACTCCAATGAGTACAGGCCCAGTGCCTTCAAATTATCATAATATCTTAACCCAATCATTCCTGGAATCCATGAACAGTATTATTTATACATGAACTATATACTCACTGGGAACGTGCAAGGTGGGCAAATCATGACATTAATCATTGTGGACATTGATTTCACAACAGGCTTGCTACTGTATCTTGCAGCTCATGGCAGGAATAAACGTCTTCAGTGGGACTCGTCTTACAGCATCTTTCATCTCCCGCACTGCAATATCTTGAGGGTCAATCGCTACAGGTTTGTGATTGGATGATTCTAGCTGAGGCTGTAATTATCCCTGTTTGAAGTATTATGTAGTGTTTCATGTTTCATAACACTATAGGAAGTTAAGGAGCAGGAGCTGAAGGACCCTTCCAGGAATGATTGACTTTGAGCTTCATTAACCAGTTACACCCAGAATTGTGCCCATGTGCATTAGTCCGCATTTCATGACGGGAGAACCTGAAGATGTAGCGTGATCATATTTTCAGAAAGCATTTGACAAGGGCTATATTAAAGATTGGTGCATTGAACATAGATACATACAACACAGGAACAGGCCTTTCGGTCCATAATGTCACATGATGCCCAGATGAACTACTTTCATCTCCCTGCACGTGATCCATACCCCTCCATCCTGTGCAAATCCAGGCCTCTAACTCTACCCCTGGCAACATATTCCTGGCATCCACCACTACTATCTACCTTTCAACTATAAGCAATGCATGCTAATCTTTGACATATCCACATTCGGAGAAAGATGCTAACTGTTTATCCTACCTATGCCTCTCATAATTTTATATACTTTGATCCAGGCTCCCCTTATCCTTCGGCGTTCCAGATAAAACAATTCCAGTTTGTCCAACCTCCCCTTGTGGCTAATATCACCTAATCCAAGCAGCATTTTGGTAAATTATAGGAAAAGTGCATATAGTATTAGGGGAAGATTTTGAGCACTGAATAAATGGGACTTTCTCAAGGTGGAAGTATGCCCCTTGAATCTTGGCCCTCGATTATTTACAATTTATATTAATGATCCGGAATAGAGTGCAGAATGTAAGAAATGCAAGTAGGTAGCATGAATTTGGTACGAGGGTTAATCATACACTTGAACACCTGCATGATTTTCAAGGGCTGTCAAATTTCGATGCTTTTCTTTTTAATCTAGGGTTATTGGATTAAGCATTTTAACAGCTGAGAATATCGAGCTTTGCAGACAACAGCAGTTTAAATTTGTAAGAAAATATTTTGCAAACAAAAACATGATGAAAACTCACTGGCTCCCAGATTCAAACCGCACACAGCAGGGAGGGATTGAGAAGGTTGCAGTGGAGAGGTAAGTTGGTTATTTAAAAATATTGATTGATCATTAGGAGAGATTTTAGCAGCAGTATCGCAGTTTAACCGAGAGTGTGTGGGTTTCGCAAGCTTGCAGGAACTAAAGCCATCTGAAAGCAGGGCAGCAGTGGATGAAAGCTGACCAGCTTAAAATGTAATCTCACCATAAGCTCTGCATGCTTCCAGCAGCTCTCCCGAGTGACAGCAGTTACATTGATTCATTTCTCGACAAGCTTGGAGAAGGTTTTAAGAGGACGAGAGTAACCTTGTTCTGTATCTTTGCTTTTGGATTGTTTTACTTGCTGACTGCAGCTTGTGATTTTTCACTGTGACTTAAATGCAGCTACAGCTCATGCAACAGTAATGTGGGACCTAAAGAGTAGTGGTCTGCAGAAAGGTATACTCTGCTCACTGGGAAAATGGAAAGAGACTCTGTTTCATACGGTCATAAGTGATAGGAGCAGAATTAGGCCATTCAGCCCATCAAGTCTACGCCATTCAATCATGGCTGATCTATCTCTCCCTCCTAACCCCATTCTCCTGCCTTCTCCCCATAACCCCTGACACCCTCAGTATGTTCTCAGAATAGCTCTTGCATCAGGTGGTTCAGGCTATCACAGCAGGGAGTGGCCAAACTTTCACCCTGACTTGCTACCTGCCAAACCTGGTAAGTAGATTCAGTCTGTTGTTGTCAAAATGACCACAGCTCTCAACTTCCATTTGTAAAGATTATTATAAGATTCTCCCAGGGGCACCTGTAAAACATCTTAGTTGGTCACAAGCAGATGTATCAGGCAGAGAACTGACAACATGTGTGCAAGGTCTACACAAACTTTACCATGGATAATGCACCCAAACCGTGAGGCTGGCCCAGTGGTGTAGAAGATGAGTTGCTGCCTTACAGTGTCAGAGACCCGGGTTCAATCCTGACTATGGTTGCTGACTGTATGGAGTTTGAATGTTCTTCCTGTGACTACGTGGGTTTTCTCCGGGTGCTCCGGTTTCCTCCCATACTCTAAAGACATACAAGTTTGTAGATTAATTGCCTCTGGTAAAATTGTAATTGTCCCTTGTGTGTCAGATTGTGCTAGGGTATGGGGTGATCGCTGGTCGGTGCGGACTTGGTAATTCGAAGGACCTGTTTCCGCGCTGTATCTTTAAAGTCTAAAGAGAGGAAGCTCAAATGTGTTATTTTGGATGGACAGTGCAGGTTTATTTTTTTCTCTCATAGAATTGATCCCTTAGACCAATCCCTTACACCCATTCTTTGTTGCTGCATCTGAAGATTCCTGTTGCTTATTGGCAGATGCCGTAGAGCTGAGAGAGTGCCATACCTTGTCACGTGGAATTTCCAGTGATGCTCTGTTTCTGCTTCTGCCCTATCAATGGGTGAAGCATTGCATAAAACCCCATCTATTCATCTAACCAGCTCCAACAGAGTTTGTCTTTTAGTAAATTATCTATTAGTAAATGAATAGAGTGAATGACCACCTTGGTTCCTATGACGTGGCTTAAGATATGGGTGACAGCCTTGTGGAAATGTATGAATTGTAAATTTACGGTAGGAATGTTTGTGGCTTCTATTATACACATGATCACTTTCCATCTGCATTGATATCCAGTCCAGATGAATGCATATTAGTCCAAGATAGTTAATTAAGATAGGATTGTATAACAAGAGAGGTGAGAGTCCCATCTCTCCTTCTTCAAAAGCAATGTATTTTAATTTTCTGGCTATCTCCACAGCTGCCTTTTCAGCAGATTGTTAGCTGGCTGACGGCTAGAGGACCTACCCCTGGCTTTCTGCTTCTCCCCGGATTTCTGCGACTTCTTCTGTAAGAAAGGAGAAAAAAGACTAGTGTGTTTGAGGAGGATGTTGCAGGGCGAGTGGAAGGAGGCAGGTTTCAGCGAGTCATGATCTTGAAAAAAAAGGTGAGGTTGAAGCCATAAGTTGCTCCATTGATGAAAATGTGCAGTGACGGATATGTGCACATGCAAGATAATTAAGTGTGAGGGTTGATGTGTTATAGAATTAAAATGTATGTGTATGGAACTTAGATTAAACTCCACATCAGGGTGACTGTGTCACTTTATCACCAGATCTGGAGTAAGGAATTACGACATTGTTGATTTCTGCTGCCAACTCTTGCTAAGTCTTCTCAGTGTCATCTACAGGATTATGAGGTCCTGCTATCTCATTACTGTCTCCAGCACAACATACGGCAAGGCATCAGTGAATCTTCGATATAGCCACTGTCCATCTTTCTTCTGCTCATTTGCAGCGTGTCCAGAGCCCATCAAATGCAATGCTTGCAATGTGCCTTTAAAAACTCGAGATGAAAGTGATTCATGCCTGTTGTCATCGTATCCGTTCTGCCCAATTGATCAGGAAACCAGAACTAATGTAAATGGAGCAGCTGAAAAGTGCGGCGAAGAACAAAAAAAAAGAGGATGTCTTTCCAACTGGATTATCTCCCCATCCAGTTCTCAATGCAATAGGAAATTAAAATCAACCCCCAAGCACTGAGGTTGCAAGACCAAATCATTAATTGAGCATCTACTGTCCCAGTACCAGCAGTGATGGGCCTGTGATCATTGAAAAGGCAGTGAGAGAAAATGTTTCAGCAATGTATTTCCAACCATTGATATTGAAATGATTACCAAGCAGAATCACGATGATGAGTAAGTGTTAGAGACACTTGTAACTTGTTAGAGATGTTATCCATGCAGCTTCCATATTATAAATGGTATAGTCAGAGTTGAACCCAATAAGTATGTGCAGAAAGGAACTGCAGAGGCTTGTATATACCGAAGATAGGCACAATGTGCTGGATTGTTTCAGCGGGTCGGGCAGTATCTCTGGAGCAAAGGGATGGATGATGTTTTGTGTCGGGACCCTTCTTCAGACTGAAAGTAGAGGCGAGGGAACTAGAGGTAAGAAAAGGCCAGAATACAGCGGGGCTGACAACAGATGACCATGTGGAGCCCATAATGGCCCATTGTTGGCTGGGGAAGAGGTTGACTGGTAGGATGACTAGGATGGGGTGGGGGGGGAGGAAGGGAATGCCAGGGTTACTTGAAATTAGAGAAATCTACGTCCAACTGGGTTGTAAGCTGCCCAAACAAAATAAGAGGTGCTATTCCTCCAATTTGCATGTGCTAGGTATGTTGTGATCTCAGCTAAAGCAAATCCCATAGCAGTCTGTATGTATTGATAAGTGGTTTCAGGTCTAACACCTCCCTGTTTTTTTCTTCCAAACATCCCAATATACAATTGGGCTTCCATTAAGGTGGCCCATCTCGTATATAAAATCTTTTATAATCCAGTACCTTCATCATCAGTAAAGCACACCTTTTAAATGGTTTCCCCCAATAGCGTACAGACGACCATTCACCACCGCCAGAACGTGAATGGCCCGCTTGGTGTTCATGTCTTGCCTTCTGGCCCACACATCCATGATTGGGTCGTAGCAGTACAGCCATGACACATATTCCCCATTGTGAACGCCTCCTGCAAGTGATAACCAACCATTAGTAATGCACAACATATCACTTTATGTACGGTGATTCCACTGACTCAGGGAATGTACTTTGTCGTTCAACATTAGAAATATGGAACATAAGTAAGATGATAGATAACCCATAAATTATTGCGACCAATATTATATGAATGCCCAATACGTACATCAAATTTCTTCCCCAGCTAATTTGCCACAAGTGTTTTGTCAATTAAGAATGACAAGTTAATGTCTTGGTTAAGATGGTGGAGCCGGTAATTTAATACAAGCATTATGTGAGAGCACTGGGATTGATACCCTGACAAGAATATTCATTAAGGACAAAGAAAATCTTTAACCACTTCATCATAATCTCTCATCAAGAATCTACATATGGTTTACCACCTAGTCCATGCCTTGGCATTAATAACCTCTAAATTTGGCTCACCAAACTGTTCTGTACAAACCAGTTTAATCATTTCAGCAAACTCGTTTCAGCACATTAATTAGCCATTGATTGAGTGAATTGCCCCTTCTTTTCAAACATTCAAATGTCAGATGACAAAATTATTAAGAGAAACTGTTCATGATCCTTACAATTCTTGTTAACAGCTCTTAAATGCAAGCAATAAAATAATTAAACTAAGTACTTAAATGTGGGTATGAAATAATTAATTGATAGAATCGATTGACTAAATAAATAATGGTGGGAGAAGGGCAGTTCTGATTTTCAGCATTCAATTATAAATTTGCTGATCATAAATTTACAATTGGGATCAATGCCTGAGTTTGTTATGAATGGGACGGATTGAAGATTACATTTCTTGGATTGCTTACAAGGAAGCACCATAAGTTAATTAGTTCCCAAATTGATTAAATCTATATGTTGGTCATCTGCAAGGTTCTCACATCTGATGTAAGCTCAATGCATTGCCTGGCACTTTAGAACTGCACAGTGTATCTGGCTCAAACAAGGTGAGAAATGGCCATTTAATATTCAGAAATCAAAGTGAAAAATAAGATATGGTTGGGAATACTGGACAAAGATATTTTATGGGCTAGGGGAGAACGTTGCCTTGAGGGTTCGGAAACAGATTTTTTCTGGCTGTAGTGCAGTAATGAACCTGCTTAGGCAAGAGTTACAGAGGTGTGAAAATGCACACTTCCAAATTCTTCCTAGCTTATCTACCTTATTAGGGACGCTCGGACTATCTCCAATCAGACTTAACTGAACTTTATTTTGCACTAAACGTTATTTGCATTATCATGTATCCATACACTGTGGATGGCTCGATTGTTATCATGTATAGTCTTTTCGTTGACTGGTTAACACGCAACATAAGATTTACACGTGACAATAAACAAAACTAAACAAAATTCCATCTACCTCAGGGAAGGAAATGTGCCACCGTTACCTAGTCTAAAGGTGTAGCATAAAGGTGTAGCTTTATATAGTTATTTCTTAAAAAATGTCTTAAATTATCTTGCAAGCTGTTCTGTTCAAGGACAATTAAGAAAATGACAATAAATACAGGCCTTGTCAGAGACAACCAGGTCCTGGTAACATGAATAAATAAAACATATTGAACAAACGCCAGAGGAGCTATTGAGCTGCTCAGAGTACATTAGGCATCAAATGGGAAGTAAATGGGAAAGGCTGAGTAGTTTCATTAAGAGCATTTGGGACACAATAACTATGACAACATTGGTAACAAAAAGAGCAGTGGATAAATCAAATGTGAAAATAAGTTCAGTATATGATGGCCTACAAAGTGATCACTCATCTCTATTCTCCATTCAGCCTAATGCTGAATGGAGAATAGCTCTATAAAAGTGGATCTTCAAGTCATATATTCATGTTTCTAGAGTAATGGAATAGAAGCAGAAGGCATGGCTGAAATACCAAATAAAAACTTTGCATTGTTCAACCAGATAAAAGATAGGAGAAATAAGAAAGGATAAAAATAGATAAAGGAAACACATTAAAATATTTTCCTTTTTCCATTTTACCCTTCAATGTTATACAGGTGCACAACCTTTTATCCGAAATTCCAAATAACGAAAAGCTCCGAATAGCGGACATTTTTTCGGTCCTTGAAGAAAGGTCCTTGAAGACGTTCACCGCGGGCGGCCCGCAGAGGTGACAGCGGAACCTCCGGTCGGTCCTCGAAGAAAGGGGAACTAAATCCCCATTCATAAAAGAGAAGGTGAGGTTATATTGCGCGGGAGGGTTAATAATTGACAATCTGCTGCTGCCTGCCCGCTGAGTTAAAAAGTTCCCACGGTAGACTCACGATATACAGTGTATCGTGAGTCTTGCGTGGGAACTTTTTAACTCAGCGGGCAGGCAGCAGCAGATTGTCGCTCCCTTCAGTTTCACCCCACCTACACCCCTCTGCTTCCCGGCCATGTGTGTGACCCCTTCCCTCCCCTCTCCAGCTCCCCGCCCATTGCACCGGCGCGGGGGCTTTGCACTGTCTTCACGTCGGCGATGCCAGCAGGTCAGTGCCAGTCACCGGAGACGTCAGGACCAACGGGACACCGACCCCCAGGCCCACTGCAAGCACTGAGATCCCAGAGACCCACAGCCAGCAGCAGCCCAGCCCCGTTCCAACTCCAGAGGAACACGCTCCCCGTAGGGACAGAAGCTGATGGTGTGCAAGGTACGTCTTGTTCTTTGGGGTTGCGGATGAGGGGGCGCAGCTCGGGCTGTGACATCTCCGGCCACCCCCCTGTACAGGAGCTGAGACTGGGAACTGTACCGCCCTTGCAGGTGAGCAGGAGAGTGGGGTTGTTTGCAGTTGCAGAGGGAGGGGGCAAGGGCGGTACAGTTCCCAGTCTCAGTTCCTGTCCAGCGGGGTGGCCGGAGACGTCAGGACCAACGGGACACCGACTGCAAGCACGGAGATCCCAGAGACTCACAGCCAGCAGCAACTCTAGCCCAGCCCCATTCCAACTCCAGAGGAACCCGGGTTGCGGATGAGGGGGCGCAGCTCGGGCTGTGGGCGAACTGCCACTTGTCACTGTAGCGGCCCATCGGGGAGCGGGTTCCTGTTGGTCCTGACGTCTCCGGCCACCCCCCTGGACAGGAGCTGAGACTGGGAACTGTACCGCCCTTGCCCCCTCCCTCTGCAACTGCAAACAACCCCACTCTCCTGCTCACCTGCAAGGGCGGTACAGTTCCCAGTCTCAGCTCCTGTACACGGGGGTGGCCGGAGACGTCAGGACCACCAGAAGCCACTCCCCGATGGGTCGCTACGGCGACAAGTGGCAGTTCGCCCACAGCCCGAGCTGCGCCCCCCTCATCGGGACACCGACCCCCAGGCCCACTGCAAGCACGGAGATCCCAGATCAGCAACTCCAGCCCAGCCCCGCTCCAACTCCAGAGGAACACGCTCCCCGTAGGGGCAGAAGCTGATGGTGTGCAAGGTACGTCTTGTTCTTGGGGTGGCGCAGCTCGGGCTGTGGGTGAACTGCCACTTGTCACCGTAGCGGCCCATCGGGGAGTGGATTCCTCTGGAGTTGGAGGGGGAGGGGGGTATTGTGCTGTTTGATCGCCCTCTGCTATCCCCGGGACAGGGAGACACAGCGGCTTTTGAGAATGGTGGGCAATCACTTCCCACACAGTCTGCCCACACAGTCAGTACACCTCTCCTACACTTGTCTCCCGCATTAAGATCATCTCGCAGAGAATGATCCCAGCCTAACCCTCCCTATTCTCTCCTATTCTGCAAGAAAAAACTACATTGAAGACTCAAACTCGTGATCGAGTAACTGCCGGGATCAAGGCGCAAACTCGCGACCTTGCGGATATGAGCCGAGCACTCTACCGCTGAGCCAGCCGTTAAAATCTACGCTAAAAATCTTCCATTCCGAAAGCCGAAAAATTCCGAATTACGAAAAGTGTCTGGTCCCAAGGCTTTTGGATAAAAGGTTGTGCACCTGTACTTGCATTAATTCCCTTTCCAGCTATTTAACTCTGTGGCGCTAATAAAATTAATCACACCCAGTTTCCATTCTGACTGACTCCTCTGCTCGTTGATTCCTCAACACTGCACAAATGAAGTTTAGTGTATGTCTTATGAAAATGGGGAGGTAATATACTTACACCCAAATGGCACAAAGCTAAAGTAACTGTCAGGTTACTTGGCCAAAGATATTTCCTAAGAGGGCCAAGCTATTGTTGGTGTGTGCATCATTTAGATGCTGCTGGGATGCTATGTGTGCCATGTTAGAACAGCAACAGCGCAGTAGTTAAGGAAATTAACCAGCTCCCCTGCCAAGGGTTTATGGATGGCAATGGGGTGAAGTGCTGGTTGACTGTGGCTAATAGTGTATTTCTTGGTCTTTGTTGACCACTCAACACCCCATGGTGTAAATGGATGATTTTCAGTTGCAAAACCTTCAATGTCAGCTGAGAAATAGGGAAGCTGGCTGACGGTTGATTATTTAGTTCAGAACTGCATGCTCCTGCTGAGAACATTGCAGACCTAATTACACTCTCTGTTTATTATGCAGTAGTAGGCAATTTGGAAGGTCCCATCAATGTCAGGTAGCAAGAGGTCATTAGTGTCTGGTTCAGAATCCCTTGATCAGAGCAGGTGGCTAGCAGGGTTTCTGAACCCAAGGTGTGAACCAGTTCATTTTTGGCACATTCGCAATGGGTTGATTGCATTTAATGTTTTAATTGAATATATGCCACAATTTTTTTTTTGTCATTCAAAAACATATATTTTTCTTTTAATGGATGTTCCTGAAACGGCTCTATAATTGCAGAATTTTGGTTTGATTTCCTATTTCTGTTTATTCCTTTTTTTTTCAACTCAACACTGGAAACAAAATCAATTGCAAGGCTACAGGGAAAAGGGCCAGGGAATTAATCCAACTGGGTTGAGTTCACATAATGCCAGCTGAAGGCCTCCTGCTGCACTTTTACAAATATATGATTGCACGATCTTTGTGTTTTTTTTGCCATGCCAGGTTTGTATTACCCATTTACTGTTGGCCAGGCAATAGGGAATGCAATTCACTATCACATTCAGAGGATTGGTTTCCATGGTAGATGAGAAGAACCCTGATTTTCCCTCCCTGCTGACATTGAGGAATCTCGCTGCTTTCCAACAGCACTCTCTCATAAAATGCATTCATGTGGGTATCCGCAGAATAAATCTATATCTCATTATCCACAAATCTATCAACCCCAAATTTGAACTGGTCCACCAATGGAGGCTATTACTTCAGCTATTAACGCTCTGGAGAACCTTTCAAAGCCTCCTTTCATTTCTTATAAGATAATCCTTGAAACCTACTTCTTTGACTAAGTTTTTGCTCATCAGCACCAACATCTCTTTGTGGTCTGACCCCAAGTTTTGTTTTATAGTACACTTGAAATGATTTAGGATATTAACCAGATGGCTACAACTTGCTTTTCATAAGTTCTAGGAGCAGAATTAGACCATTTGGCCCATTAAGTCTACTTGGCCATTCAATCATAGCTGACCTATCTTTCCCCATTCTCCTGCCTTCTCCCCACAACCCCTGACATCTTTACTAATCAAGAATCTGTCAATCTCCACCTTATAAATATCCATTGACTTGGCCTCCACGGCCTTCTGTGGCGATGCATTCCACAGATTCACCACCCTCTGGCTAAAGAAATTCCTCCTCATCTCCTTTCTAAAAGTGTGTCCTTGTATTCTGATGCAATGGCATCTGGTCTTGGACTCGCCCATTAGTGAAAACATCCTCTCCATATTCACTCTATCCCGGCCTTTCACTATTCGGTAAGTATCCAGGTTTTTCACTATTCGGTAAGCTTTTGGTTTATCCAAAGATCCAGTCTCCATCTGAACAATTGGCTGGGAGCTGAGTAACAGAAAATCTTCCAGGTGCATTTCTCCTCCTTAAGGTAAGTTTGAGAAAATGTTAAAAACAATTATTAAAGATATTACAACAGAGCACTTTCAAAAGTCAAATAAAGCCAATCGGTCAGTTGGGGGCATTGCGAGTTGGCTGGCCTGCCAGCAGCGTGTTCGTTATTTCGACTTTTTTTTTTTTTGTGTGGCCAAATGTTTGTTTTAGTGTCTCTCGGTATGTCTTGTGTGGGGGGTGGTGGGGGCAAGACAGGAGAAACTGTTCTTTTCAGTCACTTCCTCGACGGAGAAGCGATTTTGTCATGTCGCTTCTCCGCCTCCTTCGCGGGCCTAACAGCTTGGATTGGAGCGGCCTTTCCCGGTGTTGGGCCCGGAGCTTTGGCGACGGGCGTGGCGTGGACTTTTCCATCGCAGAGCGGGGCGGGCTCTTGCCGGGGGTTGCCAGATGGGAGTGCTCCGATCGCTGGCCTGGGGACTTTGGCATCATGGGGCTGTGGTCTGCGGAGCTTCTAGCCACGGGCATGGCGTGGACTTACCAACCGGAGCCTGGGATCCCTTGCTAGGGATCGCCGGAGGGGGACACCAGCCGCCAGCCTGCGGCCTGTGATATCCTGAGGCCGCGGTCTCCGGTAGGAAAGTGGCCGATTTGGGCGCTCCAAGCTGCGGAGTCTGTTCGACCGTCCTGATGCCGGAATTTTGTTCATCCCCTCGAGAGGGCTTGTACATCCGGACGTCTGTATCGGCAACTACGGAAGGTTTATGGCCCTAACCATGGATGAATGGGGGCGGAGAAATGAATGAACTTTGTTGCCTTCCACCAAAGTGAAGAATGCTGTGGTGGATGTTTGTGTTAAATTCTATTGTGTATTATGTGTTCATTTTTTAAGTGTATCGCTGCTGGCAAATTCATTTCACTGCACCTTCAGGTACATGTAACGAATAAAATTGACTTTGACTTTGAAAGGAAAATCTGATTTAACTAATTTATTGGAATTCATTGAAGAAATAATAAATGTAGTGGATAAAGGGAGTGGTTGATGCTCTGTGCGTACTTTTCTCAAAGACATTTGATTAAATGCTACGTAAAATATTATTTTGGAAATTAAAAGCTAATGGTGGAGAAGGTAACATATTGGCATGGATGGAAGTTTAACTGATTAAAAGAAAATTGAGTGGAGGTGTAAATGAGAGGAGGTATAACACCAGCATAATCAAGGACGAATCTCACTCCAGTCACTCCATCTTCTCCCCTCTCCCATCAGGTAATAAGTACAGAAGTGTGAAAATGCATACTTCCAGATTCAGGGACAGTTTCTTTCCAGCTATCATCAGGCAACAGAACCATCCTAACTGGAGAGCAGTCCTGAGTTAACATCTACCTCATTGGAGATCCTCAGACTATCATTAATCGGACTTTACTGGACTTTATCTTGCATTCTACATTATCACCTTTATCCTGTATCTGTACACTGTAGACAGCTCGATTGTAATCATGTATAGTCTTTCCACTCGCTGAATAGCATGCAACAACAACATTTTTCACTGTAACTTGGTACACGTGACAATAAACTAAACTAAACGGGGATTTTTCTGATTGGCAAGATATAATGAGCAGTATATCAGAGGGGCTGGTACTGGGGCCTCAATTTGTTATGTTTTATATAAATGATATTGGTATCGGTTTGTTGCATACATGTGAAAAATGTTGGTTTGCATGCTATCCAGGCACGAGTACATCAGGAAGTTCAAAAGATAAAATAAACAGAGTGAAGCATATAATGTCACAACTACAGAGAAAGTGCAAGTAAGAAAAATGCTAGGGTCATAACGAGGTAGATTGCAAAATCAGAAATTCATCCTTGGATGAAGGCAGACGTTGTTCTTGAATCTGGTGATCGGTGCTTTCAAGCTTTTGTATCTTCTGCCTGATCGGCGAAGAGAACATTTTTATATTGACTGCTTTCCCAAGAAGCATGAGGTACAGACGGAGTTGATGCGGGGAGGCTGGTTTATGTGACAGACTGGGCTGCATTGACAACTCTGCAATTTCTTGCAGTCTTGGTCAGAGCAGTAGCCATAAAGAGCCGTAATGCATTTGGATAAAAATGATTTATCTGGTGCACCTGTAGAAATTTTGTAAGAGTCATTGAAGACATACTGAATTTCTTTACCTTCCTTCTTTCTTGACTGTAGCATAAACGTGGATGGACCAGGACAAATTATTGGTCATATTTAGAATTAAGAACTTGAAACTCTCGACCATATCCATTCAGCAACCATTGATTCAGATTGAGGTGTGTACAGCACCCTGTTTTCTGAAGTTGTTGACCAACTCCTTCAGTTTGTTGACAAATAGCTATCTATCACTTTCCTGTACTCTGTCTCATCATTGTTCGAAATCTGGCCTTCCACAATGGTGTCATTTGCAAACCGATAAATAGAGTTGGAGCAGAATTGGCTGCAGAGCCATGAGTGCAAAGGAAGTAATGGGCTGAGAATGCAGCCTTGCAGGGCACCCTTGTTAAGAATTATCATGGAGGAAGTTTTCTCATATATCCTTGCTGATTGCATTCTATGGGTCTGGAAGTCAAGATTCCAGTTGCAGATGAGGATGCTGCATCCTATGTCGAGGAGTTTGGAGGAGAGTTTGGTTGGAATGATGGTGCTGAAGGTGGAGTTACAGTCAATAAATCGGGATCTGAGATAGGTGCCTTGAATAAACACACTGAAGGTATGGTTGCTAAATTTACTGATGACATAAGGTCAGATAGGAAAGCAATTTGTAAAGAGGACATAGGGAAGCTATAAAGGATATTAGATAGGTTGAATGAGTGCACAAAGATCTCACAAATGGAGCGTACTGTAGGAAAATGGGAATTGGTTCATTTGGCATGAAAAAAAAAATTGCATATTATCTAAGAGATTGCAGAGCTCTGTAGTAAATCTGGCTATTCTCGTGCATGATTCACACAAATCTAGTTAGTAGATATGGTAAGTAAGGAGGAAAGTTAAAAGAATGTTACTGAATGTGGTGTTCCTCAGAGATTGCAGGCACTAGCATTCCATTATTTCTACCCCATTAATCTGACTCTGATAGACATAAAGTGCTGGAGTAACTCAGCAGGTCACCAGCATCTGTGGAGAGCATGGATAGGCAACATATCGGGTCGGGACCCTTCTTCAGATCTGACCCAAAACGTTGTCTATCTATGTTCTCCAAAGATGCTACATGACCCGCTGAGTTACTTTAGCACTTAGTGTCCTTTTTGTTAATTAGGACCTGCAGTTCCTTGTGTCTCCAGTCTAACTCTGATGTTCTCTGCAGTTCTTTTGAGTCCTCCTCACACCTCCTATGTGAAATTATTTCATCAATAATTTTGAGACCTACTTCTCTTAATTTTTTTCGAGGTCCCCCTCTGTCTCACTCCCTGATCACCTCATCACCACCAACCATCTCCCAGCCCAGTTCAATCTACTCCCTGATCACCCTCTCCGAACCCCACCTCCAGTTGAATTTTATCATTGTACCATGTAATCTAGGTCTGTTTTACCTGGAGTGGAGGTGCATTATAGAGGTAAATAAAATGATGAAGGAGTAAGAACAGGGTAGAATGCATGAAAAAAATCCTCATATCTGAGATAGATCAAATTAGAGGATATAAATTTGGGTACATGGTTGAGATTTTGAGGATATTTCAGTTGAATTTAGTTTAGTTTAGAGAAACAGCATGGATACAGGCCCATCGGTTCACAAGGTCCATGCCTACCAGCATGGTGGCATAGTGGTCGAGTTGCTGCCTTACAGCGCCAGAGACACTGGTTTGATCCTGACTACGGGTGCAGTCTGTACGGAGTTTGTACATTCTCCCCGTGATCTGCTTGGGTTTTCTCTGGGTGCTCCAGTTTCCTTCCACACTCCAAAGGCGTACAGGTTTATAGGTTAATTGGCTTGGTAAAATTGTGAACTTGTCCTTAATGTGTGTAGGATAGTGTTAGTGTACTGGGATTGCTGGTCGGTGGGCTGATGAGCATGTTTCTGCGCTGTAGCTCTGAACTGAACTAAACTAAACTACCATTGATCACCCGTTCACATTAGTTCTATGTTATCCCACTTTCTCATCTACTCCTTATGCACTTGGGGCAATTTACAGGGGCCAGTTAACCTACAAACCCACACATCTTGGCGATGTGGGAAGAAACCGATGTGTTCATAGGTTTAAAGGCTGCCATGATGGGATTTGAATATGTTCCTATAAACGCAGGTGTCTGGATTACTAATCAGAAACTCTGTCTCCAATGTTGCCATATCATTTGTCTTCATGCTTCACAAGAAATCTGCCAGAAGAGCCTGCCCTCTGTTAATGAGGAACAATGAGGTATGAACACTATCGCAGCACAACAGCCAAAGAAATCCTTGCGTTTACAATGTCATGTCAAACTCATATACTCAATGCAATAAAAACAGAAAATGTAAGGAAGAGCTCAGGCAGCATCTGTGTAAAGAGAAACAGAGTTAATATTTCACGCTGATGACCTCTCATCTGAATAGTTTTGCTGAGTGTTACCAGCACTTTCTACTTACATTTCAGATTTCCAGTTTTGCCGTTTTTGTTATCTATATTACTAAATCTCTGATCTTGACCGCTTTTGGCCCACTGTGCTGCGATTTCCGACAGAACAGCGCCACCTACGGCCGTCATTTTTGGCCACCTCGCTCAGAGCCCCTCTCCGCCTTACGGGTGCGGAGAATTTTTCCCATCGATGAAAAATCAGAGAGATATTAATGTTTAAAAAAACATTACCTCTGCTGCCCCTGCTGGAGGGAGGGGGAGGGACTATAAAACCAGGAAGTGGTGTGCCTCACTTAGTCTCTGCAAGATGGATGAAGCCAAGGGTCACGTCTCTCTGAGCTCTGAATAACACTGAACAAATGTCTACACAACTGTGAGTACCCTTAATGTGGTTTGAAAATGAAAATATGGTTTGTTTGAAGTAAAAAGGCACTGCCTACAAATAGTTGTTTGGGTGCTTTGGCTTGAAGTTGAAAGGCACTACTTACTGCAAATGGTGGCTTGGGAGCTTTGGTTTAAAGTTGAAAGTCACTACTTACTGCAAATGGTGGCTTGGGTGTTTTGGCTTGAAGTTAAAAGGCACTACTTACTGCAAATGCTGGCTTGGGAGCTTTGGCTTGAAGTTGAAAGGCACTACTTACTGCAAATGGTGGCGGGTGATTTGCTTGAAGTTGAAAGGCACTACTTACCGCAAATGGTGGCGGGTGATTTGCTTGAAGTTGAAAGGCACTACTTACTGCACATGGTGGCGGGTGCTTTGGTTTGAAGTTCAAAGGCACTACTTACTGCAAATGGTGGCGGGTGATTTGGCTTGAAGTTGAAAGGCACTTCTTACTGGAAATGGTGGCTTGGGTGCTTTGGCTTGAAGTTGAAAGGCACTACTTACTGCAAATGGTGGCATGCAGTTGAAAGGCACTATTTGCAGCAAATGGTGGCTTGGGTGCTTTGGTTTGAGGTTGAAAGGCACTACTTACTGCAAATTATGGCTTGGGTGCTTTGGCTTGACGTTGAAAGGCACTACTTACTGCAAATGATGGCGGGTGATTTGGCTTGAAGTTGAAAGGCACTTCTTACTGCAAATGGTGGCTTGGGTGCTTTGGCTTGAAGTTGAAAGGCACTACTTACTGCAAATGTTGGCTTGGGAGCTTTGGCTTGAAGTTTAAAAAAAATCACCATTCTATCTGCTGCACCTGCTGGAGGGAGGGGGAGGGACTATAAAACCAGGAAGTGGTGTGCCTCACTCAATCTCTGCAAGATGGATGAAGCCAAGGGTCACATCTCTATGAGCTCTGAATAACACTGAACAAATGTCTGCACAACTGTGAGTACACTTAATGTGGTTTGAAAATGAAAATATGGTTTGTTTGAAGTAAAAAGGCACTGCCTGCAAATGGTTGATTGGGTGCTTTGGCTTGAAGTTGAAAGGCACTACTTACTGCAAATGGTGGCTTGGGAGCTTTGGTTTAAAGTTGAAAGGCACTACTTACTGCAAATAGTGGCCTGGGAGCTTTGGCTTGAAGTTGAAAGGCACTACTTACTGCAAATGGTGGCTTGGGTGTATTGGCTTGAAGTTGAAAGGCACTACTTACTGCAAATGGTGGCTTGGGGGCTTTGGCTTGATGTTGAAAGGCACTACTTGCTGCAAATGGTGGCGGGTGATTTGCATGAAGTTGAAAGGCACTAATTACTGCAAATGGTGGCAGGTGATTTGGCTTGAAGTTGAAAGGCTCTAATTACTGCAAATGGTGGTGGGTGATTTGGCTTGAAGTTGAAAGGCACTTCTTACTGCAAATGGTGGCTTGGGTGCTTTGGCTTGAAGTTGAAAGGCACTACTTACTGCAAATGATGGCTTGGGTGTTTTGGCTTGAAGTTGAATTGCAGTATTTACTGCAAATGGTGGCTTGGGAGCTTTGGCTTGAAGTTTAAAATAATCACCATTCTCTCTGCTGCACCTGCTGGAGGGAGGGGGAGGGACTATAAAACCAGGAAGTGGTGTGCCTCATTCACTCTCTGCAAGATGGATGAAGCCAAGGGTCACGTCTCTATGTGCTCTGAATAACACTGAGCTACACAACTGTGAGTACCCTTAATGTGGTTTGAAAATGAGATATGGTTTGTTTGATGTAAAAGGCACTACCTGCAAATGGTTGTTCAGGTGCTTTGGCTTGAAGTTGAAAGGCACTACTTACTGTAAATGGTGGCTTGGGTGCTTTGACTTGAAGTTGAAAGGCAATACTTACTGCAAATAGTGGGTTGGGTGTTTTGGCTTGAAGTTGAAAGGCACTAATTACTGCAAATGGTGGCAGGTGATTTGGCTTGAAGTTGAAAGGCACTAATTACTGCAAATGGTGGTGGGTGATTTGGCTTGAAGTTGAAAGGCGCTTCTTACTGCAAATGGTGGCTTGGGTGCTTTGGCTTGAAGATGAAAGGCACTACTTACTGCAAATGGTGGCTTGGGTGCTTTGGCTTGAAGTTGATAGGCACTACTTACTGCAAATGGTGGCTTGGGAGCTGTGGTTTAAAGTTGAAAGGCACTACTTACTGCAAATGGTGGCTTGGGTGCTTTGGCTTGAAGTTGAAAGGCACTACTTACTGCAAATGGTGGCTTGGGTGCTTTGGCTTGAAGTTGAGAGGCACTACTTACTGCAAATGGTGGCTTGGGTGCTTTGGCTTGAAGTTGAAAGGCACTACTTACTGCAAATGATGGCTTGGCTGCTTTGGCTTGAAGTTGAAAGGTACTACTTACTGCAAATGATGGCTTGGGTGATTTGGCTTGAAGTTGAAAGGCACTTCTTACTGCAAATGGTGGCGGGTGCTTTGGCTTGAAGTTGAATTGCACTATTTACTGCAAATGTTGGGTTGGGAGCTTTGGCTTGAAGTTTAAAAAGATCACCATTCTCTCTGCTGCACCTGCTGGAGGGAGGGGGAGGGACTATAAAACCAGGAAGTGGTGTGCTTCACTCAGTCTCTGCAAGATGGATGAAGCCAAGGGTCACATCTCTATGAGCTCTGAATAACACTGAACAAATGTCTACACAACTGTGAGTACCCTTAATGTGGTTTGAAAATGAAAATATGGTTTGTTTGAAGTAAAAGGCACTACCTGCAAATGGTTGTTTGGGTGCTTTGGCTTGAAGTTGAAAGGCACTTCTTACTGCAAATGGTGGCTTGGGTGCTTTGGCTTGAAGTTGAAAGGCACTACTTACTGCAAATGGCGCTTGGGTGCTTTGGCTTGAAGTTAAAAGGCACGACTGCAAATGCACTTACTTCCTGTTTGCACTGTATATTGATTTAAGATAAAATGCTACCACTTACGGCTGTGATTGTTGGCCATCTTACTCAGTCCCCCCTCCGCTGAGCAGGTGCAGAGAATTCTTCCCGTCAATGAAAAATAAAAGTGTTATTAGTGTTTTAAAAATGTAGAGAATCTCTCTCCTGTCAATCACGCCCTGAAAGCCACACCTTTTCCGGTGGGAGAGGGAGGGGTTATAAAACCCGGAAGTGTGGTTGTGGCTCAGTCTCTGCATGATGGGGGAGGGAGAGGTCATGACTCTGAGCTGTGAATCAACTGAACACACTGAATGTCGACTGAACTGTGAGTTTGGTGTTTTGTGTGGTTTTATGGTGGTTTCACCCTGCATGAAATGGTATGAAGCTGCATTGGAATTTGGTGGCCTTCGACCCTGCTAGAAGTGGAATGAAACTGCACTTGAATTTGGTGGCCTTGCACCCTGCTGAAAGTGGTATGAAACTGCACTTGAATTTGGTGGCCATGGATCCTGCTTGAAGTGGTTGGAAACTGCACTTGAATTTGGTGGCCTTGCACCCTGCTTGAAGTGGTTGGAAACTGCACTTGAATTTGGTGGCCTTGCACCCTGCTCATAGTGGTAAGAAACTGCACTTGAATTTGGTGGCCTTGCACCCTGCTTGAAATGGTAGGAACATGGATTTAAATTTGGTGGCCTTGCACCCTGCTTGAAATGGAATTTCAAGGAATAGTCATGAGTCAACTGCCAGCCCACCAGCTGTGAGTTAGCTGCCAGCAGATCAGGCTTGAGGGACTGAGCTGCCACCCCAAGAACCCATACCTGCACTCCAGAAAGCACCCACACTGGCCACCAATATTGGAATTGGTGGAGAGGTGGAATATTGCATCGGGGGACCAACCCTCCCGTGTGATCATGGGACCCAACGGGTCCCACTTAGTCTAGTTCATTATATATTTTCACTGATGGAGGATGGTGAAAGCCAAGTTAATGGATATTTTTAAGGCAAAGATTGACAGATTCTTAATTAGTAAGGCTATCAGGGATTATGGGGAGAAGGCATAAGAATGGGGTTGAGAGGGAAAGATAGATAAACCATGATTGATTGGCAGTGTAGACCTGATGGGCCGGATGGCCTAATTCTGCTCCTAGAACTTATGAACTTAAGGACATGAAGAAACTCTTCTCATTTCCACTAGTAATTGAAGTTGGATTTCTCAATCAGCCTTATTTCTGTATAGGATTGATTGTCACACGGTGTCTAGTTTTTGGGGAAATTTTTTTTTTTCCTGTTTAACAATTCTAGCCACAGGTGGCTGGATTAGAGATTGATGTCAGGAATTATCTAGACCATTGCTATTCCTTATATCGAGTTCCCATTTCAGCTGAGCTACCAGGAAAAGGTTGTAGGAAAAAATTCAATTTAATTACTTTCTCAGTTTATATAGTAGAAAAGTAGAATTAGAATTGTCTTTCTATGAACAAAGTAAAATTAAATAATGGATAGGATTGCATGGAAGAAAAAAGAACATAAATATAAATAGATGAGCTTTAAAAGTGCAAAGTCATACTGTGTGAAACTTGAAACCATCTTTTAAACAGATTAAGTTAGATTAACCCAATATGAGAAAATATTAAAAACAATAAAATAGGACCAATCACTGTTTAGTTTTAGGGTAGTTTAGTTTAGAGATACAGCATGTAAACAGGCCCTTCGGCCCACTGCGTCCGCACCGACCATCGATCCTCGCACTCTCACACTATCCTACACACACTAGGGACAATTTACAATTTTACCAAGCCAATTAACCTACAAACGCATACGTCTTTGGAGTGTGGGAGGAAACAGGAGCTCCCGAAGAAAACCCACGCGGTCACAAACATACACCGTACAGTCAGCACCTGTAGTCAGGATTCAACGCGGGTTTCTGGTGCTGTAAGGCAAAAACTATACCGCTGCGCCACCGTGCCGCCCCGCTCTTCCATAATTTCTTCATTTAAATATGAATCGGAAGGAAACTCATTAACTTTATTGATAATTGTAGTTGCAGCCAGTCACATTTTCTGAGCAAGTAACAGGAGATGGAGTGTACTAATGTAAATAGCGGAGGCAACTGAATCATTGTTCTACAACCAGAGAGCAGTGCTGTCTACCATACCTGTGGCTAGAATTGTTAAACAGGAATGTCTGGAAAATCTTTTTTTCCCAGAAACTACACACCATAACTACTATCTAACTCTTGGGTGACCCTCGGACTATCCTTGATCATACTTTTCTGGCGATACTTTACACTATATTCCCTTATTCCCTTATCATGTATCTATACACTGTAAACGGCTCGATTGTAATTATGTGTTGTTTTTCTGCTGACCGCATCAAAAGCTTTTCACTGTACCTCAGTACACGTGACGATGAACCAAGCTGCAACTGTTCCTGTAAGTGCATTGAATTTAAATGTTTAAGGGAAAATTAGATATAGTATGAAGTTACCTGATATGTAAATCTTTCCATTGTGCATGGCACCGGCGTGAGCTGCCAGAGGCTGTGGCAAGGAGGACAGGTAACACCACTCATTGGTTTCCAGAGTGTAGCATTCAACGCTTGACAAATAACCACTCTCATTCCTTCCACCGATCACATACAAATGTTTATTCAGAAGACAGGCGTAGAAACTGGCTCGCCTGCAACAAGATAAGGTTAGATTATAAACAGTTCGTTCAAACGTTAAAAGAGATTTATTTTAAACTTTATATGGTTATTTGCAGACTTGGCTGTGAATTCCACATTGATAGTTCAGTCGGAAGGCCAGAAGAGTGCGCCAGATAGCTGTCCTTTATGGGTTCTTAAAAGGATCATTCCACTGAAGACCACATAAGCACATTTCACATAAGCAGAATTACTTCAATGTCCGCAAGAATTCAGATCAGAGTAACATCAAGTGAAGAAACAAAAGAAGTCAATGTTTTATGTTATGTTTGTGAGATAAGAGAGGCATTTGTACTGTGAGCGGCATAAAAATACCTTGATATTTGCCATTTTTGTCAAGTTCAGTTTATTGTTATATGCATAAGCACGGTGAGGTAATGGTCCAATGAAAGCCTTGCTTGGAGCGGCAATGCAGGCACATAGGCTCAGACAACTCACAAAAACATAAATCATACATAAATTATACATTGATTCTGCATGATAGTAAAAGAAGAAAAACAGATACATTAGTGCAAAACACAATTAGGAAAATAAGTCCATGGTAGCGCACTACAACCTTGGTAGTGGTCCCTGGTATTCTGTTTCACGGGTAGACATAAAATGCTGGAGTAACTTGGAGGGACATGTAGCATCTCTGGAGAGAAGGAATGGGTGATGTTTTGGGTCGAGACCCTTCTGCGGACTGAATCAGACTGAATCAAACCAGCATCTGCAGTTCTTTCCAACACATTAAGGTTGCGCGGGTCAGTTCAAAGACCTGATGACTGCAGGAAAGTAGCTGCTCCTGAACCCAGAGGTGTGCAACCTCAGGTTTTCATAGCTTCTGTCAATGGTAACAGGGCTGCCAACTCTCACGCTTTGAGCGTGAGAATCATGCATTTGAACAAATTCTCACGCTCTGTCGTGAGAAATTCTGTGATCAACGAAAATGTCAAAACTCAGATAAACTGCATGGGCCACGGGTGTTAGAGAGCCGGGGCTGAGGGAGGGATGGAAGCAGAAACAGCGGCGAGGACAGATGCGGGGAGCTGGGGCTGGCGAGTGTTTGCGGGGCTGGCTTGTCGTTCGCTGCAGCTCCGGCCATGGAGCAGCTTCAGTGCAAGTGTCCCGAGCCGTCGGAGGCGTCGGAAGCATTGCGCCGCTGTCGTTAGTCTCTGTGCAGAAGGGACAGAGACTCTCAAAGGGAGGCGGGGAGAGAGGGGGGAAGGAGACAGAGGGGATAGAGAGGGGGTGAGAGGAGAGACAGAGGGGGAAAGAATGGGGAGAGAGGAGAGGGAGGGGGGGGAGAGAGGAGAGGGAGGGGGGGGGGAGAGAGAGGAGAGAGAGAGGAGAGGGAGAGAGGGGGGAGAGAGGTAGGGGAGAGAGATAGGGAGAGGGGGGGGAGAGGAAAGAGGGGGGAGAGTGAGGTGGGAGAGAGAGGGGGTGAGAGGGAAGGGGAGAGGAGAGAGAGGAAAGAAAGAGGGAAGAGAGAGGGGTGGTAAAGGGTAGAAGAGAATCGGAGAGGGAGGGTGAGAGAGAGAGGGGGAAGAGAGAGTGGTGGTAAAAGAGAGAGGGTAATAGGGGGAGAGGGATAAGAGCAAGAGAGGGTGGAGAGAGAGAGAGGGGGGCAAAGAGAAAGAGGAGATAGAAACAGAGGAGAAAGATAGAGAGGAGAGAGAGCAAAAGGGAGAGTGAGGTGAGGGGGAGAAATGGGGGAGAAAGAGGGGGGAGAAAGAGGGGGGAGAGAGAGAGGAGAGAGAGAGGAGAGAGAGGGAGAGAGAGAGAGGGGAGAGAGAGCGAGAGGGAGAGAGAGAGAGGGTGATGGAGAAGAGAGGGGGGAGAGAGGAGAGAAAAGGGGAGAGAGGGGGGAGAGAGGGGAGAGGGCGAGAGGGGAGGGGTGTAGGGAGAGGAGAGAGGGGACGAGAGAGGGGGAGGGTGAAGTGGGAGGGCGAGATAGGGGAGGGAGAGGGAGAGTGGGGGAGAGGGGGAGAGAGAGTGGGAGAGAAGGGGGAGAGAGAGAGGGGGGGAGAGAAAAGAGATATGGAAAGGGAGAGAGTGAGGGGGAGACAGGAGAGAGAGAGGGGGACTATAGGAGAGAGTGAGAGAGAGGGGAGAGAGAGGGGGAGGGGAGAGAGAGAGGGGGAGAGAGGGGGGGAGGAGAGGGGGTGAGAGGAGAGGGGGTGAGGAGAGAGAGCGGGGGAGAGAGAGAGGGGAGAGAGTGAGGTGGGAGGGAGAGAGAGGGGGGAGAAAGAGAGGTGGAGAAAGAGGAGGGAGATTGGGGGAGAGAGAGAGGAGAGAGAGGGGAAGAGAGAGAGGGTGTGGAGAGAAGGGGGGGGGAGAGAGAGGGGGAGAGGGAGGGAGAGAGGGGGGAGAGAGGGGGTTAGAGAGGCAGGGCGGCCAACTCCCATGCATTGAGCGTGAGAATCACGCATTTTGCCAAATTCTCACGCTGATCACAAATTTCTTACGCTCTGTCGGGGAGCAGAGCTGGCAAGTATTTGCAGGGCTGGCGAGTCGCTCATGGCAGCTCCGGCCATGGAGCAGCATCAGTGCAAGAGTCCCGAGCCATCGGAGGCATCGGAAGCATTCCGCCACTGCCGTGAGAGTCTCTGTGCCAAATTCGCCCAGGTGACCAGCATGGATCAGGCTGCGGCTCGGTGCATCCTGGAAGACAACTAGTGGCTGCTGGAAGTAAGTACCAATCACTTGGTAGAAACGGTGGAAGATAGTGGCCTTCAAATATGGGTGGTTGGAGAAAGCATCCTGCTTGCCTGCTAGATTTTCACTTATTGTAACTGCAGGGAAAATGTTCCTGATGTTGGGGGAGTTCAGAACCATGGGTCACAGTTTAAGAATAAAGGGGGGGGGGGGGGCAGTTAGGACTGAGATGAGGACAAACTTTCTTCACGCAGAGAGTTGTGAATCTGGAATTCTCTGCCACAGAAGGCAGTGCAGGCCAATTCACTGGATGTTTTCAAGAGAGAGTTACATTTAGTTCTTGGGGCTAACGCAATCAAGGGATATGGGGAAAAAACAGGTAAAGAGGTACTGATTGTAGATGAAAAGCCATGATCATATTGAATGGCAGTGCTGGCTCAAAGGGCCGATGGCCTATTCCTGCACCTATTTTCTATGTTTCTATGCTTGAGTACATGGCAATAAAACTCGATCACTTGATTTTGAAGCATTCATGCATGGTGGAGTCATAGAGTCAATGTAGTCATAGAGTGATACAGTGTGAAAATAGGCCCTTCGGCGCAACTTGCCCACACCCGCCAACATGTCCCAGCTACGCTACCTGCTTTTGGTCCATACCTCCAAACCTGTTCTATCCATGTATCAGTCTAACTGTTTCTTAAATGTTGGGATGGTCCCTGCCTCAACTACCTCCTCAGGCTGCTTGTTCCATACAATGGAAAAATTACCCCTTAAAAAGTTATCTCTTAAAAATACTTCAAACAAAAACCATTGAAATCTACAATGCACTAAAACATGATTTTAATACATAAAATTTCAAAAAGTACCTAGCCTGGGAGGGGGGACACCCTACTTCCAAACCCTCTCCCCACTCGGTTGCTTCACTCCCTCATCAGTTACCCCCAAGGCCAGTGATCAGTGATCGCTCAGCCTCCCCACTTACAAAAACGCTCCGTGGCTCCTGAATCAGACGGAGAACACTGCCAGATGTGAGCGAGGAACCGAGGCCAGTTGTCCGTGATGTCTGGATCCCAATGCTCAGCGCTTCATGTTACAGAGTTGGCTAATGCTACTGATTTGTAATTAGCCCGATTTGTAATTAGTTGACAAAACCTTAATTTATTAATCCGGAATATAGAAACATAGAAACATAGAAAATAGGTGCAGGAGTAGGACATTCGGCCCTTCGAGCCTGCACCGCCATTCAATATGATCATGGCTGATCATCCAACTCAGTATCCCATCCCTGCCTTCTCTCCATACCCCCTGATCCCTTTAGCCACAAGGGCCACATCTAACTCCCTCTTAAATATAGCCAATGAACTGGCCTCAACTACTTTCTGTGGCAGAGAATTCCACAGATTCACCACTCTCTGTGTAAAAAATGATTTTCTCATCTCGGTCTTAAAAGACTTACCTCTTATCCTTAAACTGTGACCCCTAGTTCTGGACTTCCCCAACATCGGGAATAATCTTCCTGCATCTAGCCTGTCCAACCCCTTAAGAATTTTGTACGTTTCTATAAGATACCCCCTCAATCTTCTGAATTCCAGCGTGTACAAGCCGAGTCTATCCAGTCTTTCTTCATATGAAAGTCCTGCCATCCCAGGAATCAGTCTGGTGAACCTTCTCTGTACTCCCTCTATGGCAAGAATGTCTTTCCTCAGATTAGGAGACCAAAACTGTACGCAATACTCCAGGTGTGGTCTCACCAAGACCCTGTACAACTGCAGTAGAACCTCCCTGCTCTTGTACTCAAATCCTTTTGCTATGAATGTTAACATACCATTTGCTTTCTTCACTGCCTGCTGCACCTGCATTCCTACTTTCAATGACTGGTGTATCATGACACCCAGGTCTCGTTGCATCTCCCCTTTTCCTAATCGGCCACCATTCAGATATGAGTCTACTTTCCTGTTTTTGCCACCAAAGTGGATAACCTCACATTTATCCACATTATACTGCATCTGCCATGCATTTGCCCACTCACCCAACCTCAATCTTCTAAATTCTAGCGAGTACAAGCCGAGTCTATCCAGTCTTTCGTCATATGAAAGTCCTGCCATCCCAGGGGGATGGGATAAGTGTAATATTAAAATGACATGCAAGGTGTCAAGCTGTCTGTCACAACATACAGCCCCGATAACCCATGATTTCCTTCAGTTAAATATTGGGAAGGAAGCACTATTGTCATTTGCCACTCAACTGTTATGTTTCTTTACCTCACTGACTATTTATAAACCCCCCCCCCCCCCCCACCCACAAATCCTTTGACTTGTTGAATAGAAATGTCCCCAATCTCATTGTTTTATTAATTGAATATGTAGATGGACATCCTCAAGGAGTGTAATCAGATGGAAACTGATTTGGATGCGAGATTTAAGAGCTTGTTCAAAGAAGGGGCATATTTTAAAGGAGTGACAGAGATACTTGCAGGGGAATGTATGAGGAGATTATTATTTGTCTTTAGTTTTAGCTTGAACCAGGACATCTGAAGATTCAAAGTTTAATATAGTAATTGTGCTGATACTGACTACAACGAACCACATAATGAATATCATCCATTCCTGAGGTTTTACTTTCATGATGCCATTTAAACTTCACTTGGATTTCAATCACTTCAATGTAAAAGTAATTGGGAATGGGGAGCATTGGAACAAAAATTTGCCCTCGGTACATATTAACTGTAATATAATAATGTATGTTGGTAGGTGCAATCAAAACAAAGATCTTTTTTTTTATCATTGTTGTGTTATGAATACCACAGAAAATATTTTGTACTCTCAAGATCACATTAAATAGAATAATATTGCTTAAATATATAGTTAATGGACTTTGCATTTTGGAAAAGTCCCAGCTGAGAGGAAGACAGCAAAATACTGAAAATATTGGGGGTGAAAATGACTTCCGGACAGTTTGTTACGAAAATGAAAGAAATGGTAACAGAATACTTAAACAGCTGAGTGAGTGTAATTTTATGGATGAGAAATTGTGTTCAACCAATTGATGACTTCTTTGACAAAGTAACTAGCATGTTAGATAACAAGGAAGCCAATGGATGTAGCAAATTTTGTTATCCATAATTTGATCTGTGTAGTGCCCCATAAAAGATTACTGCATTAGATAAGCACCTGTGAACTTGAACGTAATGGGTTAAGTCAAGGGGGTCAGATATGAGGCTTTATGTATGGACCAGGTATATTGTAAGTGCAAAGGGGCTAGGAGCAAGGCCAAGTGTACATCCAGAGTCAAGGTCTGGAATAGTACTAGGTGTGCAGTCAAAGCTGGGACCAGAGGAGTGTTCAGCACTGGAAACCTAAGCAGGTAAGCAGCTATGATCAGGGTAGAATAGGGGGCCAGGTGTAAGGCTGGACTCAGGGTCAGGAATGAGAGAAGGTATGCAACTGGAGTCAGGGTCAGGAGTAGTACCAGGTATGCAGAGAGACCCAGGTTGGTCAACATGGGCCAAGTGTTTGATTATAATCTGATTTTCATACATGAATATACTAAGATCATTCATGTGCTGCACGTGTTGATCAGAGCCTGGGCTCTACTGTGGAATGTAATTAGGAATGTAATTTAGTCTAACCTTATTCATAGCTAATCCAATTTAAAGCTTATATATTGCATTCAAGTGTAAGTTAAAAGACTCGCTACAGTATGCACATTTTTGCACAATTTCAAGCTGAAAAATGCAAAAGGTCCGTACCAATGGGAGGGGGAGACCCTCCTCCCACACCCTCCCCCGGTCGCTATTCTCCCTCGGGCTTGGTCTCTCGCAATTTCTCACTCCCAACTCTCACCCAATGTTAGTAGCCCTGATGGTAATAGCGAGAAGGGAGGCACAGCCCAGTTGATGAGAAATGGTGATGGTGCCTTCTTGAGGCAGTATCTCACGTAGATGCTTTCAATGTGGAGGAAGAGCTTCACACCTGATGGTTTGGGATGAATGCATTACTTTCTGCAGCCTCTGGCACCCGGTGCATTGCAATTGCCATACCAGGCCATGATGCAACCAGTCAGAATATTTTCTACAGTGCACCTGATTCAGTCAAGAACAATGGACTTCTACTATGTTGCAGCAAAGTGGCTTGGCACATGTACAATGCAGGCGGTAACCAAAATTGCTCATATTCCAAAATATACACTGGGACACAATGCATCAGAGATCAGCTCCTAAAATAGCCAGCCACTTGTACTGCCCAGGAATTCTCCCCCCCCCTTAAAAATGGTGACATCCAACCACTTTTTATGAACAAGTAACAGGAGATGGAGTGTGCTAATATAATTAACTGAGGTATATTGAATGTATATGTTTAAGAGTAAACTAGATATGACCGTGAGTGTAAAAGACATTAAAGAACATATTCACAGGATTAGATAAAGAAGGGAGGAGGCTTTTGAGTCGACATAGAGTAGTTGGGATGAATGGCTTGTTTCTGTGCTGAATGAAGAATGTCCTTTCATATGATCTGGTGGATTCTGAGCACCCCGTTAAATAGTTTTTAGATCCTTTACACCATTAACTCCTCTTGGTGACATGAAATTGTCGGGTTTTAAATGAATATTCTCTGGAAACAGGGTGCAAGGATTGTGCTATGTGAGTAACACTCGACATTATGTGAAGATAACATTGCAACTTCTTATGATAATTTTTGCACGTAGCCAACGTTAAATGGATGCTTTAACTAAACGTATTTGTGAGCAATCTTTCTGCCTGTCATCCATGTGTAATGTTAGTTCAGTTTTTCTTTCTCCATCAGTCTATCTTGGCCTGCTGGGCATGTCACGTACACCTGTTATTAGCAACACGTAATACAGGCAAAGATGAATGACCTGGCTTTAACCTCCGCTAAATACCACATTAACTCATCTGGTCTCAAGTGTTTAGAGAAAATCTCTTTATTCACAACTTTCCCACCTTCTCTGCAAATAAATACTAACTTGTTTAGCAGTTCTAACAAAGAGTCTCGGATTTGAAACGGTATTTCTTTTTCTGTTTCCACAAATGTCTGACCTGCTGTGTGTTTACATTATATAATTTTTTATTATATATAAATATTGTTAAAATCTTTTAAGATTCAGAATTGGTGATTTACTGACTTTGAAACAGATCATCACAATTGACTATTGACTAGCAGCTGTCCTAATGATAATTCCTCCCATTTTATTTGAATATAGGTTTCCTGTTAAAGGTTGATATTTGCCAAGTGTCACTCTGACAGCCGTAGCAATGTCTATTGTACAACACTAGTTTCCTGTTTCCTGACTGACTGACAATGAAGAGTTAGATCAGTTTCCCGTCCATCACAAAGACTAGATTTGTAACACTGAATCGTTGGAAATAAAATTAAGCAATACTGCTCTGAATATGGGAATACACTGCATATTTAACATGTTTAGTATTTAACTGAATAGTTTGGTGTAGTTTGAAGTACAAATATTACATACTATAATGTATTATAATAATAATAATAATAACTTTATTTATAAAGCACTTTAAACAACTACAGTTGCCACAAAGTGCTGTACATGAGAACTCATGAACAAAAAGCTATTACAAACAATTAAAAACCATTAAAAACCGTAAAACGAAGGACTATAAAAAACACACTAAAAATTAAAAGACATTAAAAGCACTAAAAACAGGAGCAATGCCTCAGCCAGTGTCGAAAGCCAAAGAATAAAAATGTGTTTTTAGGGAGGATTTGAAGATGGACAGTGAGGGGGCCTGTCTGATGTGCAGCGGCAAGGTGTTCCAGAGTGCCGGAGCAGCAACAGAAAAGGCTCTATCCCCTCTGAGCTTCCGCTTAGACCTTGGTACCTCAAGGAGCAGCTGATCAGCTGACCTGAGGCACCGGGCAGGAGCATATAGGTGGAGCAGCTCAGAGAGGTAAGGTGGGGCGAGCCCATTCAACGATTTAAAAACAAATAAAAGAATTTTGAAATGAACTCGAAAGTGCACTGGGAGCCAGTGTAGGGAGGCCAAAATTGGCGTAATGTGCTCCCTCTTTCGAGTTCCAGTCAAAAGGCGAGCGGCAGCATTTTGAACAAGCTGGAGACGAGCCAATGAAGCTCGTGCGACTCCAGAGTAGAGTGCGTTACAGTAATCCAGCCTAGATGTAATAAAGGCATGGATTACTGTTTCAAAATGCTCCCGCTCGAGAATGGGCTTCACCTTTGCCAGCTTCCTTAGGTGAAAGAAGCTGGACTTAACCACCGCGCCTATTTGTTTATCTAGTTTAAAATCACCGTCCATCCTAAAACCCAGGTTCAAGACGGCTGGCTTTACAGACAATGCCAGTGGACCCAAGTCAACAAAGGGAGGTTCACGGCAGCCATTGGGGCCAAACAAAATCACCTCTGTCTTCTCTTCATTAAGTCCCAGAAAGTTTAAGGCCATCCAGGACTTAATGTCCTCAAGACAAGACAGAAGTGATTTTAGAGAATAGTCGTCTTCTTTCCTGAGTGGCATATATAGCTGGCTATCATCTGCATAAAAGTGAAAGGAGATGCCATGCCTTCTTAAAATTGAGCCCAGAGGAAGTAGGTATAAGGAGAAGAGCAGGGGCCCTAAAATTGAGCCCTGTGGAACCCCATATACCAAGGGAGTGGAGGAGGATTCAAAGCCAGCAAGGCTTACACGCATGGTTCTGTCTGCCAGATAGGACCTGAACCATCCCAGGGCACTGCCACAAATGCCCACTTGGTGCTGTAGTCGGGAAATTAAAATTCCATGGTCCACTGTATCGAAGGCGGCAGATAGGTCCAGCAAGACAAGAACCACATAATTACCTGAGTCGTTTGCCAGGAGGATGTCATTGAAGACCCTTAGCAGAGCCGACTCTGTGCTATGCATAGCCTTGAATCCAGACTGGAAAACCTCCCGAATATTGTGCTCATCCAGGAAGAGTTTCAGCTGCGCATAAACTACCTTCTCCATGATCTTAGAGATAAAAGGCAACTTGGAGATCGGCCTAAAATTGGCCAGATCAGTTTGATCCAGGCCTGGTTTCTTAAGTAGTGGTTGCACTACAGCATGTTTAAAATTTATGGGGACAACCCCAGAACACAAGCTACTGTTTATGATGGCGAGAACCGACTGCCCTATACTCGGGAAAACCTCTTTAAAAAGAAGAGGAGGGACAGCATCACAGGGGGAACCCGACGGCTTAATATGCCTAACCACAACCATATGCCTAACTTAATATGCCTAACCACATCCTCTAGTCCCGACAATGTCGGTTAAGTATTGCCGCTTAAAATTCAATAGCGATATAAATGTAAATATGTTATATCATGAGTGGATATCTGTTTGTGCGAATCAATGAATGTTAGATTGCATTTTCTTGAACTACTGGTGTCCTACTGATACATTATATGTTCATATCTGTCCATTTTTGGACCTTATATACATTTTCAATTCAAGAACTTACATTTAAAGGGAAGTTGGTAATCGTCAGATACAAGTAGGGGTCTACTGATCAAAGTGACCACTGCAATTTTCATTTTCAATGGTTGGTGTATTCTTGTTTCTTCTATATACATAGTGAACATGCGTTTTTGTAAAATATATCTGAGAACTGAGGCAGTGGAATAAATAAGCAAATCAGTGCAACCCAAACCAATCTGCCAAAGACAGACACAAAATGCTGGAGTAACTCTGCTTTGAGTTACACAAGCACACTGTATTTATCTTTGGTGTAAATCAGCATCTGCAGTTCCTTTCTACACAAACTAATCTGCCAGTTCCTTTCACCCATCTTCCACCAACACACTTCCATTTTTGCTGCATGTTAATAAACAATAGACAATAGACAATAGGTGCAGGAGTAGGCCATTCGGCTCTTTGAGCCAGCACCGCCATTCAATATGATCATGGCTGATCATCTACAATCAGTAGCTTTTGACAGGAGGGCAACGTCTGAATATTTACAATAGGAACAAAGGGTAACCACTGTCCATATCCAGTTAAACAAAAGCTAAATCAAGGGAAATTATCGGAAGCTACGATTTTTGATAACATTAGAAGCATCTATAAGAACAGCCAGAATATGATTGTTAAAGGCAAATCATGTTTTATAAAATTAATAGAAATTTTGAAGAATTTTTTTAAATGCCTGTTATGTAAAGTGATTATAATTTGTTTGGAGAAACATAGAAACATAGAAAATAGGTGCAGGAGTAGTCCATTCGACCCTTCGAGCCTGCACCGCCATTCGATATGTTCATGGCTGATCATCCAACTCAGTATCCCACCCCTGCCTTCTCTCCATACCCCCTGATCCCTTTAGCCACAAGGGCCACATCTAACTCCCTCTTAAATATAGCCAATGAACTGGCCTCAACTACCTTCTGTGGCAGAGAATTCCACAGATTCACCACTCTCTGTGTAAAAAATGATTTTCTCATCTCGGTCCTAAAAGACTTCCCTCTTATCCTTAAACTGTGACCCCTAGTTCTGGACTTCCCCAACATTGGGAATAATCTTCCTGCATCTAGCCTGTCCAACCCCTTAAGAATTTTGTACGTTTCTATAAGATCCCCCCTCAATCTTCTGAATTCTAGCGTGTACAAGCCGAGTCTATCCAGTCTTTCTTCATATGAAAGTCCTGCCATCCCAGGAATCAGTCTGGTAAACCTTCTCTGTACTCCCTCTATGGCAAGAATGTCTTTCCTCAGATTAGGAGACCAAAACTGTACGCAATACTCCAGGTGTGGTCTCACCAAGACCCTGTACAACTGTAGTAGAACCTCCCTGCTCTTTTACTCAAATCCTTTTGCTATGAATGCTAACATACCATTTGCTTTCTCCACTGCCTGCTGCATCTGCATTCCTACTTTCAATGACTGGTGTACCATGACACCCAGGTCTCGTTGCATCTCCCCTTTTCCTAATCGGCCACCATTCAGATAATAGTCTACTTTCCTGTTTTTGCCACCAAAGTGGATAACCTCACATTTATCCACATTATACTGTATCTGCCATGCATTTGCCCACTCACCCTACCTATCCAAGTCACCTTGCAGCCTCCTAGCATCCCCCTCACAGCTAACACTGCCCCCCAGCTTCGTGTCATCCGCAAACTTGGAGATGTTGCATTCAATTCCCTCATCCAGATCATTAATATATATTGTAAATAGCTGGGGTCCCAGCACTGAGCCTTGTGGTACCCCACTAGTCACTGCCTGCCATTCTGAAAAGGGTCCGTTTACTCCTACTCTTTGCTTCCTGTCTGCCAGCCAGTTCTCTATCCACATCAATACTGAACCCCCAATACCATGTGCTTTAAGTTTGTATACTAATCTCTTATGTGGGATCTTGTCGAAAGCCTTCTGAAAGTCCAGATATAACACATCCACTGGTCCTCCCTTATCCACTCTACTAGTTACATCCTCGAAAAATTCTATAAGATTCGTCAGACATGATTTACCTTTCATAAATCCATGCTGACTTTGTCCAATGATTTCACCACTTTCCAAATGTGCTGCTATCCCATCGGGTGAACAACAGAACAACAGAGAAGGATGACTGAACTTCGGTGCCTTCCCTCACACTGGGAAACTTTGATTCCGCTGTGTCATGATGTTTGTGTTTTGTGTTCTTTTTTTTATTCATATGGCTTTATGGTGACCACAAATTTTGCTGTACCAATTGGTGCATGTGACAATAAATGTATCTTGTCTCTTGTCTTGTCTTGATATATTCTCATTCTTGGTATGTAGCGTTGAAACACTAAATCATTTGAATTTGGTTAAAGGGAACAGAAACTAGAAATGCAGCAAGACTATAAGGATACAGAATTTTACACACAGTGATGAGCATTTAGATGTTTTGGGAAGAATAACATATTAGTGGAATAGCATGGTATATAAATTTGCAATTTAATTTGGATAAATGGGAGATGTTGCCTTTTGAAAAAATACAGGAGTTCAATTAGATTTTCAATGAAACAAAAGGAGAATATCATTATATTATTAATGGAACAATGCCAAAGGATGTGAATTCATTTGGACAGATATATGGATAGGAACGGTTTAGAAGGATAATGGGCAAAATGCAGGCAGGTTGGACTGGCTTAGATGGGCCATCATAGTCAGCATAGGCAAATTGGGCTGAAGTGCCTGTTTCCATACTGTATGGCTCTACGACACAATGAAAAAGAAACCAAGGAGTTGAAATCTGTCATTTCTTGAGGTGATAAAAGCAGGTAGTTGAAGCCACAAAATTCCCAAACATCTTACATTTTATAAAGAGGGACGTGGAATACGAGACAAGAATATTAAGGGAGTAATTAATAATTAAGGAAATAAGTTACATCAAATTTTACTGTGCCCATAGCTGGAGAGCTGTATTCATATTTAGCAAAGATAAGACATAGAAACTGTACAAAATAGATCAATTAGGAAGTGGTTGGGAAACATAGTTTAATAAAACGTTGGGCATATCAGGACTAATTTAATTATGAAGGACTTTGATACAGGGAACAGGACCATGAAAAGAGACTCGCCTGTTTTCCATTGGAAGTGAAAGGAATGAGCAAGATACATTTCTTGATCAAGAGTGTTATTGGGATAAGGGGAGTTTTACACTGAGAGAATAATTGGATAAATAATTGAATTGGAGTAAGTTATCGAACTATAGGGGAAAAGGTAGTGAAAAGAGATTGTTTTGGATTGATTTGTCATAGACACAATCAAATTGAATAATCTTCTCTGACGCTGTTATTTTCAGCATCAATATTTGTATGTGTCTATTATGAAACATGGCTGTCAAAATACTTTGACACTAATCTGTCAGAGAACAAAGTGTAATATCTACTTAACCAATGAAAAGCTAAGTATGAATCAAAGCTTGAACAATAGTACTGTATCTAAGTGAAGAACCCTTGGACCAACTTCATAGCACTGTTCATATTGTGAGTTCCACCAGCGATAAATGCATTAGGCTATGCAACATCACTAGAAGTACATAGCATAATCACATTAACCAAAACATAAGAAAGGATGTAGAAAGATGGTCCACCTACCCAATGGATTTTAGTAGTAAGATAAATGTGGTGAAAATGAATATTTTGCCAAGGCTATTGTACTTGTTTCAATCTCTGCCAATAGAGGTTTCATTAAAAACAATTCACGGAATGGGATAAATTAATATCTAGATTTATTTGGGGAGGAAAGAAGGCCAGAGTTCGATACACTACACTCCAGTTGCCAAAGGACAAAGGTGGAATGGCACTTCCAAATTTTAGGATATATTTCTATGCAGCCCAACTTCGACCACTAATGGTGTGAGGACAGCTATATAGCCTAGGTGGAAAGAGATTGAGATATATATCCCTGACTTCCACATCCAAACACTCTTGGGCGAAAAAGCGCTTCCTGGACATATCAGGAGTATAATCGATCCAATAATGATATTTACTTTAGAAACCTGGTTCACTCTTACCAGACACCTTAAACTGAATAAAGGACAAAAAGTATTAAGATGGATAGCTTTTGATAGTGAATTTAAACCAGGGATGTATGACTCAACATTTAACGAGTGGATGAAAAAAGGAATGACTGCGTTTTGTACTGTTACTGAAAATGGAGACCTAAGAATTTTTCAAGATTTGAAGGATAGATTTGAATGAATGAATGAAACTTCGGAACCAAGACTTGTTTAGATACCTCCAACTGAGAGATTTTTAGAATAAAAAAGTAAAACGGGAGGCACTAGAAGAAAATAATCCAGTGGTAGAAGTGAAATAGAACCATTTTGGGACACAGTGAATTCAGTATTAAAGCAGGTCTCCAAGAAGTGTTCCATTTTATACCTGGGTAACATAAATACAGTGGTGCTGAAGGAAGATCAATATTTGGTTAAAATCCTACTCACAGCTGGCAGAAAGGCCATTACAAGAAACTGGCTTGCAGCGGACACACCCAGACTTAGACAATGGTTAGACATAGTACAGGAAATATTTGTGATGGAGAAAATGACATATTCTCTAAGAGTGAAAGAAGACAAGTTTAACAGAAAATGGGAAAAATGGATTAGGTATAGAAATAAAGACATCAACACTGTATAATTTTATTGACAATAATGTAAGTTATTTGAAAATGTTTTAATAAGAAAATAGTTCTGTATACTGCAGCAATAATTGTAAACTGAACCCCCCGCTGCACTGTTGAACGTTTCACTGTATTGTTGTATGTTTCGTTGTTATATTTGTGTTTTATTTGTGTATGCATAAAAGCAATAAAGACTAAAGTGAAAAAAAAGTACATGAAAAAATAGATCATGATACTGAACATTTTGCATTGGTTTAGTGATGTCTGCACTGATCAATGTTCTAGCTTAATCTTTTGCTTAAATTTACACATTGGAGCATGTCTTCAGTAACAGGAAGGAGCCTTCAATGGTTGCATCAAAAGGATTATCAGCTGATTACGTTAGTTGCGGATGGTTTTACTTCTGCCATTGCTGGGTGATTCTACAAGTGTTTCGAGCTCTGAAGCTTATAATTCTCAATACGAACTATATTTCATAGGACAGCCATGGTTAACTGAATATGAACTCCGAAAATGAAAATACTTACGTGTTTGCCTAACGAGAGTGACTGCACCAAATTAATTCAGTGCAAAGCAATGGCAAGAAATTAGATTGTGTATTATTCCTGTTAATTGTTCCAAATTCCAGTGGGAGTATTAAGACCTAAAGTGCAAAGAGTTTAGGGTTTAGATACAGCGCGGAAAAAGGCAATTCGGCCCATCGAGTCCGTGCCGACCAGTGATCCCCGCACATTTACAGGATCCTACACACTTGGCACAATTTACATGCTTTACTGAAGCCAATTAACCCACAAACCTGTATGTATTTGGAAAGTGGGAGGAATCTGGAGCATCCAGAGAAAACCCATGCAGGTCATGGGGAGAGCGTACAAACTCCATACAGACAGCACCCATAGTCAGGATCGAACCTGGGTCTCTGGCACTGTAAGGCAGCAACTCTACAACTGCTCCACCATGCCGCCCATAAAAGTGAAAAGCTTCGGAATTAAGGGTCATCCATTTAAGATGATGATGAGGATTTATTTTCTGAAGTTTATGTTATTTTTGGACTTTTCTATCCTAAACTGGCGTGGAGCAGAGGAGTTGAATACATTAAATGTGCAGGTTGTACCACAAGGGAGTAAAAGGATATGGGGAAAGAGTGTGAAAGTGGTATTGAGACAAAGATTGGATCAGTCATAATCTTATTGAATGTCAGAGCAGGTTTGAAGGAACCAGTTGGCTTACCCCTACTCCTGTTTATGCTCCTATTGAATAAGATCTCAGCAGTTAAACGCTGGAGAAAATACACCCTGTTATTTGGAGCAAACTCTCTAAGGACTTTTCAATGGGTCTGAATAAACTGCAGTGAGTTCTGAAAGTGCCTGGTCAGCTGAATGTAGAAACAAAGAACAGCAGATGCTGGTTAATACACAAATGGTCACACGGTTCTGGAGTATCTCAGCAGGCCAGGCAGCATACCTAGAGAACATGGATAGGTGACGTTTTGGGTCAAGAAGAAGGGTCCAAACCCAAAACATCACCTATCCATGCTCTCCAGGGATGCTGCCTGACCTGCTGAGTTACTCCAGCACATTGTGTCCTTTTGGTCTCCCAAATGTTGGCTGAATGTCTCTTTAAATTGCAATAACACCACAAACCATGTGATGCATCCATAGCTCCACTGTGACTACCTGCTGCTGGGCTCCAATCAAACTCAGTGAGCAAGGAATTGGGCATTCTGTGAATAGTGACTATCTTAGGAATACTGTCAGACTTGCAAATAAAAGCAGCACAAGGAAGTTTAGTTTAGTTTAGTTTAGTTTAGAAATACAGCATGGTAATTGGCATTTCAGCCCACCAAGTCCATTCCAACCAGCAATCCCCATACACTAACACTATCCTACACACACTAAGGACAATTTACAATTTTACTAAGTCAATAAACATACAAACCTGTACATCTTTGGAGTGTGGGAGGAATCCGGAGTTGCCACAGAAAGCCCAAGCAGGTCATGGGGAGAACGCACAAACTCCATACAGACTGCACCAGTAGTCAGGATCGAACCCGGGTCTCTGCTGTAAGGCAGCAACTCTACTGCTGTGCCACCATGCCACTCTCAAGTACCCAGTCCAACTTCACAATGGGCACAATGCTACTGGAAATGATCACTAGTGGGGTTGACTGGTTTATATAGATTTATGTGCATTTCATGCAAAATCAACAGGCACGAATGGATCCAATTTCTCAGTTCTACCACTTATGTTGCAAATCTAGGTGTATTAAAGCATTAAATATAAAGTTTTACCTTTCTTGCATAGGGGGAAGTTGTATCCAACTGTTAAACCTAGGATCATACCGGCTGAGAAAATTAGTGCTATGTTTCCCTGTGCAAAAAAATAAGAAATCAGAGAATTAAACACGATCCAGAACTAAATTATAATTTTCCAAAGTTCTCGTCGAAATTTAAGTGGAATAATACTTATTTTCGGTTACATCCACATCAAATGAAAAGCAAAGACCTATTGATCTGAATCTTAGCAAAAAGGTCAAAAAATATTCCGTCCCAAGCATGACAGAATGTTTCTGGATCTTGATAACTGAACAGTCTTATTTATCGCATTAACATGTAAACAGATAGCAAAATAAACTGCACTCTCCTTTTTACATTCCAAATTAATTTATGGCTACAAGATTTTATTTTCTAAATTAGAAGGCGATTCAATGCTGATTTTTTTAAATCATAAGTCACAATTGATTAAAGTTGTATTGTGTTGTCAGGCAAGCACAAGGACAGTGCAACCATTTCACCTTAGTGTCTGCTTATGATTGACAACCAACCTTCTGCACATCCGCTGTGTAACTCTGTGACCAAATGCTGAAAGTTTAAAACTTCTTTGACTTTTAACTCAGCAAGTTCTCAGGACATGGTTTATTGTGACCAGAGATAGCTTGCAAATCTCAACCCACAAAGTAAATGTTCTTTAGTATTCACAAGTACTTTTATATAAAGCACCTGTGAGCTTTAACCTGTTCAATGCCATCCCCGAGTATACTCGGGTCTTGGCCAACAGTTAAAAAAAAATTGGCAGTGAACAGGTTAGACACAAAAAGCTGGAATAACTTAGGCAGCATCTCTGGAGAGAAGGAATGGGTGACGTTTTGGGTCAATACCCTTCTTCGGACTAGGAGTCAGGGGAGAGGGAATCTAGAGATATGGAAGGATACAAAGAGCATTTTGTGTCTATCTTCGGTGTAAACCAGCATCTGCAGTTCCTTCCTATACAATTTGTCCTACCCTGTATGTATTCTTATAGTCTTCCATAATCCTAAAACCAGCACTTCAAAGTAAGGCAGTACTGGTGAGGTTAACAAACAATGGATTCCATGAGCATTTGCAACAACTGGGAACTTTATTCGCCCTGTCAGGTGGAGAGAAAGAAAACACAAGCACTTTAAATTCTGTTATAAAAATAAAAGTTATAATATGAAGATAAATTAATGGACTGCAGGTAAGTATACCTTGATGTTGTCAAAATTTGCCCTATTTTTCTCACAGATTATAATTTTTCTGATTGTATTTAACATTAACAGGTAGATAAATGCAGCTTTAATTATTCTTATTATCAAACAAAATGGTCATACATTCTTTAGGTGAAGTATGAAGAACCATGCAGGTTGTAATTACCATTTGGGTTCCATTGGTCTTCTCCTCCAAGTACAAACAGGAAGTTTTCTACTTCCACAACACAGTGATGGGCACTGTTGTAAGGCATTACTGAAATAAAGAAGAAATATCAACTTCACTTCATGGTCTCATTATACGATGGGAAAGGTTTCTTATCAGTTTCAATGATCAGTTAGCCATACTTACTGAAGGCACAGCATTGTCACATTGCGTTTTCAAACAAAGAGAAAAGGGAAATATTTTGGATACAAAAGAGAGTGCCACTGCTCCAATCTTGAACAAAATACAAAGTGCTGGAGGAACTCAGCAGGTCAGGCAATATCTCATCGCTGAGATCCTCCAGCACTTTGTGTTTTGCAACATATTTTGGATGACTTTCGTAGAAACATTACTACCGAATGGGCCTGTCCCACTTAGGCGACTTTTTAGGCAACTGCAGGAGACTATGCAGTCGCCACATTGTCGCCACATTTTCGCGGGTGGTTGCCGGGGAGTTGCCTTCATGGTCGTGAGTAGTTCGTGAGGAGTTCCTGCATTCTGGGAACTAGTCGTGGCCTCATTTTGGTCGCCACAACCACATGTTGAAAAATTAGCGGCGACTCGAATGAAGCCGCCATGGAGAGTAGCGAGAATTCTCGAGCTGTAGATGGGTCGCCAGGAGGTCCTAGTGGGTTGCCAGGAGGTCGAAGGTTTTTGGAGGTTCTCATAGGTTGTAGCCGGTGCTGACTGATGAATTTCATTGGCTCATTGGGAAAAAATAAGGTAAGCAGTAGCTTTCAGAACCAAGGATAACCGACCGACAATGTTAAATGTCCGCAGAGCTTCACAACCATGTATCTCTGGCTTCTTAAAAGTTGTCTCCACTCCTTCTCCCCCCCCCCCTCTTTTAAAGGACTGTGCACTGTGCACTGTGCTTTAGCTGTCTTTTGACAGCGCCAATCTTCCTGTTCATCGCGATGTGTGTCTGTTTCACTTTGGCTTTGTACTGTGTGAATTTATTAGACAGCGCTCCCCCCGCTTGCCCTGTCCCCCGCCTGCATAACGGGCTGGTGAAGGAAGCGATGTGTTTGTGTGTGTGTGCCTCTTCCACTCTGACAGTCGCCGTTCCAGTTGCCGGTTTTTCAGGCGACTGCCGGCAACTTGACAGTCGCCAGCAGTCTGCTGAAAAATCGCCTAAGTGGGACAGGCCCATTAGTTTCACCATAAGAGAACATTTGATGGATTGAGGAACTGCATGAATTAAAAATATCATTTAGTTTAGTTCAGAGATACAGCACGGAAACTGGCCCTTCGGCCCACCAAGTCCGCGCTGACCAGCGATCGCACCGTACACTAGCACTATCCTACACGCTAGGAACTATTTAAAATTTTACCCAAGCCAATTAACTGACAAACCTGAATTTCTTTGGAGTGTGGGAGGCAGCCGACGCACCTGGAGAAAACCCAAACTGTCACAGGGAGAATGTACAATCTCCGTACAGACAGCGCCCAGAGTTAGGATCGAATCTGGGGTCTCTGGCGCTGTAAGGCAGCAACTCTATGTTTGTGCCACCGTGCCAAAAAATAATCCTGCAAAGGCTGTAAATATACAGGTCACTCAATACCTATAAAGGGATTAATGCTGTGGCCAGGGAAGTGTTTACAGTTTAAAGACTGGAAAATAAATAACTCAACTAAATTCTGGCATTTCTATGTAAGCTAAAGCAATGGAACCACAAAACTTCTAAAGAAAGCTCCCAGTACCTTTTGTTATCATCATTATCATTGTTATTAGAAGACCCTGGAAGGAAGTTGTTCAATTTACGATGAGGTGATCATTTTGGGCAAAAATATAAAGGACGTCACTTATTATTTGGAAGTGCAATCTAAATGAGATATATGAATAAACGGATCTTGGAGTACATTATACCACTCACTAATAGTGATTTAAATGATTGGTTAAGAAGACCATTAGGCAAAAGTAAACCAAATACATGGGTTTATTTCTAAGGTAGATAAAAATGCTGGAGAAACTCAGTGAGTGAGGCAGCATCTATGGAGCGAAGGAATAGGTGACGTTTCGGGTCGAGACCCTGCTTCAGACTGATGTGGGGGTGGTGGAGGCGGGAAGAGGAAAGGAAGAGGCAGAGACAGTGAGCTGTGGGAGAGCTGGAAAGGGGAGGGGAAAGAGGGAGAAAGCAGGGACTACCTGAAATTGGAGAAGTCAATGTTCATACCGCTGGGGTGTAAACTGCCCAAGCAAAATATGAGGTGCTGCTCCTCCAATTTGTGGTGGGACTCACTCTGGCCAAGGAGGAGGCCCAGGACAGAAAGGTCGGATTCTGAATGGGAGGGGGAGTTGCAGTGCTGAGCCACCGGGAGATCAGGTTGGTTCAGCAAAATCAACCTTAGGAAAGAGAGAACAGGTTGGTTCACAGCACCTACTGTTTCAGTCTGTAGAGATACAACCAGAGGCCACAAGAAGCTTGTTGGGTTAGATATAGTTCTTAGGGCTAATGGAATCAAGGGATATGGGGAGAAAGATGGAACAGGGTACAGATTTTGGATGATCAGCCATGATCGTATTGAATGGCGGTGCTGGCTCTAAGGGCCGAATGGCCTACTCCTACATCTAATTTCTACGTTTCTATGTTTCTATGTTTTGTCGTAGATGCACTGTCACAATAATCAGCAAGTGGTGTAGATTTGACCACACAGGTGGAGCTGAAGCTCTGAAGCAACAGTGATATGTCACGTGGAAGCAGGGAGCAGAGAGATACCTTGCTCCTGCACTCAAATCCTTTGGCAATGAAGCCCAACATACCTATTTCTTCTGAACTTCTTGATGCAACTGACTGCTTGCTTTCAGTGACTGATGTACCCACGTAAAAAGCAATTGGATAAGTATTATTCAATGGAAATTAACTTCATACTTTTCCCTTGTAAACGGTAAACAGCAAACATACCTTCTCTGGGTCTTTCCTCCTTTGTTGCCCTTGGAACTGATCAATACTTGCACGGGAATTTGTAATCAGAGAGCTGCCTGATATTTCCCATTGAAATCAGAACACTTGCTCAATCAGGCAGTTTCTTTGGTTGTCAGTGGGGAGTTACTTTGAAAATGTCACATCATTGGAGTTATTCCAGATTTGCTGATCTCACACTGAGGCAATTGTTATGATGCTCACATTGTCTTCATGTGAGATGGTAAAATCAACTTAGCATACCATAACTCAGGCATTATCAATTCATCCTTTTAACTGTCAACTTGATTGCAGTCATGAGACTTACTCCTGATAATATAAGACATGTAGTCGTAATGAGGCACTGTTGTTCCACATGGCTGTTTTTAACCATCTTTCTGTATGAGTAAAACACAATTTCTGGTACTTCTAAAATACCCAATTACTGTTACGAAACAGCTAGATATTCTGAAAGGAAACTTTCAATTAACTTGCGGTAAAATCAAGGAAAGGAAAGGCTATTCAATATTTGTTGTCCAATTTTGGACGGTGGCACAGTGGTGTAGCAGCAGAGTTGCTGCCTTACAGCACCAGAGACCCAGGTTAGATCCTGACTACGGGTGCTGCCTGTACAGAGTTTGTACGTTCTCCCTGTGACCACATGGGTTTTCTGCAGATGCTCTGGTTTCCACCCACATTCCATAGATGTGCAGGTTTATAGGTTAATTGGCTTCCGTAAATTGTCCCTAGTGTAGGATAGAACTAGTCAATACACAATAGACAACAGACAATAGGTGCAGGAGTAGGCCATTTACTCCTTCGAGCCAGCACCGCCATTCAATGTGATCATGGCTGATCATTCCCAATCAGTACCCGTTCCTGCCTTCTCCCCATATCTCCTGACTCCGCTATCTTTAAGAGCCCTATCAAGCTTTCTCTGCTGACCTTGAGCCTGCTGCTGACCTTCTACCGCTCGTCCATCGAGAGCCTGCTGACATACTGCATTACAGCATGGTACGGCAGCTGCACCATGGCAGACAGGGAGAGGCATCAGAGGGTAACTAGGACAGCACAGAAGATCATTGGTTGCCCTCTCCCCTCCCTGATGGATATTTACACCTCCCGCTGCCTTAGCAGGGCAAAGAATATCATCAAGGACAGCTCCCATCCTGCGTTTGGACTGTTCGACCTGCTGCCCTCTGGAAGGCGCTATAGGTGCATCAAAACTAGGACAAATAGACTCAGGAACAGTTGTTTTCCGAAAGTCATAACTACTCTTAACTCACACATGCACTGACTTCCATCTACTCTATCCACGTACTGAAATTTGGAACTGTAATGTATATTGTAATTGTAATTTTTAATATTTTTAAAATAATTTTTAATATTTTAATATAACTTTAAAAATCTGCCTAAGAATACTACCTATTCATCCTTCACCATTTTGCCTTTATAGATATGTATATAGCGCCGCAGAATTGTGCACCTATCCCCCCCCCCCCCTTGTTTTGTTTTCTGTTTCTTGTTTTTGTACTAAATTATATGTATGCACTGAGTACGAGATGCTTTTAATCTCATTGTACATGTATAGTGACAATAAATGGCATATCTATATCTCTCTTGAAAGTATCCAGAGAACCGGCCTCCACCGCCACGAGGCAGAGAATTCCACAGACTCACAACTCTCTGTGTGAAAAAGTGTTTCCTCACCTTCATTCTAAATGCCTTACCCCTTATTCTTAAACTGTGGACCCTGGTTCTGGACCCCCAACATCGGGAATATGGTTCCTGCCTCTAGCGTGTCCAAACCCTTAATAATCTTATATGTTTCAATAAGATGCCCTCTCATCCTTCTAAACTCCAGAGTGTACAAGCCCAGCTGCTCCATTCTCTCAGCTTTCAAGAGAGAGCTAGATAGGGCCTACTCCTGCACCTATTAATGGCCTACTCCTGCACCTATTGTCTATTGTCTATTGTCTATTGTCACACTGCCACCCAGCTTTGTGTCATCAGCAAATTTGACAATGTTTCTTTGAATCCCTTCATCTAAATCATTGATGTATATTGTAAATAGCTGTGGTCCCAGCACCGAGCCTTGCGCTACCCCACTAGCCACTGCCTGCCATTCTGAAAGGGACCCGTTAATCCCTACTCTTTGTTTCCACTCTGCCAACCAATTTCTATCCGTCAGCACTCTACCCACAATACCATGTGCCCTAATTTTGCATACTAATCTCCTGTGTGGGACCTTATCAAATGCGTTCTGAAAGTCCAGGTACACCACATCCACTGGCTCTCCCTTGTCCATTTTCCTAGTTACATTCTCAAAAAATTCCAGAAGATTAATCAAGCATGATTTCCCTTTCGTAAATCCATGCTGACTTGGACCGATCCTGCTACTGCTATCCAAATGTGCCGCTATTTCATCTTTTATGATTGACTCCAGCATCTTCCCCACCACCAATGTCAGGCTAACTGGTCTATAATTCCCTGTTTTCTCTCTCCCACCTTTCTTAAAAAAGTGGGATAACATTAGCTACCCTCCAATCCCCAGGAACTGATCCTGAATCTACCTGTATAGAACATTTAAAAATGAACACCAATGCGTCCACGATTTCTAGAGCCACTTCCTTAAGTACCATCAGGCCCTGGGGATTTATCAACCCATCACCCCAGATCCTCCGGCCACTAGTACATCAGGAAGATTGTTTGTGTCCTCCTTAGTGAAGACCGATATAGTCAATTATGTTTTATTGCCACATGTACCTAAGTACAGTGCAATGCTTCATTTTGCATACAACCCAGTAAAACTATAGAGCAGACCTTACCTAGGCAGTATACAAGTGTCATCACTTTTTGGCGCCGCCGAAGTTGCAAAAGTTGTAATGAGTCTGTATGGGTGCAAGGGTGATCACAGGTCGACCTGGACTCTTGGTTCTTGTTCTTGGTTTCTTGGTCCTCCAAAATATTCCAAATGGAATTTAGACTGGAGGTGGTGAAGGGAGGGCTTAAGCCAGAAAGGGTTATTGGGAAGAAAGAGCTACTTTAAATTTAGTTGCATCTGGTTGGGTAACTATAGTAAGGTGGAGATTATTCCATGTTTTAATTGTGCGGGGGAAGAACGAATTGCTGTACACGTCTGTCTTTGGACTCGGTGGGCCGAAGGGCCTGTTTCTATGCTGTAGTCAAAACTAAACTAAACTAAATTTCCTGGGCATTTGACAAGGTGATTCTCTGAAGTTTTGGGCAATGAACTATCTACAGATGCCTAGAACAAATGGCCAGCATAGCCGTCAGCATTTCATTTCTTGCTCAATTGACCTGTGTCAGAAGCATTACTTGGTTGTGCAATTTCCATTCTATTGATGAATGGTGACCAGTTAAAGTGACAAAGTTCTTGGCCACACCTCATCTATTGCCTGCACCTCTGCTCTCACCTCAGTCTTCCTGGACAGAAAAAGGTTGGAGTTCCCCTGGCTCTTACCCTCGCCAACCCTCTCTTTCCAGGGATCATCCTTCACAATGTCTCCAGACCAACAAGATTCCACTGACAGTCACAGTAACGCCCCCCCCCCTCCCCCTCCCCTCAACCCCACCCACCCATTTATGAAAGGATCGTTCCTGTTTGTGAATCCCTGCTCTGCCTTCTGTCTCCACCAACCATCCCCTCCTTACGGCAGTCTTGCATGAACCTATCGGAGACACAATGTATGTTCTTTCACCTCTTCCCTTCCCATCATACTGGGACCTGAATAGCTCTTTAAGGTGAAGTGAGAATTCACCTGCACTCCATCCAATCTAGCGTATTCAGTGTTCACAATACTGTCTCCTGTACTGTTGTAGAAACCAAACTGCAGTTTAGGGCTCGGTCTGCAAGAATGTTGCTGGTCAATTCCCCATTCCTCTCCCACTCTGAGTTATCTATCTGAGTGCTGTTCTCTTGTGGCCCGATGCAAGCTTGAGCAACAGCATTTCATCCTTGACCAAAGCACGTCGCAACCTTCCAGGCTGAATATTGAATTCTACAGCTTCAGATGACTTATTCTCTCTGTCTGAATCAGAGTTGCTCTGTCTGTTAGTGATATTGGCTCAGATGTTCGCTTTCCATTAGAACAGCTTGACCTGCCAAGCATGTCCTACATTTTGCAATTTTTTTTTTGCATTTTGCAAGTTTTACATTCCCTTTTTTTTGCATTCTTTTTCTCCAATTTCATGGCTGTTAGGTTCCTTTCTTCAGATGCTCTGTAAATGCCTCACTAATTCATTGACCAAATGACCTGTTTACAACTTATTCCCTAGGCAACTCCCCTCTCACGTCCTCAGAGATATTTATTTTTGCCCCATCGAGCCCCCCCCCCACACTTAAACCAACTCGTTTTCTCTCTTTCTCAGTGCCAATGGATAGTCTTTCACCAGAAATGTTAAATCTTTTCGACAAATGCTGCGATGCATGCTGAGTCATAGTCATACAGCATAGAAACATGCCCTTCAGCCCAACCATCCACACCGACCAACATGTCCCTTCTACACTAGTTCCACCTGCCTGCGTTTGGCCCATATCCCTCCAAACCTATCCTATCCATGCACCTGGCTAAGTGTTTCTTAAATAGTGGCTGCCTCAACTACAATCTTCAGCAGCTCGTTCCATAACCACACCACCCATTGTGTAAAAAGGTTACCGCTCAGGATCCTATTAAATCTTCCCCCCCTCACTTTAAACCTATGTCCACCGGTTCTTGATTCCTCATACACTGGGCAAGAGACTTTGTGCAGGTGTTGCAGTATTTTTTTGTTTTTATTTCTCATTTCCGGCATCTGCAGTTATTTTTTGATAACTTTATCAATAACCTTGATTACATTGACAGTGAGGACATAATGTTGCCCTTTGGTGAGAGTACCAAAGAGAGCAACCTTCTTCATCCCATTGGGAATGGTACAATATCCAATGAGGCAAATATTTATAAAAAGGTTAAGCATGGACTCAATTTTCTAATTCCACATATAAACTTTTTCAAGGGATGTGTTTTCATAATATTTTGCGACATCCAGTCTTTTAAAAGATTAATTTGAAACAGACTTTGGAAAAATGCTGAACAAAATCTATTCATTAGTACTGCCTTTACAAGGATAACATAAATTCTCTTTCATTTGTACTGAGCATTGCCATTAAAATTTCACTAAAAATAAATGTTTAAACTAGAATTTTACATTATACTGGATGAATATTGTGTTGGAGGACCAGGCCTCCCATTGGGTCCCTGTCACACAGGAGGCCTGGTCCCCCAACGCAACCCATTCCCCCAATGCAATATTTGACGACTTACCCATTGCCCCCACGGGAGGCCTGGTCCCTCAACACAACCTGTTCCCCAACAAGGGAGGCCTGGTACCCCAACTAAACCCGTTCCCCCAACGCAATATTCGACCATTCACCCATAGTCCCCACGGGAAGCCTGATCCCCCAACGCTACCTGTTCCCCAATGCAATATTCCACCACAGGGGCTGCTCATTTCCCCTTATTCGTCCTCCCTTATTTTAAACTTTAAAAAAAATGCAATTGCACTTTCTTGGGCTGGCAGGACTCAGTGTCCTGGGATAGCAATATTGTAGCAAGCAGGGCTACCATCCCATTGTGATGTCATAGCTGTAAGTGCCAGTGCAGAGAAAATACATTTTTCTCAAATTAGGGTTTTGTAAATGTAAAAATGTGAATAACTTTTGCCAACTGTTGCAACGATTTTAAAAGCCAAGCCAAGGCAAACAATTTGGCTGCAGCCACCTGACAACCAAAATTCATTTTGTGAACACAAACTTTAAAAAAAGGCGAGGCAAACAATTGGGCAGCAGCCACCCGCAACCAAAATTCATTTTGTGAACACAAACTTGTTAAAAAGGCAAGGCAAACAATTGGGCAGCACCCACCCGACAACCAAAATTCATTTGTGAACACAAACTTGTTAAAAAAGGCGAGACAAACAATTGGGCAGACTTTTTTAGTAATATAGATAGACCAAGTGGGACCCGTTGGGTCCCTGTCACACGGGAGGCCTTGTCCCCCAAAGCAACCCATTCACCAATGCAATATTCAACTACTCACCCATAGCCCCCACGGGAGGCCTGGTCCCCCAACGTAACCCGTTCCCCAACGCAATATTCCACCACTCATCCATTCCCCCAACACAAGTCGTTCCCCCAATGCAATATTCGACCACTCACCCACAGCCCCCATGGGAGGCTTGGTCCCCCAACGCAACTGTTCCCCAATGCAATCTTCCACCACTCACCCATTCCCCAAAGCATCCTGTTCCCCAATGGTTCCCTGTCACATGGAAGGTCTGGTCCCCAACGCAACCCGTTCCCTCAACAGAATATTCCACCACTCACCCATTCTCCCAACACAACACGTTCCCCCAACGCAATATTCCACCACTCACCCATAGCCCCTCATCCTTCTTCTTTTTAAACATTAAAAAAAATGCAAGCACTTGCTGCCAGCACTTGCTGCCAGCACTTTAAAACTATCCAAATTCCACTTCCCCTGCCTCCCCCAGCACTTCCAATTCCAATTCCACTTCCCCTGCCCCCTCCCCCTCCCCCTCCTGTTCAAGCACTTGCTGCCAGGACTTTAAAAAAATCCAATTCCGCTTCCCCTGCCTCTCCCAGCACTCCCTCCCCCTCCTGTCCAGCCTCACTCTGCCCCCCTCCCGTTCAGTTTCACTCTGCCAGGACTAAGTGTTCTATGATTGGAACATTGTTGAAAATGAGAGTACACTGTGACATCATAGCTGTAACTGCCAACAACTGCCAACACTGAAGTGTTGAAATGATTATTTTTGTAAGTGGGGTTTTGTACATTTTAAATGTCAATAACTTGTGAGATATAACATCAGTCTGAACGAAACTTGACACAAACAACCACAGGACAATGGTGAGTAAGGTGGTTCAAAAATGTTAGCACTATCATGTACAATTTAGGCATTGTTCCAGGATCACATAGGCAAACACGCACAGATAGAAATAAGATGAGAGTTTTTGTAACAAATTAGACTAAGTGGGACCCGTTGGGTCCCATGTTCACATGGGAGGGCTGGTCCCTCAACGCAATATTCCACTTCTCCACCAATTCCAATATTGGTGGCCAGTGGGGGGGGGGGGGGGGGGGCTTTAGGGAGCGCCAGTATGGGTGTTGTGGGCTGAAGGGACTGGTTTCCAGAAGGCTAGTATGGACATTGTGGACGGAATGGATTCTTGGGCTGGCAGCTCAGTCACTCAAGCCTGGTGCGCTGGCTGCTCACTCACTCACAGGTGGTGGGTTGGCAGTTGAATCACGGCTATTCCTTGAAATTCCATTTCAAGCAGGGTGCAAGGCCACCAAATTCAAATGCAGTTTCCTACCATTTCAAGCAGGGTGCAAGGCCACCAAATTCAAGTGCAGTTTCATTCCACTTCAAGCAGGGTGCAAGGCCACCAAATTGAAGTGCAGTTTCATATCAGTTCAAGCAGGGTGCAAGGCCACCAAATTCAAATGCAGTTTCATACCACTTCAAGCAGGGTGCAAGGCCACCAAATTCAAGTGCAGTTTCATACCATTTCAAGCAGGGTGCAAGGACACCAAATTAAATCATTTCAGTAGACATTCAGTGTGTTCAGTTGATTCACAACTCAGACAGAGAGTCGTGACATCTTCCTACCCCATCTTGCAGAGACTGAGCCATGCCCACATTTCCGGGTTTTATAGTCCCTCCCCCCTCCCACCGGAAGGGGCGTGGCCTTCATGGCTTGATTGACAGGAGAGAGAAGCTCAACATTTAAAAAAATCTAATAACTCTTTTACATTTCATCGATGGGAAAAATCCTCTGCAGCTGATGAGTGGAGGGGGACTCTGAGTAACATGGCTTCAAATCACAGCCGTAACCAGTAGAGTTTTTTCTAAAATCAATATACAGTGCAAACAGGAAGTGGTCAAGTTTAGACTTTTAATTATATAGATACTAGACCAAATGGGACCCGTTGGGTCCCTGTCACATGGGAGGCCTTGTTCCCAATGCAACCCATTCCCCCTACGCAATATTCAACCACTCACCCATAGCCCCCATGGGAGGCCTGGTTCCCCAACGCAACCCATTCCCCAACGCAATATTCCACCACTCACCCATTCCCCCAATGCAACCTGTTCCCCCAATGCAATATTCCACCACTCACCCATATCCCCCAGCTGCACAGGGGCTGCTCATTTTGCCTTATTCATCCTCCAACATTTTAAACAACAAAAGAAATCAGTGTACTGTGACTTTATGAAAAATGCATTTGCACGTGCTGGAGCTAGCAGGACTCAGTGTACTTGAATAGCAACAATGTTGCGAGCAGGGCTACAATCCTATTGTGACATCGTAGCTGTAAGCACAGGGAAGACATTTTTCTCAAATTGGGGTTTGTAAATCTAAATAAGGCAATAACGTGTTTAAATATAACTTCAATCTGAACGAAACTTGACACAAAACCACAAATTGTGATTAAGGTGGTGTAAAAATGTTAACACTAGCGTGTATCGTTTAGGCGTAGGTCCAGGATCAAGTGCAGTTTCATACCATTTCAAGCAGGGTTCAAGGCCACCAAATTCAAATCCAGTTTCATACCGTTCCAAACAGGGTGCAAGGCCATCAAATTCAAGTGCAGTTTCATACCATTTGATGCAGGGTGCAAGGCCACCAAATTCAAATCCAGTTTCATACCGTTCCAAACAGGGTGCAAGGCCATCAAATTCAAGTGCAGTTTCATACCATTTCATGCAGGGTGCAAGGCCATCAAATTCAAGTGCAGTTTCATACCATTTCAAACAGGGTGCAAGGCCACCAAATTCAAGTGCAGTTTCATACCATTTGAATCAGGGTGCAAGGCCACCAAATTCAAATGCAGTTTCATACCATTTCAAGCAGGGTCCAAGGCCTGGGACCTATAGACCACTGGGATCTCTTCTGGGGTAGGGATGACCTGTACAAAAAGGGATGGGTTACACCTTAACTGGAGGGGGACTGACGTTCTGGCAGGCAGGTTTGCTAGGGCTACACGTGTGGGTTTAAACTAAATAGTAGGGGGGTAGGGATTGACAAATTGGGAGTATAAAGATGGAGTTGATGGGGAAGTGGCTACAGAAAAAATTACAAAAGATTCTCTAATTAATGGGAATGAAATCTAGAGAATGGACAACAGAGTAAAGTCAGGGCCAATTGCGAGGGGGGTAAGTGAATGTCAAAGTGCTGTATATGAATGCGCGAAGTATAAGGAATAAAGTGGACGAGCTTGAGGCTCAGTTAGAAACTGGCAAGTACGATGTTGTGGGAATTACTGAGACGTGGCTGTAAGAGGGCCAGGGCTGGGAACTGAATATTCAAAGGTATACCTCCTATCGAAAAGACAGACAGGTGGGCAGAGGGGGTGGGGTTGCCCTGTTGGTGAGGAATGAAATTCAGTCCCTTGCAAGGGGTGACATTGAAACAGGAGATGTGGAGTCAGTATGGATAGAACTAAGGAATTGTAAAGACCCTAATGGGACTAATCTACAGGCCCCCAAACAGTAGCCTGGACATAGGCTACATAGGCATGTTGAATCAGGAGTTAAAATTGTCATGTAGTAAAAGTAATGCTGTGGTTGTTATGGGAGATTTCAACATGCAGGCAGACTGGGAAAATCAGGTTGGTACTGGACCCCAAGAAAGGGACTTTGTCGAGTGCCTTTGTGATGGATTCTTAGAACAGCTTGTATTGGAGCCTACCAGGGAGAAGGCAATTCTGGATTTAGTGTTATGTACTGAACCGGATTTGATAAAGGACCTCGAGGTTAATGAGCCATTAGGAGGCAGTGACCATAACATGGTCAGGTTTAATCTACAATTGGAGAGGGAGAAGAGTAGATCAGAGGTGTCAGTGTTGCAGTTGAATAAAGGGGACTATGGGGCCATGAGGGAGGAGCTGGCCAAAGTTGACTGGAAAAATACACTAGCAGGGATGACAGTGGAACAAAAATGGCAGGTGTTTCTAGAAATAATGCAGAAGGTGCAGGATCAGTTCATTCCTAGGAGGAAGAAAGATTCCAAGGGGAAAAGGGGACGACCATGGCTGACAAGGGATGTCAGGGACAGTATAAAAATAAAAGAGAAGTACAACGTAGCAAAGATGAGCGGGAAGCAAGAGGATTGGGTAATGTTTAAAGAGCAACAGAAGATAACTAAAAAGACAATACGGGGAGAAAAGATGAGGTACGAAGGTAAGCTAGCCAAGAATATAAAGCAGGATAGTAAAAGCTTCTTTAGGTATGTGAAGAGGAAAAAATTAGTTAAGACCAAAGTTGGACCCTTGAAGACCGAAAAAGGTGAATTTATTATGGGGAACAAGGAAATGGCAGATGAGTTGAACAGGTACTTTGGATCTGTCTTCACTAAGGAGGACACAATCAATCTTCCTGATATAGTAGTGGCCAGAGGATCTGGGGTGACAGAGGAACTGAAGGAAATCCACATTAGGCAGGAAATGGTGTTGGAAAGACTGATGGGACTGAAGGCTGATAAATCTCCAGGGCCTGATGGTCTGCATCCCAGGGTACTTAAGGAAGTGGCTCTTGAAATCGTGGAATTCATTGGTGATAATTTCCCAATGTTCTATAGACTCAGGATCAGTTCCTGTGGATTGGAGGGTAGCTAATGTTATCCCACTTTTTAAGAAAGGCGGGAGAGAGAAAACGGGGAATTATAGACCAGTTGGCCTGACATAGGTGGTGGGGAAGATGCTGGAGTCAATTATAAAAGATGAGATAGCCGCACATTTGGATAGAAGTAACAGGATCGGTCCGAGTCAGCATGGATTTACAAAGGGGAAATCATGCTTGACTAATCTTCTGGAATTTTTTGAAGATGTAACTCGGAAAATGGACAAGGGAGAGCCAGTGGATGTAGTGTACCTGGACTTTCAGAAAGCATTTGATAAGGTCCCACATAGGAGATCAGTGGGTAAAATTAGGGCACTGGGTATTGGGGGTAGAGTGCTGACATCGATAGAGAAGTGGTTGGCAGACAGGAAACAAAGAGTAGGGATTAACGGGTCCCTTTCAGAATGGCAGGCAGTGACTAGTGGGGGACCGCAAGGCTCGGTGCTGGGACTGCAGCTATTTACAATATACATCAATGATTTGGATGAAGGGATTCAAAGTATCATTCGCAAATTTGCAGATGACACAAAGCAGGGTGACTTGGACGGGTTGGGGGAGTGGGCAGATGCATGGCAGATTAAGTTTAATGCGGATAAATGTGAGGTTATCCACTTTGGTAGCAAAAACAGGAAGGCAGATTACTATCTAAATGGCGTCAAGTTGGGAAAAGGAGAAGTACAACGGGATCTGGGGGTCCTTGTACATCAGTCTATGAAAGTAAGCATGCAGGTACAGCAGGCAGTGAAGAAAGCGAATGGCATGTTGGCCTTTATAACAAGAGGAATCGAATATAGGAGCAAATAGGTCTTTCTGCAGTTGTTCAGGGCCGTAGTGAGACCACACCTGGACTATTGTGTGCAGTTTTAGTCCCCTAATTTGAAGAAGGACATTCTTGCTATTGAGGGAGTGCAGCGTAAGTTTACAAGGTTAATTCCCGGGATGGCGGGACTGTCATATGCTGAGAGAATGGAGCAGCTGGGCTTGAACACTCTGGAGTTTAGAAGGATGAGAGGTGATCTCATTGAAACATATAAGATTGTTAAGGGCTTGGACATGCTAGAGGCAGGAAACATGTTCCCGATGTTGGGGGAGTCCAGAGCCAGGGGCCACAGTTTAAGAATAAGGAGTAAGCAATTTAGAACGGAGACGAGGAAACACTTTTTCTCACAGAGAGTGGTGAGTCTGTGGAATTCTCTGCCTCAGAGGGCGGTGGAGGCATGTTCTCTGGATGCTTTCAAGAGAGAGCTAGATAGGGCTCTTAAAAATAGCGTAGTCAGGGGATATGGGGAGAAGGCAGGAACGGGGTACTGATTGGGGATGATCAGCCATGATCACATTGCATGGCGGTGCTGGCTCGAAGGGCCAAATGGCCTACTCCTGCACCTATTGTCTATTGTCTATTGATCACATGGGCAAACACGCATAGATAGATAGATTGATAGATACATAGACAAAAACAAATAAGATGAGAGTTTTAGTAAGATATAGATAGATAGATAAACCACCGCCGGCGCCTTTTTCTCCAACGGGGAAGCGATGAATTTGTACGAGGCGGGGATGTTGGGGGGGGCGAATATCTTGGTGCCTGGGGAGGGAGGGCCTGAGGAGGGGAATGTCGGGGGGGCAAGGGTTGGAGCCTGGGAAAGGGAGGGCTTGCAGCGGGTGCTGTCGAGGTGGGGAGAGGATCCTGGAGCCGGGGAGGGGGCAGGCTTGAGGTGGGGGCTGTCGGGGGGGGGGGGGGGAGAGCGTCCTGGAGCCGGGGGGGGGGGGGGGGGGGGGGAGACCTTGAGGCCGAGGGTACCCGGTACGTTTTCTCCAGCAGAGAAGCGATGAAGTTGTACTTGAGGTGGGGCTGCCGAAGAGGGAGGGGCAAGCGTCCTGCAGACGGGAGTGGGGGGGGGGGGGGGCTTGAGGCGGGAGCTGTCGGGGGGAGCGGGCGAGCGTCCTGGAGCTGGGGGAGGGAAAGGGCTTGAGGCAGGGGCTGTCGGGGGCGGGGGGCGAGCGTCCTGGAGCCGGGGTAGGGGGAGGGAGAGGCCAAGGGTACCCGGTGTGGCTTCTCCCTGCCCCTGGTCCCTGCACCGGCTCCAACCCCAGCCCAGGGCCCGGGGGGGGGAGGGGAGCACAAATTAAAATAGAAGGAAATTTACCCGTGGAACCGTCGAGTCGCCATTATGACGTGAAAAAAAGATGGCGGTCTGAAATTGTGTAAAGGGCGTGCTGAGGACCCATGGGGCGTTCTTTGTGATGCCTGTAAAGAAAAGACGGCATGTGGTGGCAGGGCAAGTGGGGGCGAGGCTAGTGGAGGTGGGGCAAGTGAAGGTGCTGTTTTATGTTTTTTAAGTTTTAAACATCAATAATGTAAAATATACCATATATCTGAACAAAAATTTACATCAGTGGACAATGGTGAGTAAGGTGGGCCAAAATTGTAGTGTTATCGTGTACCATCTTTACGCAAATACAAACTGGCAAACAAATGGACAAACAAACAAGATGAGAGTTTTAGTAACATAGAGATAAAAATAGGCAGTATCTGTAGAGAAAAATGGAAGAGTTTTGGACCTGAAACATTAACTCTTGCTTCTATCTCCACAGACGCTGCCTGTTATAATACCAGGTGCAAAATAAAATGATTCTGATTTTCAGTTCTAAAATATAAATGTTCTATTACAAGAAGAGTGTGTTTATTTTTGCATTCCCTGTTTAGTTTGTACAATTAATAGTACACTACATTTCTCTGCCTGAGGATGTGACATAAGCTGGAGATACACGGAACTTCAGATGTTGGTTTGCAAAATAATACATAGCACTGGAGCAACTCAGGCAACATCTCTGAAGAACATGGTTAGGTGACATTTCTACACAAGCTGTTAGTTGAACACCTCCAGTGATGTCCACAAGGAGGCGCAAGAGGCAGACGTGGGCAATTTTTGGGCGAACCTCCTTTGTAAAAGTCTGTTTTAAACTCAACACCATAGGTTGTGTTGGAAGATCAGACCTTGGGGAACGATACACAATCCATTTTTTCCGCTGTATTGCACGCTGTATTGCTTACCAAGAACACCTATTTCCTTTCATCAGATCTATTTTAGATTAATTATATTTATATTACATACATGCAGAGATCTTCAGTTTAAACCAGCATCTGCAGTTCCTTTCTACACATGCTTCAAAATAATATTGCATTCTGGCTGTAAGATTTGTAAAACTTTATTGCAGCTTGAAAAGGAAGTCTATTAATTATTTAACTGCAAAACATTAAGGTAACAAAGGCACTCAAATAATTAGAGGACTGGCCTGTCGAAGGAAACATTTATTGCACATGTGAAAGGTTGCCATGATCATTAAGACTTTTAGTCATTAGCTTAAAAATAATAATATTGTTCTCTGTATATATCCATTTTAGTATTTAGTATTTAATTCACTCTAGTTCATTTTGGTCTTTTAAGAGGACCCTCCATTTTTGGCTGTAACTGGGTCAGCTGTCAATGAGGCATTTATCATGCAAAATGAGGCAAATGGGGGCACCTTGTCCGGCTTTTAAAATATTTCACAGTCACTTTTCAAAAATTACATTCTGTTCAAAAAACAGCAGGGATCTCGCACTAGTTCATTAGTAACAAAGAATTGTAATGTGCCACGGCCCAATGCTCCAACAAAAACGTCATCACTTTCTAATGCTAACCCCTAGGGTACTGTGCCTTGCTATTCAGTACATAAGCTGGGGGGAAATAAATCCTGACTCTTGGTGACATGCTGCTCTCCATTGCTGTACCTGATGATATCAGATTTTTTCTTTATCAATTATTTTTCATCTTTATTCATCAAATGTTCTCTTTATAAATAATAAATGCCCAATTATTTTTTTCTCTTTTCAATGTACCTTTTTTCTATTTACGATTTTCAGAATTTTCTGTGGTAAACAATTTTGCTCCTGTTTTATTTAAAATACTCACTCTGATCCATTGCCTTACTACTCTGTTCATAGGTAGTGAACTTAGCATTGTTGCAAATGCTACCAAACACAGCTGGAGGGTCTTTCCCTCTTCTCATTGTTTCTAGAGAGAGAGAGGAATGACGAGAAGAGAGAGAAGATAGAGAGATACGAGCGAGAGAGAGAGAGTAACGAGAGAGATGACGAGAGAGCGATCGAAGAGAGAGCGAACTCGCTATCTCTCTCTCTCTCTCTCTCTATCTCTCTCTCTCTCTCTCTCTCTCTCTCTCTCTCTCTCTCTCTCTCTCTCTCCCCCCTTCTCTCTCTCTTTTGCTCTCTCTTGTTTTCACTCCCTCCCTCTCCCCCCACTTTCTCTCTCTCTCTCTCTTGCTCTCTCATTGGCTCTCGTTTTCCCTCTCCAACTCCCCCCCCCAACTCTCTCGCTCTCTCTCTCTCTCTTGCTCTCACTCACCCTCTTTTGCTCTCTCATTGGCTCTCTTGTTTTCTCTCTCTACCTCTCCCTCTCCCCCCACCCCCACCCCCTCTCTCTATATCTCTCTCTCTCTTTTGCACCCTTCCTGGAAGACAAGGATTAACTACATTTTAGCCCCAAGATGGCAATGTGCTTCTACAATAACAAGTAGACACAAGGATTTGCAGTCGCTGGTTTACAAGAAAAATCTTGAGTTGGTATGATAATTGAATTCTCCAATTTAAGTAACCAACCTTCAAACAACCCCTCCCCTCTTTTTCCTCCTCTCTTCCCTGTGTCCCACCTAGATGTGTACCCATTTATCTCTTCCCCCCCATCCCCTTCCACCTATATCCTTCCTCTGGCTTCACATTTCTTGCCTCTATCCTTATCTCCTTATTTTACACTTTTTGCCTTTTCATCTCTCACCTTTGTCCAACCATATGCCAATCAAAAACTCCCCTCATATGTAGACACAAGGGACAGCAGATGCTGGTTTACAAATAAGGACAGTGCTGGAGTAAAACCCCTGTCCCACGGTGCGAGTCCACCCACGAGTTATCCCGAGTTAAAAACAAATCTAACTCGAGGTAATCACGTAGAATGAACGTAGCGGGAACATCGGAGCTCATGGACATAACTTAGCGACTCGTAATGCTAACGGCAGGTACTCGGGAAACGTGTTAACTCGTGAAAATTTTTCAACATGTTGAAAGATTTCCACGAGTCAAATATACTCTTGAAGGAAAATGTTGATACTTTTAAACTCGTTGTAATACCGTGGTAGCCCGTGAGTTTACTGTAGTGACTCGTGAGTTTCCCGTATTAACTCGTGGGTTTGGCCTGAGTGCCAGAAGTGACATGTTGAAGATTAGTCAGATCTTAATGGAAAATTTTACAGTGATCTAATAATTCATTTTCAGTGAGTAATGCCTTTCAATGATTGATGCCAGACCTTGAACAAATGCAGTTCAAATAGACACCCGTTGCCTTAGCACAGCATGGATTTTAGTATTACTAACTCCAAGGGAAGGGCACGTATCAGTTAGTGATGCAGCTCAATCAAACCAAACATTCAATGCAGGACAATGTGGAGTTGATGCAGCTTCATTGAGTTGTCCTGGTTTTCCTTGGAAACCTTTCTCAGATGCTATCTTAATGTGGTTCATCTCAAGTTAAAGAGGCAAATACAACAAGATTGAGCAATTTTTTAAGGATTGTTTCTTGAAACAAAGTTTGAAGGAAGGAATTGCAGATACTAGTTTAAACCAAACATAGACACAAAATGATGGACTAACTCAGCTGGTCAGGCAGCATCTCTGGAGAAAAGAAATAGGTGATGTTTCGGGTTGAGATCGTTCTTCAGGCTAGGTCTTAGCCTGAAGAAGGGTCCCGTCCCGAAACGTCGCCTACTTCTTTTCTCAAGAGATGTTGCCTGGCCCGTGGTGTTACTCGAGCATTTTGTGTCTATCTTTGGTCTAAACTAGCATCTGCAATTCCTTCCTTCCAAACTTCCTTCCTTCAAATGTCAGCGATTCCTTTTATCCAGAATGTTGCGTGACCCGTTGAGTTAACTCGGAAGCTGGACAGAGAAAACAAAAGGTGAGTAAAAAAAGGTGAATGAATGCATTCCTGTTTGAATAAGTGTGGGAAGGAGCTGCAGATGGTGGCTTACACCGAAGACAGGCACAAAAAGCTGGAGTTGCTCAGCGGGTCATGCAGCATCGCTGAAAAAAAGAGTATCGACCCGAAGCGTCGCCTATTCCTTTTCTCCGGAGATGCCGTCTGACCCGCTGAGTTACTCCAGCTTTTTGTGTCCATCTCTTGTTTGAATAAGATTATTTGAAAATGAAATGATCCACACCCACTCTTATAAATAAATCGCCTTTATGTGAAAAATAAACCAATTGCAAAACTTTGCCAACACGAAGGGGAATATCCTTTGGGGTCGTTCGCTACCATCCGCAGTCACGGATAAAACAGTGCAGGATATGATAACTTGGCCAATGATACAGGTGTGAGGCGAGATCCCCGAAATACAGTCTCCTGAGCGATGAATAAACAGGGGTGAGAAATGTACTAACCGTCAGCCTATATATTGAAAAATCCCAAAACTCGGGTTCAGTGAGTTTAAAAAAGTACATTAGACAAGAAACCTTTACAAATAACGAAGCTCCGTGTATGGCAGCGCACACACCTGATGAAAATGTCCCAAAGGGCAGAAACAGGCCCTTCGGCCCACTGAGCCTGCCGTCAAACACTCATTTACCTCAATCTCATTTCTGCCCGCATTCAAGTCAATTTCCCACCTGAGCCCCATTCGACCACTCACCGACACATGGGGGGAAGGTGACAGTCCTTCAGGTGTTTTTGCCATTCATTTCTCATCGAGTTCATGGGTTCATACAACACAGCAGGTGTTGCGGGGAGCATTCATACAACAAAGCAGCGTGCGGGGAGCGAAAGGGAGCACTTGGGGGAAACTACATAAAATAGTACCGGAGGTTAGAATCGAACCCGGGTCCCTGGAGCAGTGACACACGCTGCTCAACTGAACATATATAATGTCTGCCTTATTGAGGCAGCGACTCCGATAAATCCCTTAGATGGTGGAGCGATCAGAGCCGGTGATGGACTGGGCAGTATTCACAACTTTTTATCTCCTGGGCGTTCAAGTTGCCGAACCAGGCCGTGATGCAACCAGTCAATATGATCTCTACTGTACACCTGTAGAAGTTCAAGAAAATCCTCTCTGACATACCAAATCTCCGTAATCTTCTCAGGAAGTAGAGGTGTTGATGTGATTTATTTATAATTGCATCAGTGTGCTGGGTCCAGGAAAGATCTTTGGAAATATGCACGCCCAGGAATTTGAAGTTTTTTACTATTTCCACCATCGTCCCATTGATATAAGCAGGATTGTGGGTCCTCATCGTTCCTCTTCCAAAGTCCACAATCAGTTCATTGGTGTTACTGATATTGAGAGCCGGGTTGTTGTTCTGGCACCATTTGGTCAATCGGTAATTCTCACTTCTATACTCTGACTCATCACCATCTGTAATTCGTCCAACAACGCAGGTGTCTTCGGCGAACTTGAATATGGAGTTCGCACTGTGTCCAGCTACACAGTCATGAGTATAGAGTGAGCAGAACAGGGGGCTGAGCACGCAGTCTTGAGGTGCTCCCATACTGAACTCACACTGCTATAGTTCATTGTCTGTACATCTTTAACTGAATATGTCCAGATTAATTTTTGTCCATGTTGGTGGGGGTCTTGATGGTGATAATGCCATTGAATGCCAAGCATAGACGATTAAATTCCTTCTTGATGGTGATGGGCACTTGCTGGCACTTTAGTGCTGCGAATGTCACTTGCTGCTTACCAACTCGTGCCTGAAAGTTATTTGGGACTCGTTCCATACATGAATGGACAGTTCATTTGCAAGGAGTTGTGAATAGAATTGAAATTGTACAATCGTCCAATGAATTCCAATGATTGACCTCGAACAACCACAGCCCTTGTTCTTTGTGTGAGGTTTGATTCCAATCATTGGAGTGTTTCCCTTTGATTTTCATTGACTTTAGTTTTACCAGAAAATAGACACAAAAAGCTGGAGTAACTCAGCAGGACAGGCAACATCTCGGAAGAGAAGGAATGGGTGATGTTTCGGGTCGAGATCCTTCTTCAGACCAGTTTTACCAGGGTGTCTTGAAACTACACTTGGCCAAATGATATCATGTGTGGTCACTTTCATGTCATCTCTGAAATTCAGCTGTTTGTCCAAGTTTTACCAAGACTGCATTGAGGGCTGGAGCCGAATGGTCCTGCAAAACCACAACATGGCATTGGAAAGTAGGCCATTAGTAATTAGTCATTTTGGATTTGCTTTGCTTTTTGTGAACAAGGCATTCCTATGTAATTCCCCACATTGCTTTGCTGGAATAGTTGGGTTAGAGGCAGATTTACGTCTGGAGAGCATTGTCTTCAGAACAACAGCCAGCATGTTTGTCTGGTCTGTGTTGTATCCTGTGCTCTCAGCCGTTCCTTGCTATCACATGGAGTTAATCGAATTGGCTGGAGGCAGGCTTCTGTGATGGCCGAAGTCTCTAGAGGAAGCCGCGCTGGATCATTTATTCTGCACTTCTGGCTGATCATGGCTGCAAATGCTTCAGCCTTGTCTGTAGCACTCACACGCTGGGCCCTGCCATCACTGAGGATGGGGACGTTCCTGGATCCTCCTCCTCCTCCTGTTACCAGTTGAATCGCCCTCCACTGTTCACAACCAGCTGTGATAAGAACCCGGAGATTTGATATGATTCGTTGCTTGTGAGATGGCTTAGTTCTGTCTATTGCTTGTTGTGCTTCCTGCTTAGAACACACACACACACACACACCTGAGTCGCAAGTTCAGCTGACTGGCCTGTTGTATTTTCTGTTGTATTTTCTTGTCGTGCTGTTGCTGTTCTCATCAGCAATGTCAAATTGCAGGCAGTGCATGTCCATATAATATTACACTATACATCAAAACACAGCAAAAACCCATACACTGAAGCAGGCCTGAACCAGAGAGTTTGGAGTCTACTTTAGCTTAGTTGAGATGATAACATGTCCTTTGGCGTACTGAGTCCAGGCCCACCACCTGTTCACTAGTATTAAGTTGTCCCACTTTCGCATTCACTTCCTACCTACTAATGGGCAGTTTACAGAGGCCAATTAATCTGCAAACCCACACATCCTCAGTATGTGGGAGCAAACTGGAGCACCCAGAAAAAACTCATGTGATCACAGGGAGAACCTGCAAACTCCACATAAACAGCACCCAAGGTCAGGATTGAACCCGGGTCTCTGGCATTGTGAGTCAGCAGTTCCACCGCTGCACCACTGCGCTGTCCATGCCTGCACTGTTCTCACAGTTGAAGTCAAGGACGCCGTTACTCTCAACATCCTTATATCACGATAGTTCCAAACGGCCTGGCGCTGATTTATGTCACATTTCACAGTTCACAGTATGATATTGCAATAGGAAAGTCACTTAAAGGAAAATGCAGAAAGGCTTTCCCTCTTGTTGCAGAGAATGGCACGGAGCACACGAGGACTTGCTTATACTGCAGGGTTTTCTAAACTACACGTAGATCTAAGAGTTTCCCTCTGAGCAGTTTTAGTTGTTTTAGTTTAGAGATATAGCGCGGAAACAGGCCCTTCGGCCCACCAAGCACGCATCAACCAGTGATCCCCGTTACACTAGCACACACTACACTCTAAGGACAATTTATAATTTTTACCAAAGTCAATTATCCAACAAACCTGTACATCTTTTGAGTGTGGGGAGGAAACGCCATAGAGACAGCACCCATAGTCAGGATCGAACCCAGGTCTCTGGCGCTGGAAGGCAGCAAATTTACTGTTGCACCACCATGCCATCCAGTTATTTCATGCAACCTCCCCCCTGGTCTGCAGAGGCTGCTTGTAGCCCTGGAGACTGTGATCCTTTAGTTAAAGAATGCTAAAAGATGTCTGATCTTGCCTCATCGACAACCAGGAGTTAAAGGCAATCATCTTTTAAGTTTTCCCCAATCACACCCTTTTCTTCTCCTCCCACTACCTCCCCTCTGCCCCACTTGGACCATCCCATTTCTCTCCTCCCCTTCCCCATCCACCTAGCTAAATGAAGGGATATGGGGAGAAGGCAGGCACGGGTTACTGATTGTGGACGATCAGCCACGATCACAGTGAATGGTGGTGCAGGTCGAAGGACCAAATGGCCTCCTCCTGCACCTATTTTCTATGTTTCTATGTTACGTTCCTTCCCCTGACTTCAAAATTTGCGACTCTTCAATCCTTTACCAACCACCTGCCTATCGAGATCCCCTTGCCTTTGTTATCTATTATGCGCCATGCTTGGTCCTGCCCCTCCTCTCTTCCAGGTTTCTTTCCTGCCCAAACAGAAGCCTTCAAGTTACCTTTCACTTTTATTTAACATCCCACTCCCACTCTGACCTCTCCGTGGTTTGGGCTCCATGTACCAATGATCTCAGCGTAAGTTCGACAAACAACACATCATCTCCTGACGAGGCATGCTACAGCTGTAACGATTCAACAAGGTCAATTTCAGCAATCTACTGTAACCTTTGCATTTCTGAAGTAACATCACCAACTCATAATCTTGGTTGCAATGTCCTCTCTTTATTGATATCGCCTGTCCTGGAAGAACTTACTTTCTTTGGCACAGATGAAGGGGATTTGGGTTTTCTCCGAGAACTTCGGTTTCCTCCCACACTCCAAAGACGTAGAGGTTTGTAGGTTAATTGGCTTGGTATAAATGTAAATTATCTCTAGTATGGGTAGGATAGTGTTAGTGTGCAGGGATCGCTGGTTGGTGCAGACTCAAAGGGCCTGTGTCCGTGCTGTATCTCTAAACTAAATTAAACTAAACTAAACTGCAATAAGTACAAGAAAAAAACAATGTTTGGCCAGCGTAGACGTGTGGAGTGAAAGGCCTCCTTCACTCCCATAAATTCATCTGTTTCTTTTTTTCTGTGATCAATAGGCGAGAAGTATACAGGAATATCATTTTTTTTTAATGGATCTCTGAGTAATAAATTAATAATATTTGTTCATTACCTATTGCAATATTAGATCAAATTTTATTACACGGCATGAGTAATGTGTGCAGGGACGCTGTTATCTATTTTTGCAGCATACTGTAACCTTTCTGCTAAGTGTGAATTGTTTTGCTTATAAACAAGTTTCTCTTTGCGCTCCAGTGTGCCCCAGTGATCCTAGGTAGCATCACACTCTTTTCTCTTGTAATCCACCCCATTAATCACTCAATAATAAGACATACATGCAGAGGGTTGCTCTGTGTTAATAGTTTTTTAATAAACAATCCATTGCACGTTTCCTATATTCCGTGGCGAAAACAGGCGACATTAGGCTCAGCAAGCAGAGTTTTTCAGCTGTTAAGTCACTCTCGTCCTTATTAGTCTGTCACCTACATCACAGTCATACTCGCACTTTGTTGCAGCATGGTGGTGAAACATATACAAAGTAAGACTGATCATTTAAAATAAAAGTCCAGTGGAGCAGACTATTTATTATCACAAAGCCAACACAAGTCTGCCACTGAATTGCAAACAATAATTCAGTCTCCGATTAGCACTGATCATGATCCACAAAAGCTTCACTTGCAGTTTATGACGTCATCAGAATTGCTCAATTGAATTAGTGCCTCATAATTCACTGCCACGAGATTCACTGTCCGATATATTTTGCACTGGGGGAATATGCCTACCTAACAGTAATTCTGTGAAGCTGTTTCACACATTTCAATGTGATGTGATGCTATATACTGTAAATGAGCGGATTACTTTTTTATTAACATTGTACTTTTCAGGCATATTTTGTTGTGCCTGTCTGCTCTCAAACAACCTTTTTATATATAGGGCGGCGCAGTGGCGCAGCGGTGGAGCTGCTTCCTCACAACGCCAGAGACCCGGGTTCAATCCTGATTACGGGTGCTGTCTGTGCAGAGTTGTTTGTACGTTCTCCCTGTGACAGTGTGCATTTTCTTCGGGTGCTCCTATTTTCTCCCACGCTTCAAAGACGTGCTGGTTTGTAAGGTCACAAGGTCATAAGGAATAGGAGTAGAATTAGGCCATTTGGCCCATCAAGTCTACTCTGCCATTCAATCATGGCTGATCTATCTCCCCCTCCTAACACCATTCTCCTGCCTTCTCCCCATAACCTCTGAGACTTGTAGGTTAATTGGTTTCTGCAAATTGCCCCAAGTGTGGAGGAGATATAACCATTGTACAGGTGATCGATGGTCGGCGTGAACTCGGTGGGCCTGTTTCTACTCTGGATGTCTAAGCTAAGCTCTATATCATTTGTGATATCCATACCCTTGTGCTATGATTTTTGAGTTTGTTCTATTTAAACCCATAATCTGTGTCGAGCTTCAATCTCCTGCTATAACGTTGGAGGGCGATTAATATCATTCCAAGAGAAAAGGTGTGAATACAAGTGCCCACTTTACACTCAGTGCGAAAATAAAACAATCCACACTTTGCCTATTATATATTTTATGTCTCTTTTTTTTTCCATTGAAGCCAATATCGTCTTGATTTTCCTTGCTGCCATTCACCCGCCTCACTTTCATTCCCATCTTGGCTGTGGTAAACAAGACAATCAGGCTCAAGAAACTTGCATGGCAGATGACACACTCCACACCCAAGCAGCCCTTGACTGCAACTTTTACTAGCTGTCCTCTAGCTTCAAGAGCATTTTGTGACTTTTTGTCTGTAAACCAGCATCTACAGATTCTTGTCCCCTTCTGCCTTGCTGTGGAGATTAAGTGCTCTGGACAACCATTATACTTCTGTTAATGTCTCTAAAATAGATCATTGGTCGTTGTGACTGTTTGTGGGATCCTGCTGAAGGCAAATTACCTGTTGCATTCTCTCTGCTATAAACGTAACTAGATTTCCTTGGCTTGGCATGGTTTGCAGAATTCTGTGGTTAATGATGCTACATAATACTTCCTTCTGTTTTTGACTGCTGGCTCCATGACAAAAGTGGAAGATATCATTCTGTACACAACTTTGAAGCTTGGCCATTGAATGAGTTACAAAGTAAAACCGCGAATTGAATTGCAAAAAGACAATAGCCTGTGACGCTATTTAATTTTAATCTATAGCAATGAAATAATATGTTGAGGCATTGAATATTTTCAGTGTCTGAAAAACTCTGTTATGTTATCTGAGTATTGGGATTCAACAAATATTATTTTCAAGGATCTGCTGCATAAAAGTTCAAGAGTCAAGAGTGTTTTATTGTAATTTGTCCCGAAACGGAACAATGAAATTCTTACTTGCAGCAGTACAACAGATATGTAAACCTAGTACTTTGTAAAACCCATAATAAACAACAACAAAATTCAGTGAATGTATATGATATACTATATAGATGGGGACATTATTATTGCACTATAATGATCTATTTATTTGTCTGTTTTTTAAATGTATATACATATATACACACACACCTATCTAAATAATATTAAAAGTCTCATCTTGTATGTGTGTGTGTGATTGTGTGTATGAGTGTCTGTGTTTTTCTACCTTTGTCAAAATACTACGCGGTAGCACTTAAATTTTTACACATTCTGACACATTTTTCCGTTCAACGCAGTGATCAGTTTCACTTAAGATTTCATCCTATATTTCACAATTATTGCGATTAAAAAAGGCAAAAAACGGTTCTCACAAACAGCCTTTTTCCAGGACTTTCCAATGATGATGTCACAATGCCACTCACAATGCACCAATCAATGCACCACAAGGCTCAGTGCTGGGACCCCAGCTATTTACAATATATACTAGACCAAGTGCAGACCCGTTGGGTCTGTTCCCCCAACGTGCGGTTGTGGGGGGGGAGGCGGCATGCAGCGTCACACACACTAACTATCCCCCCCCCGCACTCACGCTAATTACCCCCCTTGATATTATATTAATATTATTATTTTGCTCCTTTTGTCCCATAACCACCCTATCTACTGACGCATAGCCCCCAACTTGCAGTCACATCTAGAGAGGGGGGGGAGGGGGAGGGGGGGTAGAGAGTGAGGGCAGAGAGAGAAGCAGCAGACACAGAGAGAGGGGCAAGAGGGAGAGAGGGTGGCGAGGAGGAGAAGAGGGAAGGTGGGTGAGAGGGGAAAGGTGGGGGTGGAGGGGAGGAGAGAGAGAGGGTGAGAGTGATGGAGGAGAGAGAGGGGTGTGCTGGAGAGGGGGAGAGTGGGGAAGCAGGGAGGGGGAGGGGGAGGGGATGAGGGAAGGGTTAGGGGGGTGGAGGGGAGGGGGTTTAGGGGAGGGAGGGTGGAGGGGTGGGGGGAGGAGGGGGGAGAGAGAGAGAGGGGGAGAGGAGAGACGGGGCGGGGAGTGGGAGGAGGGGGGGGAGGGGGGGAAGAGGGGTGAGGGGGGGAGAGAGGGGAGGAGAGAAGGGGGGACGGGAAGGAGAGAGCCCCAGACGAGGGGGGGAGAGGGGGCGGAGAGAGAGTGGGATGAGAGGGGGGGTGAGGTGACGGGGAAGGTGGGAGAGGTGGGGGAGCAGGGAGGGGAGGGAGGGTGGAGAGGGAAGGGGGTAGGGTGTGTGGGAGGGGAGGGGGGTTTAGGGGAGGGACGGTTGGAGGAGGGATGTAGGGGAGGAGGGGGAGAAAAGAGGGGAGAGAGAGAGGGGGGGAGTGGAGAGGAGAGGAGGGGGGAGAGGAGAGGGGGGGAGAGGAGAGTGGGGAGAGGGGGGGAGAGGAGAGGGGGGGGAGAGGAGAGGGGGGGAGAGGAGAGGGGGGGGGGGAGAGGAGAAGGGGGGAGAAAGAGTGCCTTTTTATTTCAACCCAAACCCCCCAAACAACCATTTGCAGGCAGTGCTTTTTTACTTTAACCATATTTTCATTTTCAAACCACATTAAGGGTACTTACTCACAGTTGTGTGTACATGTGTTCAGTGTTATTCACCGGTCAGAGAAACGTGACCCTCTGCCTTCCTCCAGCTTGCAGACTAATTGAGGCACACCACTTCCTGGTTTTATAGTCCATCCCCCCTGCCACCAGCGGGGGCAGCAGAGAGAATGGGGAATTTTGTAAAATCATTAATATCTCTGTCATTTTTCATCGACTGGAAAAATCCTCGGCACACATGCGGCGGAGGGGGGCTCTGAGCGAGGTGGCCAAAAATGACGGCTGTAGGTAGCGCCGTTCTCTCGGAAATCGCAGAACATATCGCCAAAACCGGTCAAGAACAGACTTTTAGTAATATAGATTAATGATTTGGACAAGGGAATTGAATGCAACATCTCCAAGTTTGCGGATGACACGAAGCTGGGGGGCAGTGTTAGCTGTGAGGAGGATGCTAGGAGGCTGCAAGGTGACTTGGATAGGCTGGGTGAGTGGGCAAATGCATGGCAGATGCAGTATAATGTGGATAAATGTGAGGTTATCCACTTTGGCGGCAAAAACAGGAAAGTAGACTGTTATCTGAATGGTGGCCGATTAGGAAAAGGGGAGATGCAACGAGACCTGGGTGTCATGGTACACCAGTCATTAAAAGTAGGCATGCAGGTGCAGCAGGCATTGAAGAAAGCGAATGGTATGTTAGCATTCATAGCAAAAGGATTTGAGTATAGGAGCAGGGCGTTCTACTGCAGTTGTACAGGGTCTTGGTGAGACCACACCTGGAGTATTGCGTACAGTTTTGGTCTCCCAATCTGAGGAAAGACATTCTTGTACAGAGAAGGTTCACCAGACTGATTACTGGGATGTCAGGACTTTAATATGAAGAAAGACTGGATAGACTCGGCTTGTACTCGCTAGAATTTAGAAGATTGAGGGGGGATCTTATGGTAACGTACAAAATTCTTAAGGGGTTGGACAGGCTAGATGCAGGAAGATTGTTCCCGATGTTGGGGAAGTCCAGAACAAGGGGTCACAGTTTAAGGATAAGGGGGAAATCTTTTAGGACCGAGATGAGGAAAACATTTTTCACACAGAGAGTGGTGAATCTCTGGAATTCTCTGCCACAGAAGGTAGTTGAGGCCAGTTCATTGGCTATATTTAAGAGGGAGTTAGATGTGGCCCTTGTGGCTAAAGGGATCAGGGGGTATGGAGAGAAGGCAGGTACAGGATACTGAGTTGGATGATCAGCCATGATCATATTGAATGGCGGTGCAGGCTCGAAGGGCCGAATGGCCTATTCCTGCACCTATATTCTATGTTTCTATGTTTCTATCACAATGGGCTGCCGAGTGCCCCCTCCCCTCCCCCAGTTATTCACACCCCCCGCCCCCTCCCCCCTGGGTTATTCATGATTAAAGTTTTTTTTTAAAACACCAGCTGCCCATGCCCCCCCCCCCCCCACCCCCGACGGTACAGTGAAACAGAATATTCCACCACCTTCCAGTGACATCAGGTGGAAGGCCTCATTTCAAAAACAGCTTCACCAGCTCCCCAACGCACAAATTGTGGGGAGGGCTCGTACTCTGCTCACCCCGCACCTTCAGCTTTCGGACACACACAGTAGATCCCGGTCCCACTCCGGCTTCACTCAGAGGCTTCGGGTTCAACTCAGCAGCTTCCGGCTGGTCGTGCTGGCCGCTGCCGAAGCAGCCCGCAGGCTGCTCACTCTCCATGAGCTGCTCACTCTCAGCGAGCTGCACACTCTTCTCGAGCTGCACACTCACCGCGAGCTGCTCAACACACTGCGCCTCTTCAGCTTTTTATTCTCCTCGCCGCGTTACTGACAGCGGGTTCCGGAAGGGGCGGTTTTTACGATTTTTAAACCATAACTTTTGTACTATTTCACCGATCGGAACAAAACCTATTTGACATGCAGCAGAGGAGAATGGTGAGTAAGGTGGCGAAAAATCGTAGCGCTGTGGGGGATTGATTTTGCGCAAATTTAAATACAACGCAGACCGGAAGTCGTCAAGATGAGAGATAATAGTGTCCCAGTCTATATAGTTTGGAGCCTACTTGGAAGTTGTAGTTTAAGGAGATTGTAGCCTGATGGTTGTGGGGAAGAAGCTGGTCCTGAACCTGGGCATTAGAGTTTACAGGCTTCTTCACAGGATGCCCATAGAATCACTACAGCAGGCCTCATGCGCTCAATGCACTCAAAGGCAGTGGCAGAACACAAGGAGAGAACAGGGGGATCATGAGCAAAGGAAAGGGTTGGATAGAGACCAGTATGGCAAGGGTTCGGGGTTGGGGATGAGCGAAATCAGATGTTGGGGAATGTTGGCGAGAGCACTTCAGATGTGGCCATGAGTCATTGAGGGTGGGTTATTTCCCCCAGCTGAATTTAACGGAAATCAGTCTAAAAAGTCCCCACTGTTGGGTTCCGTGGCCCTTTAACGCAGTAGACCTCACATTTGCTGCTTTTGCATGATTGCCTGGTGCTGTCCATGGGTCATATGTCAGAGAAAGAGTTCAGGCATGCGTTACACACTGCTGAACGCTATTGCACTTGTTCGAGCGCATCGCTGTATTAATGTCTCAGATGTAGGAGGACAGGGAAGGAATAACAGATTTCATGATCGATGGATAAGTCTCTGATTTTCTCGAACAATTTGTCACAGGGATTCAACTTCAATTGAGTGGCGCATTTAAATTTTGTTTTACACACTCAAATTTCCAGGCTCTGACCATACAAAATACAATGGAAAAATGACCAATAAATAAAGCTAACATTTAAAAACCCAACAAAGGGGCTGAATTAAGGGGATAATTGCTGCTCATTTTAAATCCAGTGGACAAAATGATAAACAACACATTTTAATGCATTTTAAAATTTAAATGGGCTTCATCATTTGTTTAGGGAACTTGTCTGCATACCTGGAATAGTCTTTCCACTAAAGAGTGCTCCTACTGTACATCCGTCATGTCAAGTACAGCGAAATCTAAGTAGCATCAGACTCAATGTCAGGGGATTTAAGAATGTTGAGTTTGCCCGCTGTTAATGTTAATTTTAGTTGCACACATGGCATAACAAAAAAAGCATCATTATATTTGTGTTGGTCACAAGAAAAATGTTAGTTTTCTTTTAAACAACAATAATTCAAAGTAGTTTTAGTGTTGTAGCTGCTTCAAGTGGCTCAGATGTTCATTATATTTCATCAAAAAAAGGCAAACGTTTCTTCAATTCCGTTATGGCAGTTCAGTTCAGTTTAGTTCAGTTCAGTTCAGTTTAGTTGAATGGACGTTATTTTAGATAATGTGTATCAAGGCACCAACCACAATTTTAGTAAAAATAATTGAAAGTGAATAAAACCAACTGATAATTTCAAGGAAAAGTCAGAAGAAGTTTCTCCAAGGCATCAGAATATTTTGCAATCTGATCTGTTACCAAGTTATTTTCTCACTGGTTATTTAACAGTGGAGTTTTAAACCTTGCGGCAATCCTTGTTCATATAAAGCACACTGAGTCCTCGGCGTGTCAGTCAGTGAGTTAGAGGTAAAGGGTAGAGAAAGGCTAATCAGGATGAAATGAGATTAAAGGCTGTCTAATTTTACAGCAACTGTGATCCATCAGGCACTACGAATTTGACAGTAGAAATGAATGATGGAGAAAGACAGGTGGGGCTGTACATTTCACTGATTTATCCTGAAACCTGCTGGGCTTTATTTTATTGAGTGAACATGACCACGTTCATCACAACTGTCATCTAAAACCACTTCGGCAGATTCAAAAAAGGGTCGCATCAGCACAAAAGTGAGCTCAGGCTAACAGCAGCTATCAGAAGGAATTGACATGCAGCGCAATTTCCATGCATGATTAAAAAATATATTTTGTGTTTTACCATGTACTTAACACTGCTATAAGTGGTGGAGTAAACAGCAGCACTAACATGTCTACTTGGAGTAATAATAAGCCCTTGCAAGACAACTCCTATGTTCTTCTCTTCACACAAACTCATATATTTCCCTTTACTCTACCAATTGTACTCGAGTTCAGCTTGATTGTATTTACGTATAGTATTTTCTGATTTGATTGGATACCATGCAAAATAAAGCTTTTCATTGTACCTTGCTGAACATGAGGATAATAAACTTAAACCTAAACCTAAATCTAAACCAATGACAGGGGTGTGTGACAGAGGGTGTATCGTTATAGGAGGTGTACGATCTCATGCAGACCTGTGATGCAGGATATTCAGCAAGATATTCCACAAGAATTGTTTGAGTTTAGTTTAGAGATACAGCACGGAAACAGGCCCTTCAAGTCCGCGCCGACCAGCGATGCCTGTACACTGACACTATCTTACACACACTAGGGACAATGTTTACAATATTCCCAAGTCAATTAACATAGAACCATAGAAACATAGAAAATAGGTGCAGGTGTAGGCCATTCAGCCCTTTGAGCCTGCACCGCCATTCAATATAATCATGGCTGATCATCCAACTCAGTATCCTCTACCTGCCTTCTCTCCATACCCCCTGATCCCTTTAGCCACAAGGGCCACATCTAACTCCCTCTTAAATATAGCCAATGAACTGGCCTCAACTACTTTCTGTGGCAGAGAATTCCACAGATTCACCACTCTCTGTGTGAAAAATAAAATTATCATCTCGGTACTAAAAGATTTCCCCCTTATCCTTAAACTGTGACCCCTTGTTCTGGACTTCCCCAACATCGGGAACAATCTTCCTGCATCTAGCCTGTCCAACCCCTTAAGAATTTTGCAAGTTTCTATAAGATCCCCCCTCAATCTTCTAAATTCTAGCGAGTACAAGCCGAGTCTATCCAGTCTTTCTTCATATGAAAGTCCTGACATCCCAGGAATCAGTCTGGTGAACCTTCTCTGTACTCCCCCTATGGCAAGAATGTCCTTCCTAAGATTAGGAGACCAAAACTGTACGCAATACTCCAGGTGTGGTCTCACCAAGACCCTGTACAACTGCAGTAGAACCTCCTTGCTCCTCTACTCAAATCCTTTTGCTATGAATGCTAACATACCATTCGCTTTCTTCACTGCCTGCTGCACCTGCATGCCTACTTTCAATGACTGGTGTACCATGACACCCAGGTCTCGTTGCATCTCCCCTTTTCCTAATCGGCCACCATTCAGAGAATAGTCTACTTTCCTGTTCATGCCACCAAAGTGGATAACCTCACATTTATCCACATTATACTGCATCTGCCATGCATTTGCCCACTCACTCAACCTATCCAAGTCACCTTGCAGCCTCCTAGCATCCTCCTCACAGCTAACACTGCCCCCCAGCTTCGTGTCATCTGCAAACTTGGAGATGTTGCATTCAATTCCCTCGTCCAAATCATTAATATATATTGTAAATAGCTGGGGTCCCAGCACTGAGCCTTGTGGTACCCCACTAGTCACTGCCTGCCATTCTGAAAAGGACCCATTTACTCCTACTCTTTGCTTCCTGTCTGCCAGCCAGTTCTCTATCCACATCAATACTGAACCCCCAATACCGTGTGCTTTAAGTTTGCATACTAATCTCTTATGTGGGACCTTATCGAAAGCCTTCAGAAAGTCCAGATATAACACATCCACTGGTTCTCCCTTATCCACTCTACTAGTTACATCCTTGAAAAATTCTATAAGATTCGTCAGACCTGATTTTCCTTTCATAAATCCATGCTGACTTTGTCCAATGATTTCACCACTTTCCAAATGTGCTGCTATCCCATCTTTAATAACTGACTCTAGCATTTTTCCCACTACTGATGTTAGACTAACTGGTCTGTAATTCCCCATTTTCTCTCTCCCTCCCTTTTTTAACAGTGGGGTTACATTAGCTACCCTCCGATCCTCAGGAACTACTCCAGAATCTAAAGAGTTTTGAAAAATTATCACTAATGTATCCATTATTTCTGAGGCTACTTCCTTAAGCACTCTGGGATGCAACCTATCTGGCCCTGGGGATTTATCGGCCTTTAATCCATTCAATTTACTTAACACTACTTCCCGACTAACCTGGATTTCACTCAGTTCCTCCATCTCATTTGACCACCGGTACCCTGCTATTAACCTACGAACCTGTACCTCTTTGGAATGTGGGAGGAAACCAGAGCTCCTGGAGAAAACCCATGCATGTCATGGGGAGAACACACAAACTCCATACCATCAGCACCTGTAGTCGGGATTGAATGCCGGGTCTCTGGCGTTGCAAGGCAGTAACAGCTGCGCCACTGTGCCGCCCCATTCTTGGATTAAAGTACAGATTTATTTGCAGCTATGAGTGCCATTGATAAGTACCTTAGAAATGGGTATCAGCCATATCCCACCCCGACACAACCTCAATAACTCGGACTAAAACAGAATTTCAAAAAGTCGAATAGCCTTTGGTCAACAAGGGAGATGAGATTATGAATGAAATTGTGTGAATGAACTTGGCTGCATGTCACAAGGTACTGGTCGTTGTGATAATATTACACATTTCTCAAGATTTGAACTTCCAGTTTATGGATTTGCAATCCACAACGGTTCTTTCTGAGAGGCTATGTTTGTTATTTATGACTGAATAAGTGTTATTCCTCTCTCTAGAAAAGGTTGACCCAAAGGAAGATTATCGTAGGCTAGGCATGAATGCTTCCAAAACTACAGCCATAAATAAATAAATCAATAAGAAATTCAGAGAAAATCCCAGAGAAAAATAGGAATAGGGAATGTAGACAAAAATGCTGGAGAAACTCAGCGGGTGAGGCAGCATCTATGGAGCGAAGGAATAGGTGACGTTTCGGGTTGCGACCCTTCTTCAGACTATAGGAACAGGAAGTTTGTTTTCACAAAGAGGGGTTTAAATGCTCAGTAGAGATGTATTTGTGGGGATGATAGCTAAACCAATGAAAGAGAAAGAAATAAAGAATTATGCCTTTATTTCTTGAGCAATCTTTTTTTTTAGAAATAGAAATAGAAACTAAATAGATATAGAAATAAAGGATCTACTGTAAAAGTCTGAAGAAGGGTCTCGACCCAAAGCGTCACCTATTCCTTTTCTCCAGAGATGCTGCCTGACCCGCTGAGTTACTATAGCATTTTGTGTCTAGCTGAAGGATTATGGAGTTAGAGTTGGTGGAGAGGAAGGAATGGAGGCTCAAGGATTATAACGTGGACCTCCCGGGCCAACAGTATGTTTCTAATCTGTGTGTTCGATGTAATTTTTGCTTCCCTTGCTTGCATTGCCACTCAGTTGTTGTTTCAGTATGTCTTTTAATGACGGTATTTGCTTTATTGCCATTGTATGTACAGAAATCAACCTTCTTCTGCAGCAATAGTTTTCATCGCATTACACCTCCTACTGGTTGAGGACCTGCACGACAAACTTCACCAATTCCTGTGAGGTGTATTTGTCCAAACACATCCTTAAGAGAAAGAGGCATCGCAGCTGAAACTAAGAACATGAGCTCTTGTTGGAACTGAAATAGCCAAAGTTAATTGGAACATTCATAAATTTAAGAATTCTTTGTTTCTCTCTTGCCTTACAGCACCAGAGACCCGGGTTTGGTCCTGAGTATGGGTACAGTCTGTAGGGAGTTTTTACGTTATCCCCGGGTGCTCCAGTTTCTTCCCACACACCAAAGACGTGCAGGTTTGTAGGTTAATGGGCTTAGCTAAAATATTGTAAATGGTCCACAGTATGTGGGGAACGCTGGTCAGCACCAAAGGCCTGTTTCCACACTGTATCGCCAAACTCTCAACTCTCTCTGTTCCCCCATCAAATATATTGATGAAACAGCTTTGACTACTACTCCTGCCTGCTCATTTGGGGTTTCTCTTGTCCAAAATTCATGTATCCAGCCTTGATGTTGTAAGATTTGAGAAGTTTTCCCTCATGCTACAATCAACAAAACCAAAGAGCTGCATTTTGGACATTTTTTATACGGGACTGGGACTGAGAGAGAGAAAAGCTGCGGTCAGTTTTAACAAGGGATGTCACAATCAGTGGGGCCCAAGATGGCCGCGGGATCTCGTGACCAGCCACAAAAGCGAAACCCCACAGCCCAGTCTCTGGGTTTCTGCAAAGTCACGGCCTGAACAATAGATGGATATTGGCCGTGCAGAAACCCCCGAAACCAGGTCGAAGTCCAGACACTGGGGCGCTGACATCAGCAGGCATCACAATGCCCCAAGCCGACCTACATAGTTAATCTCGTTAAGGGAGCACAATAGCCCATAGAAACCTACCTGGCCGGTGATGGGAAAACCAGTTAAACCCATCACCTCTTATCGAGAAACAAATTAACAGACCATCTAGCCATCACCGGTACTCCCGGACATAACGCAGTACAAAGAGAGAGCTCGAAACCCATCTTGTAAGCAAAGAGATCCCGAGATCTGGCGGGAGATAGGACGGGTCAGGATTAGAATAACTGGCCACGATTTTTGGGTTTAAGAAAGGAAAAAAAAGGAGGGAGACACAGGAGTCACAGAACGAATCTGGAGACTTGCGGAGAGAGAGAGAGGACACAGGACAGCGCTTAAAAAGTACACGGTGTCTAGTGTGACACACACTCCGGCTGGAGTCCCCGCCACGTGGAAAGAAAAGGAAAGCAGCAGGACCCCTGGGCAAGGTGAACCCCCGGGACCACCCGAAAGACCGAGACGACCGCCGACGACCCTTCCACAGCCACCTAATCAGAGGAAGCAGCACAACCAGCCAGTAACCTCAGTAATCGCCCCATGGTGAGCATGTACCCCGATCCTGCACATCCTGGACATAGTTTAGTGTAGAGGGGAGGGGGAGGGGGTTATATTAACGTGGGTGTAAGTGTAGATATGCTGGCAAATTTTACGATGTGCCGTACGTTCCCCATCCCGCAGTCGAGTATTGTATCATAGTTATTGCGTCTATGATCCCGAAACAGGAACTGTAATTATGCATATGCCTTATAGAACTATGTCAAAGTATTCATGTACCGTAGTCCCAACCGCTAAATAAAAGTTTTTTTTTTTTCCTGTTTAAACCCTGGTCTTCAAATCTGGTCTGGTTGAATTTTCTGCACTATCAACGCTCCTGCAACTAAGTCCAGTGTCTAGAACCGTAGGGGGTGCGTGGGTCGAGGAACCAGTATGCGCGGCCTGGTCGAGGGACCAGAGCAAACCACAGGGACCTTAGGTCGGGCGAAAGCTCGACGCAGAAAACCCTTACAATGTCTTGTGTTACTCTGTAACTGTTTGGCTCAGTTGCTCATGGTGGCTATGATTGGGAATTCATCTCACGGCCAGTAATATTACATCTCACAGTGGTGCTTATGATGTGCAGCATGTCACTAAGCTTACTCACTATCCTTTTAGACTGCAGTAAAGGAGCATCTTTGAAACATTAAATAAATCCTTGGTTGTAAGGTATCTAAAAGTATTTGGGGCAGGCAACGGAAAAAAAGAAATAATATTTTTTTTAACGTAAATGCCCGCTGGGCATTTCTGCCTCATGTACACTGTCATTTCAGCAAGAACAAAAAAAAATAGTTATGAGAATGTTACATTTGTAATAGCCTTTGAAAAATATTTCCCACCATTATTGGGACAATTTCAGCTAATAAACGAGCAACATCAAGACTTTGTGAATGAATGAACAAATAATTTTAAATGGTCTGGTCAAAAGCGTTTGAATTTGTGACCAATACTCTGCTGTTCCCCATATTCATGCTGCTATGTTTGAACAATGCTGTTGATGCACTGGTCACTGAAGTACCAGAGCCATCTTTATCTCATTAAACAAAACTACAGATGGCATAAGGACAGCATCTATACTGCAATCCAACACACTGCAGTTAATATGTGCTCTAACGGTAATGGTCAAAGAAACATCTGCTCAGATATAATTTGTTTATTATAATGTAAAATAAAGAACAGTTTCGCCAATGGTCACTGGGTTAAAGGCAAGACCCCCAACCTATCCTTTGGTGTACATGGAATAACAGAGGTTTCAGTTGGATCTAGTTCATAAGTACCAGGAACAGAATTAGGCCATTTGGCCCATCAAGTCTACTCCACCATTCAATCATGGCTGATCTATCTCTTCCTCTCAACTACATTCTCCTACCTTTTCCCCATAACCACTGACACCCTTACTAATCAAATAATCATTGTCATTTGTCAGTATCTTATTTAGCCACAAACAATTAAATCTCCATGTTATCCCATTCAGTAGCGGGCTTGGAAATATTATATTTGATTATTATTGCACTATATTTGTTGTTTACTGAACTTTCTTTTCTCTTCCCCCATTATGTACTATGTTTACATATTCACTTATTCTGTTGTGCTGCAGCAAGTAAGAATTTCATTGTCCCATCTGGGACATATGACAATAAAACATGACAAAAAATGACTCGTGACTGGAAACCATTGTAAGAAATGGGCAGCCCAGGGAACTTAGAATCAAGCTGGCTCATTGTTATATGGTATCCATCTTACGATATATAGAGTTATAGAGTCACACAGCACAGAAACAGGCCCTTCAGCCCAACTCATCCATACAGACCAAGATGCCCCATCTAAGATAGTCCCAGTTGCCCTTATTTGGCTCAAATCTCTCTTAACGTTTCCTCCCCATGTACATGTCCAAGTGTCTTTTAAATGTTGTTATTGTACCTGCCTCAACTGCCTCCTCTGGCAGCTCATTCCATATACCCACCATCCTTTGAGTGATAACGATGCCCCTCAGGTTCTTATTAAATCTTTCCCTTCTCACCTTAAACCTATGTCTTCTAGTTCTTGATTCTCCCACCCTGGGTAAAAGACTGTGCATTCACCCTATCAATACACCTTCATAAAACCAGCCCTATGCCTCCTGTGCTCTGAGTTACGTCACAATTCAAACATGCAGATTCTATTTAGTGTACTCAGCAAACCAGAGGTACTTCAAAGATTCATAGTTAATCAGCTTAGAAACAGATCCTTCACTCCACCTTGTCCAGACAAACCAATCTTTTCAAATTTCTCTCTCCAGTATTTTAAAAGAGCCTTAAATCACCAATTATTTTGTTTTAGTTAGTTTAGTTTAGAGATAGAGTGTGGAAACAGGCCCTTTGGCCCATCGAGTCAGCACCGACCAGCGGTCCCTACACTAAGGACAATTTACATTTATACCAAGCCAATTAACCTACAAACCTGTACATCTTTGGAATGTGGGAGAAAACCGAAGTTCTCGGAGAGAACCCACGCAGGTCACGGGGAGAACGTAAAAACACCATACAACCAGGATCGATCCTAGGTTTCTGTAAGGTTGTAAGGAAGCATCTCTACCGCTGCGCCACCATGCCACCCACGGGTTAGACTTTTTGTGTAAAAGTGTTGAGCAATGAATTTTGCAGTTATGATACACACTTGCTTACTGATCTTGTAATAGTTATATTTTACTTGCTGAGACAAGATTGGTATCAGAATTCCTTGATGCTTAATTACTTTCAATTTAAAACATAATAATAATATCTTTTATTGTCATTGCACATAAGCGCAATGAGATTTGATTCTCTTTCAGTTTCTCTTTTTCAACAAACTGTGAGACAACGGCTGCACTAATTAGTTGATTATGTTTTCTTTAAATACACGTTATACATTTTGTGACTTTTATATGTCACTTGATCATCAAGTGGGACCCGTTGGGTCCCGTCCCCTCAACGAGCGGTTGTGGGGGGGGGGGGTGGCCTTTGGCGTCACACACACCACCCCCCCCCCCCCCACACACACACACTAACCCCCCCCCCCCATTGATATTATATTAATATTATTAATTTGCTCCTTTTACCCCATCCCCGCCATATCCACTCACGCATGTGCAACTGTGCAGGCACGGCTAGAGAGGGGGGGGGGGGTGGAGAGGGAGGGGGGATAGAGAGGGAGAGGGAGGGGGATAGATATTGAGGGGGGGGGGTGCGTGGCATCACAGGGGGGAGCTGGTTCCCGAACGCAATACTCCACCACTCACCCATATGTCCCAATATTCACCACTCCCTGGAGAGGGAGGGGGGCAGAGAGGGAGGGGGGCAGAGATGGAGGGGATAGAGGCAGCACCTACCCAGGTTGTAGAGCAGCAGCCTCCATACCAGGCACCAGGCCCAAGCGAGGCTGCGGCCGGCATGGACCCGAGCGAGGCCTGGAACGATCTGAGGACAGTCAAAAGCAGCGGAGAGTCGGCCAATCGTGGCTTCCGCGAGGAGAAGCCCACCCACCCGCATGGCAGATGAGTGGGCCGGGGAGACAGTGAGGAGGTTGTCCCCTGTGATGGCCAGAGATCGCCAGGTGGGATTGGGATCACCAGCGAGGAAAAGGCGTCACGATTCCCTGAGTCCCTGCGATCGATGGAAGAATCGCAGGTCTCCATAGATGGCCTCTGGCAGAGGGAGTAATGGCCGCCATGGTCACCTTCCCATCGTGCTGACCTGCACCCTCGCCCGCATGGCGATAATGGCTGCCGCCGCCATGTTCTAAAACATCATGGACCCCAGCGGAGCGTGCAGTATGACCTGAGCAGCAGTTTAAAAACGCTAAGTGACAAATTTAAAGAAGTAAAAGTTAAGAAACCAAGAGTACAGAAGACATAACAGGCGTGACGTCACTCGCAGCGCGAGCAGAGGCAGGCAATCAGATCCATTGTGACGCCATCTCGTTTATTTTCTAAGTTATTTGAGATGTAACTAGTAGAGTGGATAAGGGAGAACCAGTGGATGTGTTACATCTGGACTTTCAGAAGGCTGAGGGGGGATCTTATAGAAACTTACAAAATTCTTAAAGGGTTGGACAGGCTAGATGCAGGAAGATTGTTCCCGATGTTGGGGAAGTCCAGGACAAGGGGTCACAGTTTGAGGATAAAGGGGAAATCCTTTAGGACCGAGATGAGAAAAACATTTTTCGCACAGAGAGTGGTGAATCTCTGGAACTCTCTGCCACAGAGGATAGTTCAGGCCAGTTCATTGGCTATATTTAAGAGGGAGTTAGATGTGGCCCTTGTGGCTAAAGGGATCAGGGGGTATGGAGAGAAGGCAGGTACAGGATACTGAGTTGGATGATCAGCCATGATCATATTGAATGGCGGTGCAGGCTCGAAGGGCCGAATGGCCTACTCCTGCACCTATGTTTCTATGTTTCTATGTTTCTATGTTTATAGGAGGGATGCAGCTGTTATTTGTATATGAAAGAGACATATTAAAATTACTCAATAGCTTGTACTGTTTTCATTTTCAATTATAATAAGAATAAGACATAGAACAATACAGCATAGAACAGCCACTTTGCCACAATGTGGCCGAACATGATGCCAAATTAATATCTGACTACATCAAATCCATATTCCTCCATTCTCTGCATTTCCTATGTAAAAGTCGCCATGTAAATGCTACTTTCAGATCTGTCTCCACCACCACCTCTGGCAGCCTGTTCGAGACAACCACCTTTCTGCGTAAAACAAATGTGATTTGTACATCTCCTTTAAACTTTCACCGGTATCCATCCTCCAGTGGTCTTCATTTATTTCAGCACGTCAATAAATGAATTGCTTATTTCTGAATTAAATTCAGCATATTTGAAATACATGGCAGGTTGGTTGTGATATGGAAGATATTCTTCTCAACCAGAAAACAGATTTCTACACATTTCACATGTTATACAAACTAAACTTTCAGCACTAAATAAGACACCCTCACGTGATCGCGACAGAGTAAAGATGGCTACGATTGCATTGAGAATAAATGAAAAACAACCAGTCTTGTGTTGTACTCAGAGTTTATGGTTAACTGGTTGAATGATAAACTCAATCTGTGCGAAATTCTACACCTGTTCATCCTTTTCTAATGCCTAATATAATATGAATATAATATAATATAATATGAAACTCTAGATTAAGCAGTTAAACTGTGACCCTAAATCCATGCTCGCACTTGCCTCAAACTCAATCAGGCATGGTGGCGCAGCGTTAGAGTTGCAGTAGTAGCGCCAGACACCCGGGCGCTGTCCGTACAGGGTTTGTACGTTTTCCCCATAGGTTTCCCTGGGTGCTCCGGTATCCTCCCACACTACAAAGTCGTGAAGGTTTGAGGCTAATGAGCCTTGCCAAAAATTGTAAATTGTCCCTAGCGTGCATAGGATAGTGTAAGTGTGTGTTGATCGCTGGTTGGCACGAACTCGGTGGGCCAAAGGCCCTGTTTCCACCCTGCATCACTAATCTAAACTAAACTAAACTAAAAAAAGAAGTTCTGTTCCACGGACATCCAAACATAATTTGAGCTGGTGGGATGGTGCAGCACCAAGGAAGGTGTTGATTTTTGGTCAAGATGTTGAACTGAAACCCCCTCTACCAATTCAAGTGAACATACTGTATTTAAAAAAAAGAATAGTTCTTTCTGGTGTCCTGGCCGATATTTATCCCTCAAATGCAATGTAATAAAACCAATCATCACTTTGCTGATCAGGTCTTCGCTGTCACACCCTTATCAGCATGGTGCAAGTCTTGCATGAAGATCTGTTTGGACCTGATGGTAATAGCCCTCCACCTGCACAGTGCAGTTGTGATATTCTATGCTGTACTTGTGGAGTCTGATGGACACTACCAACTTTTCGCAGCTTAGGCTGAGATATCTGTCCATAGTGCCTGTGTCAGGTTAAACCTGGCACTAGTACAACAGAATCATGGGACTTAGAGATAGGCACAAAAAGCTGCAGTAACTCAGCGGGTCAGTCAGCATCTCTGGAGAAAAGGAATAGGTGATGTTTTGGGTCGAGACCCTTCTTCAGACTTTAGTTAAATTAGGTTAAATTAACAGGTTGAATTAGAGAAATCAGCTGCTGCAGAAAGGTGCATGGATGAAGGGTCTTCGACCTGACGCATTAACTCTGCTAACTCGTTTTTCTTTTTCTTTACGACATTCTAAGATCCAGCAAGAGATTATGTAACGTATATCTTTTCTTTTTTTATTACCTGTTTCCACGTTGACCGGCCGAGGGTATTCTGCATTTTATGTTCAAAGTGAAGGCCTTTTTTTACTTAATCAAATGAATTTAGATTTTTCAAATTGCTTTTATGTATGAGTGTGCATTTCAAACACATGTAAGCTTTTTAAATCATTAAACCATTTTCCACGGCCTATATACAGTACTTTGGGCCTAAGCTGGGATTGATGGCAGTGCCTATTGGAGCATGGTGTGTCACAACTGCACAGTGCTAGGTGGAGGGATGTTCACCATCAGATCCAAACAGATCTCCATGCAAAATTTGTGCCATGGTGGTAAATTAGTAACATGCATTTCATAGCGTCTTAATTTTTCTAAATCATTTAAAATTTTTCAGCAGCATTTATACTTTGCGCCAGGGGCTGAGTAACTTTGAGTGTCTGTGAATGTTTGACAAAAATGAACAGTAACAGTGAGAAATGTAAGAGCTGCTGAGCGGTTTACAGTTTATAGTTTAGTTTATTGTCACGCGTACTGAAGTCCAATGAAAAGCTTTTGTTACATGCTAAACAGTCAGCAGAAAGACAATATATGTTTACAATTGAGTCATGTACAGTGTATAGATACATGATAACAGAATGACGTTTAGGGCAAGGTAAAGCCAGCAAAGTCCGATCAAGAATAGTCCAAGTGTCACCAGTGAGGTAGATAGTAGTTCAGGACTGCTTTCTGGTTGTGGTAGGATGATTCAGTTGCCTAATGGGGGCAGGGTTACATGATGGTCAAAACCTTGTACCTAGTGGAAATGTGAGCCCATGCTGGAAGAGATGGGATTGCCAAGGGGCAAGGGAAAGCCATCTTAGGGCAACTGAGAATATGCTTCACTATCTGTGAGGCACTTTGGGACATTCTAAGGTGCTGAAAGAGATTATAGTAATCATGTCTTTTCTTTCTTTTTCACAGTTTCTAGAATTGGGAAATCCAAAACAAACAAGGATCATCCCCGTTGAAGATTAGCAGCTCAGAAGATGTTGATACCATACAAATATTCATTTACGTGGGATTCTTATTTGGCAAACTATAGAGTGAATAGTAATAAGAATTGTGCTATGACATCTCGAATCAGCAGAGAGCACCAAATTCAACAAAACTTAGAGGACTACTATACTTCACCACTGTAGTTTTCAGCAGCACTCATGAAAGGTTGCATTGCAGAATTACCTGGACCTCTAGACAAGCTGTTCCAGTATAATTGGGACACTGCCATCTATCTGATAATGTGGGTAATTCACCAGATATGTCGTCTCCACAAAAAGCGGGAGATATTTAGTCCAGCTGATTACAACTCGATCAATCTACATTCATCATAGTGAGACAATGAAAGATGTCATTGACAGCCCATCAAACAGCACATACTGATTTAATTAGTAGAAGCAAGCACTGCAGATGCTGGTTTACACAAAAGGACACAAAGTGCTGGAGAAACTCAGTGGGTCAAGTAGCATCTCTGGAGAACATGGATATCCATGCTCTGCAGATATAGGAGGTCCACTCCTCTCCATGCCTCATGACACATTAGTGCGCACATGGACAATAGAGGTGAATTCCAGAGGAAACACTTTGACATCAAAACAGCATTTGATTGACTGTTGCATCAAGTAGCGCTGGTGAAACTGAAGGCAAAGGGCATCAAAGGGGAAGGCTATGATTTTTGGTGCACAATAATCCCAGCTCCTAGACATCTCTGCAGGAGTTCCCCAGTGAATTGTCTAGGACCCAACCATCATCAGCTATTTCATCCAATACCTTACTTCCATTATTTGGTTAGAATGGAGATCTTTAATGATGATTACCCGATGTTCAACTCCATGTGCAACTCCTCGACCTAGGCAACATTCAAACAAGGGCTTGAATGGTATTGTGTAGTATTGCCTCATGAATTTGGTGTGAACGTAAGAAGCATTCATGCTAAAAATGGGCCAGGCAGTAGGAAGTTCCAACAGAGATAGTTTAACCATTTGCCACTTATTGGCATAACGCTCAACCAACATCCTTGGGATAACCATTGACCAGAAACTGAAACTGCACCAGCCACATAAAGCAGGTCAGAAGCTACCTCCTAACACCCCTAAGCCTTTGTACCAGCTCCAAAGCACAAATTAGGAGCATCAAGCATTGGATAATATTCTTCAATCATTCTCCAGCACTTGAATTGCCAAAGGGTAGAAAACTATGGAGCTAGTGCTCATAAAGGGATTAGCGTAGATGGGTTGGCATGGACGTAAGTGAGAAATGCTTCCTCATGGCTCCAAGTTCAATCCTGACCTCGAGACCTGTCTGTGCAGTTTTCACGTTCTCCCAATGACCATGTGGGTTTCGTCAAGGTGCTCCAGTTTCCTCCAGTATTTCAAAATGTGTAGGTTTGTAGGTTAATTGGCCGCTATAAATTGCTTTAAGTGTGTGGGGAGTGAGTAAGTGTGATAACATAGAATTACTGTGCATAGGTAATCAACAACCAGTGTGGGCTTGGTGGGCCGAAGGGTCTATTTCCATGCTGTACCTCTAAACCAGGCACTTGCCATTAGTAATTACTCAGGGTAGGCAGTCAGTCAGCTTTTAAAAAATCTTAAACCGTGCATGCGCAGATTGTTCTCCTCTCCGTAAGCTGTCAGTCGACTTTTATAAAGACTTCAAAAGCCAAATCTCTTAATAAAGTATCGTATTTCCCGGCAATGAAGAGGCACCCCCATTTTGAGTTGCTAAATTTTGAAAGAAGGCTGGTGGGACATAGAATTTCTCATGCTCAAAAATTAAAAATAAAGAAAGTAACAATTTAATTTGCCCAAATCTCCTTATTCTGAATTAATGAATGGGTGGGGAGTGGAGGATGATGGCAGGTGGAGAGATGGTGGGAAAAACGGGAGCACACCGGGACATTGAATCAGTTGTGATCTTATTGAATGACAATACTAGTTCAAGGGACCAATAGGGGGGAGAGTTCCTTTCACAGCGTGTGGTGAGTCTGGCCAGGGGTAAAGTTGCGGGGAGGGCAGGAGCGTTGAGATGGAGGGGGTCGGGGATCATGCTAGTAATGCTCTTACTCACCCCTGCCGCGGCACTCCAGGCGTGGAGCCACCGCATTGTGGCTGGGAGGGAAGCAGCTCGGGTGGCTGCGAGCGGCCGCCGGGACCGCACAGCCGAACCGGCCTCCGGTACCTCAGCGCCTGCTGGCCCACTCACCTCTGGCAGTTCTCTCCGGCTGATAACCTCTCTCCTGCCGCTCGCCGGCCTCACTCTTGTCAGCTACTTCCTGCAAATCCTTACATTCCGACAGCCGAGTAACCTCAATTGGTCCCTTGATCGAGCTGTCGGAATTTAAGGATTTGCAGGAAGCAGCTGACATGAGTGAGGCCTGTGAGCAGCAGGAGAGAGGTTTTCAGCCGGAGAGCACTGCCAGAGGTGAGCTGGCCAGCAGAAGGCGCTGAGGTGGCGGCTGCTTCTGCTGTCCGGTCCCGGTGGCTGCTCGCAGCCACCCGAGCTGCTTCCCTCCCCGGCCACATTTTGGTGGCTCCGAGCCCGGAGCATTGCGGCAACTGAGTTGCTGGCATGATCCCCGACCCCCTTCTTCTCAACACTCCTGCCTTCCCCGCAACTTTACCCCGGGCCAGACTCCCCACACGCTGTGAAAGGAACTCTCCCCCCCAGCGGCGCTGTCCTTTTACAGCCACTTCCCATCAGCTGCCAGCAATGAGAGATAGACTTGGCTATCCCTCAGTACAGCAACATCGTTCTTGAAATAGCGTCGTCATTGCTGGAAAATAGGGTATTTAAAAACATATAGCTCAAATAAATTTACTTACCATATTATTTGTACCCGAACCCCATTCTTCTCTCTTAGTTTCTTAAGATACTCTTAAGATAATGACAATCCATGTTTGAAATACCCGCCAAGAAACTTGCTCATGCACGGTACACAGTCCACGCTGCAAAGGCAGAATTTCGGCTGCCTTCAGCTCGCCTTGAAATTGACGGCTTGAAGCAGCGTCGACGGCACGTGGGCTGCACAGACTTTCGCGTATTACAAGCATTGTGGATGAAAGGCACGGGAGAATTGTGCCTACCTAAGAGATCGATCTCTTAGGTTGGCATAATTCTCCCATGCCTTTATTATTTATATTTAATAATCACCATTTTATAATTTTAGTCAGGGTAGGCAGTGCCTACCTTGCCTACCCTGATGGCACATGCCTGCTCTAAACTGATCTAAACTATAACTCCATGACTCTCCACTTGCTTAGATGAGTGCAGCTGCTAAAGCAATCGAGAAGCTCCAAACTACCCAACACATAACAGTCTGCTTAATTTACATTTTCCACCACCCAATTTCTCCATAACGATTGCACCTTGACTACATTGTAAGGCAAAACGTATTGCATTTGTCATTCACACTACTAAGATCATAAGGTCATAAGTGATAACAGTGGAATTAGGCCATTTGGTCCATCAAGTCTACGCCTTTCATTCATGGCTGATCTATACCTCCCTCTTAACCCCATTCTCCTGCCTTCCCCCCATAACCTTTGACACCAAGAGTACTTCCCAAACCTGCAACCTCTATTATCACCAAGAACATGTGCAGCAGCTGCATCCGAAGAGTAACATCTACATGTTCTGCTCCAATTAGCACACCATTTTGACTTGTCATTGCCATTGCTTTCTCATTGTTGGGTCTGAATCCTGGAACTCCCTCCCCAACAACATTGTGGGGATGCATTCACCATTGGTACTGCATTGGTGCAAGAAGGTGACTCATCTCTTCAAGGGCAATTTGGGATAGGCAAGAATTGATGGCCTTGCCAACAACTCTATCATGAAAAATGAATGAATAAAAATGAAATGAATAATAGCCAGAATAATCTTGATTAAAATGAATCTAGAGCCATAGAGCATGGAAACAGGGTCTTCACCCAACCGAGTATGTCAATGGTTATGCAACTATTTTTCCATTAATCACAGATTTCACTCTCCCTGCAATTCCATCAAACAACCCCCAACCCCTTCGTCCCCAGATTCCACCTCTCATCATCATATTAGGGGATATTTACAATGACATACAGTTAATCTACCAACCCACACATCTATACTATTACTAAAAGTCTCATCTTGACCACTTCCTGTCTACGTTGTAAATAAACTTTAGAAAAAACACTACCCTATATCGCTATGATTTTCTCGCCATCTTACTCACTGTCCTCCTCTCCTCCAATCGCTCCAAGGTTTTTTTTCCGATCGGTGAAATAATAAAAAAGTTATGAATGTTTAAAAAATCGTGAGATCAGCAGATTGGTCTTCTCGCCTGTTTGTCACCATGATGAAGGTAATGCCCCTTCCAGGGGACCAGGAGAATAAAGCCCCAGAGGCCGGACGTGAGTCAATCACCCCAGAAGACAGTTAGTGAGATTTGAGTCCAGAACTGTGAGTCTATGCCGTGAGTGAACTGAACTGTGAGTCTGCACTGTGCATGAAGTGAACTGTTGGTCTGCACTGTGCTGGTTGAACTGAATTGAAGGGTTGGTCTGCACTGTGCTCCTTGAACTGAATTGAAGGCTTGGTCTGCACTGTGCTGCTTGAACTGAATTGAAGGGTTGGTTGAACTGAATGTCGCACTCATCCTGGAAGTCCCGCTCACTGCGGAGGTTCCGCTCAGCTGCATGAGTCAATTCAAGAGAGTTTTACTGTCATAAAAATGTTGTGTGTGAGTGCCTGAGTGTGTGTGATGGATGGTGTGAGGGATGGTGTGTGTGTGAGATGGTGGGTGTGTGTGTGAGGTGGAGGGTGTGTGTGGGAGATTGAGGGTGTGTGTGTGTATGGAGTGTGTGTGTCTGTGTGTGCGTGAGATGGAGTGTGTGTGTGATGGAGGGTGTGTGTGTATGTGAGCCCACCAGCCGTGAGTGAGTCAACTGCCAGCCCACCAGCCATGAGTGAGTCAACTGCCAGCCTACCAGCCATGAGTGAGTCAACTGCCAGCCCACCAGCCATGTGTGACTGAGCTGCCAGCCCACCAGATCTGGGTGGCTGAGCTGCCAGCCCACCAGGCCTGAGTGCCTGAGCTGCCAGCCCACCAGGCCTGAGCTGCCAGCCCACCAGGCATGAGTTACTGAGCTGCCAGCCCATCAGGCCCAAGTGACTGAGCTGTCAGACCACCAGGCCCGAGTGACTGAGCAGCCAGCCCACCAGGCCCGAGTGACTGAGCTGCCAGCCCACCAGGCCCGAGTGACTGAGCTGCCAGCTCACCATGCCTGAGCTGCCAGCCCACCAGGCGGAGGGGGGGGGTGGGGGATATTTTTAATCTCTTCCCTGTACGGGGACCCGACTTTTTCCTTGTCAAGTCTCCGTTGTCGTTGGGGCCTAACATCGTGGAGCCGGCGGCCTCCAACTGGAATCAGCCTGGGGCTCCAGTCGCAGAGCCTGTGGACTCACCATCGTGGAGCTGGCTGACTTCGGAGTGCAGAGCGCTCTGGTGGCGCCCGTCTGCAACCCGACTTCGGAACTTCCAAGGCTTCGGCTGCAGGTCCTGTGGATGGTAACATCGGGAGCTCGCAGGTCCCTGGCGGAAGACCGCTTTTTGGAGCTCCCACAATGGCAAACTTCGCCCGCCCGAATCGAGGGGTTTAAATCGACCTGGACGGGGCCTTACATCGACCGGCGCGGCTTAAACGGCTGCGGGACTTACCATCGCTCACCGGGGGCTCTAATATCAAGAGCCTCGATCAGATCAATGCAGCAGGTTGACTGCTTGACTGCTGGAGAAGAATAAAGAACAGGGAAGAGATAAGACCTTTGCTTTCCATCACAGTGAGGAGGTGTTTGGAGATTCATGTGATGGATGTTTGTGTGGAATTGTGTTAATTGTGTTTTGGTTTTTGTTGTTGTTATGACTGCAGGAACGTAATTTCGTTTGAACCTATGTTTAAATGACAATAAACAGCATTATGATTCTGATTCTGATTCTGAGTCACTTAGCTGCCAGTCCACCAGGCCTGAGCTGCCAGCCCACCAGGCCTGAGTGACTGAGCTGCCAACCCATAGTGACTGAGCTGCCAGCCCACCAGGCCCGAGTGACTGAGCTGCCAGCCCACCAGGCCCAAGTGACTGAGCTGCCAGCCCACCAGGCCCGAGTGACTGAGCTGCCAGCCCACCAGAACTGAGTGACTGAGATGCTAGCCCAAGAATCCATTTGGCCCACAATGTCCATACTAGCCCTCTGGAAACCAGTCCCTTCAGCCCACAACACCCATACTAGCATTCCAGAAAGCACCCCCCCTCCCCACTGGCCACGAATGGTGGAGAGGTGGAATATTGCATAGGGGGACCAGCCCTCCCATGTGAAACCGAGGCAATCACAGGGAGAAGGCCCAAACACCGCACAGAAAATGGCAAAGGTCAGGATTAAACCAGTGTCACTGGAACTGTGAGGCATGCTGACATAACTTGAGAGGTTCACGAGAGGTGGCTGAAGTAAACAAAAGGATGGGCGTTACACTGAACGTTAAACTTCATATTAATTCCCGAAGAAAAATCTATAGTTTAGTCGATGGCTGGATGTTTGCCTTTAAAATGTAACGACAATTTTGACAGGACTGAAAAATGCAGCAGCAGATTGGCTGACGTGTTCAACAACAATTTTCTAAAAATGTTCTTGTTACATTACAAGATAATCTGTTGCAATCATCTTCTGCAAATTATTTTTATTTTTATTATTTAAGTGTCATGTGTTTAGGCAATGATCAGAACATATCTTTCATAGGCACTTATGTTTCTCTTATTACTTGCTGGTGTAATGGGGCAAAGAATAAATGGGGCAAGGAAGACCGTCAGTGCAAACAGTTTCACATTTTCCATTAACTCCAAACCCCGAGCACCAACACTGTGAAATGGAGGGGGATCATTATGCTAATAGAGACAGCATCTTAGTTATTATGGTAATCAGACCTAATATGTATATGCCCAATAGGTTCATTAGGAAATTGGCTTTCTCTATGAACTCAAAAACCGTAAGATCTATCTTTAGGAAAGTTGGAGAAACATTATTGAATATAAGACAATTGATGAGTGGAAGTCAGATCAGTTCATTGTTGAATTTGAACCAACCTTATAACTTCCGATTCCCTTTAAGATATTATTTAGGTGATATTGGTAACAGTGCATTCATAAATTATGTCAGCATGGTTTAGATTAATGCAACGAGCATTATTGATCTTGAGTTTATAAACCATAATTTCTGCCATTATGCACTCAGGTGAATATAGGTTTGCTGAATAATTGCAAACTTGCATTTTTCCTTCTGTGGAAAATAAGAAACTTCCACATATCCAAGACATGGAATGGAGGGTTATGGGGTGCAGGTAGATGGGACTAGGTTAGAATAAGTGTTCGGCATGGACGAGAAGGGCCGAGATGGCCTGTTTCCATGCGGTAATTGTTATATAGTTATATGGTTATATATGAATATGGATTCCATTTTCCAGCCCCTCACGCCCACATCTATATTACTAAAAGTCTGATCTTGACCACTTCCTGTTTTTCTCTTTCATGAGTTTAGAAAAAACGCTGCCACATACGGCTGTGATTTTTGGCCATCTTACTCAGAGTCCCCCTCCGCTGCGCAGGACAAGAGGATTTTTCCCATTGATTAAAAATAAAAGAGTTATTAATGTGTAAAAAATGTTGAGATTCACTCTGCTGCCCCTGCTGGTGGGAGGGGGGAGGAACTATAAAACCAGTGTTGTACCTCAGTTAGTCTCTGCAAGATGGGGGAAGTGAGAGGGTCACGTCTCTCAGTCTGAGCTGTGAATAACACTGAACACATGTCTACTAAACTGTGAATGTGGTTTTACTGACCTTGAGTGTCCTTACTGTGGTTTGAAAATGAAAATGTGGTTGGTTTGAAGTAAAAGCACTGCAAATGGTTGGTGGGGCTTGGGTTGAAGTAAAAGCACTGCAAATGGTTGGTGGGGCTTGGGTTGAAGTAAAAGCACTGCAAGTGGTTGGTGGGGCTTGGGTTGAAGTAAAAGCACTGCAAGTGGTTGGTGGGGCTTGGGTTGAAGTAAAAGCACTGCAAGTGGTTGGCGGGGCAAACTTGACAAATTCCTGTTTGCACTGTATATTGATTTTAGATAAAATGCTACCACTTACCGCTGTAATTTTTGGCCATCTTACTCAGTCCCCCTCCACTCATCAGGTGCAGAAGTTTCTTCCCATCAATAAAAAATACAAGTGTTATTAGTGTTTAAAAAACGTTGAGAATCTCTCTCCTGTCAATCACGCCATTAAGGCCACACCTTTTCCGGTGGGAGGGGGGAGGGATTATAAAACCCGGACGTGTGGGTGTAGCTCAGTCTCTGCATGATGGGGAGGGAGAGGTCATGACTGTGTCTGAGCTGTAAATCAACTGAACACACTGAATGACTACAATATTATGAGTGTGGTGTTTTGTGTGGTTTTATGGTGGTTTTATGGTGATTTCACCTTGCTTGAAATGGTATGAAACTGCATTTGAATGTGGTGGCCTTGCACCCTGCATGAAATGGTATGAAATTGCATTTGAATGTGGTGGCCTTGCACCCTGCATGAAATGGTATGAAACTGCATTTGAATTTTGTGGCCTTGCACCCTGCTTGAAGTGGTTTGAAACTGCACTTGAATTTGGTGGCCTTGCACCCTGTTTGAAGTGGTATGAAACTGCACTTGAATTTGGTGGCCTTGCACCCTGCTTGAAGTGGTATGAAACTGCACTTGAATTCAGTGGCCTTGCACCCTGCTTTAAGTGGTCGGAAACTGCACTTGAATTCGGTGGCCTTGCACCCTGCTTGAAGTGGTACGAAACTGCACTTGAATTTGGTGGCCTTGCACCCTGCTTGAAATGGTAGGAAAATGGATTTGAATTTGGTGGCCTTGCACCATGCTTGAAATGGAATTTCAAGGAATAGCCGTGAGTCAACTGCCAGCCCACCAGCCATGAGTGAGCTGCCAGCACATCAGGCTTGAGGGACTGTGCTGCCACCCCAAGAATCCATTTGGCCCACAATGTCCATATTAGCCCTCCGGAGACCAGTCCCTTCAGCCCACAACACCCATACCAGTGCTCCATAAACCCCCCCCCCCCCCCCCCTACTGGCCACCAATATTGGAATTGGTGGAGAGGTGGAATATTGTGTTGGGGGACCACCCCTCCCGTGTGAACATGGGACCCAACGGGTCCCACTTAGTCTAGTCTTTACTATAGATGTCCAGTCACTCTACAACTCCATCCTCCACCAGGAAGGTCTGAAAGCCCTCAGTTTCTTCCTCGGCCGCAGAACCAGCCAATTTCTGTCTACTAATACTCTCCACCGCCTAGCAGAGCTGGTCCTTACCCTCAACAACTTCTCCTTCGACTCCTCCCACTTCCTCCAAGTCCAGCACGTAGCTATGGGCATTCGCATGGGTCCCAACAATGCCTGCCTCTTTGTAGGGTATGTCAAATTTTTTCTGGTTGGCTGCCAGTGACTAGCAGAGTTGGTGAACTCTGGTCAGAGGGTGGTGAATCTGTGGAATTCTTTGCTACAAAAGGCTGTGGAGGCCGAGTCAGTGGATATTTTTATGGCAGAGATAGATAGATTCTTGATTAGTACTGGTATCAGAGGTTATGGGGAGAAGGTAGGAGAATGGGGTTAGGAGGGAGAGAGAGATCAGCCATGATTGAATAGCAGAGTAGACTTGAAGGGCCGAATGGCCTAATTCTACTCCTATCACTTATGACTTATGAACCAATTTCCTCGATTGAACAAAAGGCTCTGCTGGTGCATTGAAGGTGATGGTGAATCTCATCATGGGAACGTGCCTTCCTTTGAGAGGTGGCTCCTAAGATATGGGAAGTGGTTCATCTTTTCCAGAACCTTGTTATGAGCATTTATTGTCAGTGAGCGCTATGATGACGCAGAAACAGATGGATAGTGACCTGACTGATGTTCAGTGTAACACACATCCTTTTATTTACTTCAGACACCTCTCATGCAAGGCAGTCTATAAATGAACTAAAGTGATTTAGAGCCAAATGTATTTGATGTGAGGGGCTCATTCTTAAGATTTTCTTAATCTCTTGTAAATGTTAGTTAGTGAAGCTTATTGGCACTTCAGTGAATTGCATCACTGGCTTATAACGAACAGCACACCCACCTTCAAACTCCTATTAAGGGATTGCAATCTTCTCCGGGAAGGGAATATAGGAATACATTACTTTTGTGTTATTGTCAACAGGCAAGGCATGATGGTGGGCTGGTCAGCTTTGAGACATGTGCAAATACAATAATTCTTTATATGTTGATAGACTGGAAGCAGCATGTGTTTCTAAGAGCTGGAGTGTCTATAGCAGGCACCTCAATTCATTGGAAAGACACCACCAGCATTGTCTCTACGAAATCGTCCAAATGTACTCTAAGGATGAGCAAATAAAGGTGAATGTTCTTTTCCAGACCAATATCTGCAACATTACACTCAATTCATTAAATTGGCCAAGCCACATTGTTTGCATTTTAGTCACAGAGACGGACATTCTATACTGAACTCAATCATAAGAAGTGATGATCCAGCAGACCAAGGAAAAGATTGGCAAATGAAGGTTAATTCATAGAAGTTTGAGGTGTTGCATTTTGAGAAGTTGATCCTGGGCAGGACCTTCACAGTGAGTGGTAGGCTCCTGGGGAGTGTTGTAGAGCAGAGGGATTTGGGAGTATAAGTACATAATTGCCTAAAAGTGATGCCTTAGGTAGATAGGGTGGTGAAGAAAGCTTTTGGCATGCTGGCCTTTGAGCATATAAGGTGGGACATTATGTTACAGTTGTTCTAGACCATGGTGAGGCCACACTTGGAATATTATGTTTCATTTTGGTCACCCTGATGTAGGAAAGGTACAGAGAAGATTTATGTGAGTTACCAAGACTCGTCGGCCTGAGCTAAAGGGAGAGATTGGGCAGGCTTAGACTTTATTCCTTGGATCACAAGCGAATGAGGGATGATCTCATTGAGGTGTATAAAATAATGAGGGGAATAGATAGGGTGAATGCATACAGTTTTATTCCAAGGGAAGGGGAATCGAGAACTAGAGAGCACAGGTTTAAGACGAGAGGGGAAAGATTCACACAATGAGTGGTGGGCAATGAGCAGCCAGAGGAAGTAGATGAGTCAGGTACTATGCAGCATTTATGGGACATTCAGACAGGCACATGGGTAGAAAGGTTTAGCAGGTTATGGGCCAAATGTCATCAAATGGGACAAGCTTAGATGTGACATTTTGGAAAGAATGGGACGAAGGGGCTGTTTCCATGCTGTATGATTCCATGGCTCTATCCTGGTTAGTATTACAACTGAACCTCATGATATGTGTAAGAAGGAACTGCAGATGCTGATTTAAACTGAAGGTCGACACAAAAAGCTGGAGTAACTCAGCAGGGCAGGCAGCATCTCTGGAGAGAAGGAATGGGTGATGTTTCGGGTCGAGACCCTTTTTAAAACTCATGATATCGAGCCTCATGATATGGTCTTTTAATTGAGAATTGGTATGGAGTTAGGATTCCTAGTCCTTTCAGTTCGCTGAACATTACAAACTGACAATTTGGACAATTTAGTCAGCGTTGAAGAACATTGGCTGTTAAAGCAGAATGGAAAATCAATGACACACTTTAAGATTTAGGTGTTAGATAGAAATGGGAGCAATCTAACTTTACATGGCAGAAGCCAGTGTTCCCACTGCATCATTCATACACTGGGTGATTGCAGCATGTGCTGCAATGGAAGATGAGATTTTGATCATCAGCACTTACACTACTGGCCCTGCAAGTATTGACATGGCACTGCCTCTACTTCCATGCTGGAAATGATGGTCTCCAGGCTCTGTGTAAAAACCTGTGTAAGGTTGCAGCTGGACTGCCCCAAACTTCTTCAGATCTTCTGCAGGCTCAGCAGGCCGGGCATTGGTACAGGTATCGCTGCAAACATGTTCACCAGCCTTTTCCCAAAGGGCTTTCCTATTGTACCCCTCCAGGGCGGAACCATTTCCCGTCTTGGGGATTACAGAAAAGCTTCAGGAAGTCAAGAGTTAAATCATTCACTGCAGAACGTGCCACTCGGATTTACTTTTGTAGCTGCAGCATTAATGCAACTGATCCAATTAAACCAATCTATGGTGACCCGGCGTGGCGCTGGGCCTGGCAATGATAATGCCATTGCATTCCAATAGGAGGGGATTAGACTCTGAACTGAGATGGTGTTTTGCCAGTACTTTGGTGGATCAAATCCACATGCAATGCATCAGCCCAATCCTGAATGTTATGCAGGCCTTACTGCCTGAAGATCAGACAACTTCATCACCTAAGGAGTTTCAGGTTGAGCAGAGGAATCTAGAAGTGCAGGTACATAGTTCCTGGAGAGCCTGTGGATGGCAAGTCATTGGGTATTTTGAAAGTGGAGATTAGTAAGAGTGTCAAAGGTTATGGGGAGAAGATAGGAAAATGGGGATGCGAAGGGAAAATAAACCAGCCATGAACAATTGGTGGAGCAGACTCGATGGGCTGAATGGCCTAATTCTGTTCCTATGTCTTATGGTCTTATGGAAACTGGCATCACAAATCAGTAAATAGGGTGGTCAAGAGAGCTTTTGGTTCATTGATCTTCATCAGTCAAGGTATTGAGTATAGAAGTTGGGATGTTATGTTACAGTTGCACAAGATGTTGGTGAGGCCGCAATTGGAATATTGTGTTCAGTTTTGGTCACCCTGCTATAGGACGGTGTTAAAATGGAGTACAGAAAAGATTTACAAAGATGTTGCCAGGATTTGAGCACCTGAGCAATAGGGATTGGGCAGGCTAGGACTTTATTCATTGGAATGCAGGAGGATGAGGGGTGATTTTATGCAGAGTATTTTAACCAGTGTAGGGGAATCAAGAACAAGAAGACATAGGTTTAAGTTAAGAGGGGAAAAATTTAATAGGAACCTGAGGGGCAACATTTTCACACAAAGGTGGTGGGTTTATGGAATGAGTTGTTGGAGGAGGTAGTTGAGGCAGGCACTATAAAGACACAACTTTTAAAAGACATTTGGATGTGTACATGCATAGGTACGGTTTAGAGGGATGTGGGCCAAAGGCTAGAAGGTGGGACCACTGTGAAGGGGGCATTTTTGTCTCCATGGGCAAGTTGGGCCGAAAGGCCTGTTTCCATGCTTTTTGGCTGTATGACTATAAATAAACATGATGCAATTCCTAATGAAGGTGGCTGGGTATAAGGTACTGCCCCGGGGAACTCCTGGAACAGTGTCATGGGGCTAAAATAGTTGTAATATTACTGAACTGTGGTGTCTCACACACTATTTCTTGTTGTCATTCAGGAAGGAGAATTTCTCCCTAAACCTACTCATGTAGTTCTGCCTGGATGCAACAGCTGTGTCAAAGCCTTGAAACAGGACAGGCCTTTCTGCATTTGCCAAATCACTCCATGCAGTCTTCAATAATTTTAGAGAACTCTGAGAAGCGGTGATCACTTGAGCAATCACAACAGCAAGCAGCAATGAATCAGCAGCTAACCTGAAAGTGGTTAATGAGTTATTTGATGTAGCACGGTTGTGTAAAGGTGCTTCCTTCTTGCAACTGATTGCATTTTCATCTGTGTGAGGTTCAGAGAGATGGGCAACTGCAATGTTGAACCCTAAAATGTTTAGCACTGGCATCAAATCAGTAATATGTGCTGACAAACATGGACCACTGACTGACATCACAATCATGACCTTACCAGTCTGAAGAAATGTCCGGAACAAAATGTCACCTATCTGTACCCTCCACAGATTCTGCCTGACCCACTGAGTTACTCCAGCACTTTGTGTTTTGCTCTTGTACCAGCATATGCAGTTCCTTGTGTCTCCGTCATTACGATCATCTACGACGTTTGCAACCTGCGGATGTTAACACCCTCATCATGTTCATAACTTCAGAAGTTCTCGGAGCAGAATTAGGCCAATCGGCCCATCGAGTCTACTCTGCCATTCAATCATGGCTGATCTATCTTTCCTTCTCAACCCCATTACACTGCCTTCTCCCCATAACCCCTGACACCCTTGCTAATCATAAATCTGTCAATCTCTGCCTAAATCCATTGACTTCGACTCCACAGCCATCTGTGGCAATGCATTTCACAGATTCACCACCCTCTGATGAAAGAAATTCCTCCTCATCTCCTTTCTAAAGGAACGTCTTTTTATTCTGAGGCTGTGGCCTCTGGTCCCAGACTCTCCCACTAGTGGAAACATCCTCTCCACATTCACTCTATCCAGGCCACGTGGTCTGCCATATGACTTATTTCATTGCGTGTGGCCATATCAGACACCATATTTTAACACATTTCAAGTTCAAGTTCAAGTGAGTTTATTGTCATGTGTCCCTGTATAGGACAATGAAATTCTTGCTTTGCTTAAGCACACAGAAAATAGTAGGCATTTACTACAAAACAGATAAATGTGTCCATATACCATGATATAAATATATACACACATGAATAAATAAACTGGTAAAGTGCAAATAACCATTTAAAGGTAGAAAGTTGAAATTTGTGGCCAATGGATTTTTCTTTCTATTGCTACATTTTTCTCTCTGAGGACTAGACAGTTTGTTTAAATTCCCTTCTGCTCCATTTAAAACTTTCCTTGCAGTGACCTCCATTGCCCATTTAACATAGCAACAATGCCTTTCCAACCAAATGGCTCACTTGAAGAAAGTCATTGTAGCTTTAAGAGAGCCAAAAGGCATCCAAGATGGTCGTGGATTCCAAGCATCCAGGGTTGCCTGAAAACATTCCTAAAGCAACTATCTGAAAGGAAATCACTGGCGCATTAATTTCTGTGCACACAATGGTTGGTCTGTTAATACTGGCATAGGCTGCACAAATGGACCCACCCTATGACTAAAACATATTAAATATTTATATTTGTTATTTACAGGGATACAAAAATATTCAGAAAAAATGTGTTGGACATATATCTTTATATCATATTTTGGTCAGGAAGTATTAACTGCATTCCAAAGAAAAAAAAGTCATAAAATAGTTTCCCTTTCTCCAGAAATATGCATCACAAAGGGCCTTACACTGAGCCAGACAGCACAATGCTTGTCACTTCAGCCATCATGCTGGTGTCATGGATGACTGACTCCTTTTTCTCTGTTTTGTTTAACTCTTTCTTTTCTCTTCTCCCAAATGAGATTTAGGAGAGCTTTCTTTTTCAAAACAGTAGTGATTTGAAATTCTGATATGATAAGGAAAGGAAGCACTGGCATCCCACAGCTATTCCTGAGGTAGCTCACATGCCTTTCATGCTTTTTTATTTACCAAGAGTAGCCATTGGATCAAATTAAAATAGTATTGTCCTGCATTTCCAATGTTCACTTAATTACCAGCTCTTGTTCCTTAGTTTTCATGTTTATGTTTAGAATGTACCTAGATTTTGTTGATTTAACCAAGCTTCCTGATATTCAATGCTTTATTTTTGTTTGCATTAACTAAAGTGGTCGGCACAGTGGTGAAGCGGTAAAGTTGCTGCCTTACAGTGCCAGTAACCCGGGTTCGATCCAGACTACGGTTGCTGTCTGCACAGTGTCTGCACGGTGTCTGCACAGCCTGTGACTGCCTTGGTTTTCTCCGGGTGCTCTGGTTTCCTCCCGCAATCCAAAGACATGCAGGTTTGTGGGTTAATTGACTTCCATAAATTGCCCCTAATGTGTAGGATGCGAAACTGGGATTACATAGAACTAATGTACAGTTTGATCATTGGTTGGCACGGATTCGGTGGGCCAAAGGGCCTGTTTCCACATTATGTCTCTAAACTAAACTACATTGATGGCCTGAGTGCAAATTTTAGTATGGATGGATTTATAACTGTGAAATATGGTTAAATATTGTTAAATTGCAAACCACTAAACAGCTGTACCATCTCCATCCCACTTAAAAACAAACTATTCTTAAATAGCCTTTGGGTGTACGTCAGTGAAGGCAGAGAATTGCTGTCTGTCTCCTTCTAACTAGGAAAGACTCACCTTGGAGAATATCCGTTCATTTTTGGAAACATCAATGTCACAAAAAAGAAAGCATAAAATTAGGCCACAGTTGATACTTCTCCTGATAGAATTCAAAGAGCTTGAAATTTCTTGGAGATTGGTCTTCCCAACAGAACACAGCAAACAGCAAACAATATACTCATCATGTCAAAGGGATTACATGCTGAAAATTAAACTTGTAGACTTATGAATGTGGACATGTGGCATGGTTTCATTCAGCAGAATGCATATGAAAATCAATTTATTTTCTCTGTGGAACATGATTTTGATCATTTCCAGGTTGAACTGTGTCATTTTGTAAATGCGTACAGCCGCTTCTGGTTGCAAACTGCTTTCACAGAGATGAAGGATTTCAGCACCAGATGCACGCCTAATGACAACATTCCCCATGCAGCACCTTTTAAACTCTTGTCAGGGGATTTCATCCACATGGTTCTGAGGCAGACTCCCAGGAAAATGCCCTGCAGCAGCATAGAATAATATAGCATGGAATCAGGCCCTTCAGCCAAACTCATTCACACTGACTAAGATGCCTCATCTAAGCTAGTCCCATTTGCGCATGTTTGATTAATATTCCTCTAAACCTTTTCTATCTATGTGCCTGTCCACATGTCTTTTAAATGTTACTTCAGTACCTGCCTCAACTACCTCCTTTGGCAGCTTGTTCCACATATCTACCACACTCAGTGTAGAAAAGGTTGTCCCTTAGAAATCTTTCCCCTTTCACCTTAAACCTATGCCCTCGTGGTCTTGATTCCCCTACCCTGGAGAGAAGACAGTGCCTTCTCCTGATTTATTCCCATCACGATTTTAAACACATGTAAAACTCTATAAAACCATCATTCAGCGTCCTGTGCTCCAAGGAGTAAAGTCCTTGCGTGCCTAGCCTCTCCTTAAACCTCAGGTCCTCGAGTCCACGGTCGACAGAGCCCGGGTCAGCGGAGCCCGCATCTAGGGCCGGGTTCGGTGCCACGGTGGCCTCAGGAAGAGACCTGGCAACGATAGTGGAGAGGTCGATGTGCGGTCGATGATGGTGCCGACCGACGGAATCGGACAGACCACGCGGAGTGCAGAGGCCACTGCCGGGGGAAGGAGCAAAGGAGGATCGGGCATGGGAGGACCACCATGAGGGAGTGGGAAGAACAATGGACAATGAAGGACCCAGTGTGAGGGGACCGCTGTGAGGGAGGGAGATGGGGGAAAACAAAGGTAGACCTGGCGGGGGATACTTTGTGACTTTGTAAGCACCCTTTATGTGGCAACTATTGCCAAAGGATTTCACTGTGACTTGTCACATGTGACAATAAAGTATTAATTCATTCATCCTCATAAAACTGAACACAATACTCCAAGTGAGGCTTGACCAACATCATGTAACATGATGACAACATGTTACATGATGTCTCAACTTTTATGTTCAATTCCTTGACTCATGAAGACCAACATGCCAAAAGCCTTCTTCAATACCCTATCTGCCTGCAAAACCACTTTCAAACAACGGTTTATTTGTTTTTCTGGATTCCTCTGTTCCACAACAATCCCCAGGGACCAAATGTTCACTATGGGGGTCCTAGACTTCACCAAATGCACACATCACACTTACATGAATGAAATCCCTTTGACTTCCCTCTGCCCACTTGCCCAGCCGATCAAGATCCTGCTGTAATTTTTGATAAGCATCTTCACCCAGCGATACCACCTAATGTTAAGGTGGTCACACAGCTTGTCCTTACAGAAGGATCTGGATGCTCTTTGTGAGTGGGGAAAAACCTGGCAGATGTCATTCAATAATACCAAATGTCATACCATGCATGTCTCACACACCACTTTTATCGGCATACCACATGGGTAGCCATACATTGCTTGCTGTCGACCGTCACCCATATCTAGGAGTCGAATTAAGCAAAGATTTAAGTTGGGCGACGCATATTAGTCAAGTGTCCAACAAAGCAAATAGAACTCCCGGCCTTCTCAAGAGAGATTTTCACGCATGTAGTACATACGTCAAAGAGAATGCCTACAAGTCCTTGGTCAGGCCCAAACTGGAGTATTGTGGAGCCATATGGGATCCTTTCAACAACAACAACAACAAGATCACCCTGGAGGAAGTACAACATCGAGCAGCCCGCTTTGTATATAATGACTACAAGCGCAAATCAAGTGTGAATAATACGCTGACTTCTCTCGGATGGATACCCTAGAGCTCCACAGAATCAGGCTAAGTCTTATAGCAATTTACAAGGAGATTCACAAAATCACGCCATCAAATCTCCCGTTATCCCAGAGCACTGACTGCCATGAAACAAGACAAAATAACGGTCCCTACACAGGCTTTAGGCTTTAGAGATACAGTGCAGAAACAGGCCCTATGGCACAGCGAGTCCGCATTGACCAGCAATCACCCCATATCCACATAATTTATAATTTTACCAAAGCCTATTAACCTACAAACCTGTATGTCTTTGGAATGTGGGAGGAGACCGGAACACCTGGAGAAAACCCACACGGTCATGGGGAGAACATACATACTCCATACAGAGAGCACCCGTAGTCGGGATTGAACCCTGGTGTCTGGCGCTGGGTCACTGGCCATTGTGCCACCCTAGATGACTCCTTTGGTCTCTGAGGGTCCCTATTCTCTCTCTGGTTACCCTTTGTTTCCTTAAGATACTTATAAAATCTCTTTGGTTCTCATTAACCTTATCTGCCAGAGCTATAACATGCCAAGATTTGCCCTCCTGATTTCCTTCTTAAGTATCTCCTCAATCCTCTATATTACTGTGACAAGCTTATTAGTCTTGCAGCTCCCTGCAATCTCCCAGCATACTTGTTCTCCTAATTCCCATTGACTATTTGGGGACCTATATCATCCTGTCAATATTTTTGAAATCCTCTCTCAACCACACAAAATAGTAAGATTAAACGAGAACTTACCAGTTTGAAGTTTGATCTGTATTTTATGAGGAGTTACGATGAGGGATTACATGATAACCCGCTCAGCACGCATGCGCGGCATACTTCAAAGCAGCGGTGTGGAATCACAGATAGACACAGTTATTGAAGTAAACATAGTAAAGACAAGGAGACATCAGTTTATGAATTTGACCCATATTATTGAGGGTGGGAGCGGAGGGCACGTAATCCCTCATCGTAACTCCTCATAAAATACAGATCAAACTTCAAACTGGTAAGTTCTCATTTAATCTTACTATTTTACTTCGGAGTCACGTGAGTGATTCCGTGAAGATTTCAAAGCTCTGTGATTTCAAACCGTGTAACAGTTATTACTACATCACTGCCGAAGTCTTTGAGGGAGGAAGTGTGTTATCGTAATCAACCAATGAATCTGTTTGTAGAAAAACACAATGGTATTTTTTAACAATAACAACAAAGAAATTAAATTGCCCCCCTGGGCTTAAATTAAATATTTGCAGTCTGTAAAATCTTTCCTGCAACTAAAAACAGGTTTTGCCAACGGCTTATTATAAAATTTTCTGAACGGTCTTTCCCCCCACCATCCTGCTGCAGCCAGGATGTGGTCTATAGGCACGTCCATTCTTTTAGCCGTCGACGTGGATGCTGCCCTGGTGGAATGAAATTTGTACATGTTAGTTTTTATCCCAGCTGCTTTTAGCACCTGCTTGAGCCATCTCGAAATGGTTTGGCTCGTCACCCGAGCATAAGGTTTTTTATGGCTGACCCACAAGGCTTTTCATCTCCCTCGAATATTTTGGTTGTGTCTATGTAGGATAGTAGGGTCATGGCACATAACCGTGTTTCTGGCGGGTAAGCACGGAATTCCACAACTGGATTAGGTGTTCCTGGTCTGCTCTGTTTGATCATTCCCTGGATAACGACAGAGATCTGGTCTGGAGCTGTGAGCATGGTGTCCAGTCGCAATAGGTGTAGTGACTGGACCCTCTGTGCAGATACAAGTGCCATCAACATGAGTGTTTTGAGCATAGATTGTTCTAGGTTGAGGGATCTGGCTGGTGGCCATCCCCTGAGGTATGTCAGGACCACACTGACATCCCATGTATGGGTGTACCTTGGTCTAGGGGGTTAGAGTTGTAAATACCCTTGATTAGTTTGACCACCAGCGAGTGGGACCCCATGGCCTGTTGTCCTGGAGCTGGTTTTAAATAGACAGGCAGGGCACTTCTAGCTGTGTTGATGGCTCTGTAGCTGAATCCTTCATCATGGTGAAGGTTCACCAGGAATTCCAGTACGTTGGTAACTGTAGCGGTTGAGTAGGTGGTCCCTGTATCCAAGCAGTACTTCTCCCATTTTTTGATGCTGGACAAGTGCTGTTTTTTAGTGGATGTTCGGAGGGATGCTGACATGGTGTCGACGGTTTGTTCTGATAATCCCAGTCCCAGAAGTGGTTTGTGCAGAATCTGCAACCCAGGAGTTTGATTTTTTCATGGCACGGGTGGCTTGTGACCGACACTGGGTGTTAATGTCTGGGTCACTGGGGAATACCATCGAAGTTTCAACAACCATGTCATGGAGTATTGGGAACCATGGCTGTGTAGGCCAGTCGGGTACTATCAAAATACCTGAAGCAGAGTTCATTTGTATTGTGCGTAGTCCCCGACTGATGAGGCAGAAGGGAGGAAATGCATAGAAGAAGAATTTCCGCAATCCAGCGCGAACGCATCTACCGCTGCTGCCTCAGGTCTGGTTCCCAAGCGACATACATAGGTACCTGGTGATTTAGCCTGGATGCAAATAAATCGATAACTGGCGTGCCACATTGCTTGATAACTTTTTTTTGGGGTTTTAACATCCATTCGATGCTGTCATTAAATTTACGTGGCCTGGTGTCTGCCACTGCATTTAGCTTACCTGGCAGGTAAGTTGCTGATAGCCAAATATGTCTTTCGACACACTATTGCCAAATTGTGTTGACCAACTTGTCGCATGATATCGATTTTATGCCGTCCATATGGTTAATGTAGGCCACCACCGTAGTATTTATCTATTTGTAACCGTACATGCAAGTGATGCATATTTGTGCATATGCTTTAAACCATAAAAGTCACCCATCTCTAGATAATTAATGCCCAGTGTAAGTGGTAATGATGACTCCGGGTTAGTCCATCTATTACCTGTGCTAGATATAGAGTTAGTTGCTCCCCAGCCTTGAGCACTGGCATCTGTTTGGATAACTAACATAGGGTTAGTGATGACAATAGGGCTGTAAACTATGCCAAACGTTTTTTGCCCACCACTGTAGTTCTGATATTGCTTCAGTGGGTAACTTCATGACACGATCATAATGACCTGTATGTTGTTTTTGGTGCAAAGGTCTGAATTATGTAGCCGGAAAATGCTGCTACCATTTTTCCAATTACTCTGTTACTTGTTGCCAATTCAACTATTTTGTCTCTTGGCAATGTTACAGTCACGTAGACTGAATTAATTGTGAAGCCCAAGTAGTCCATGATTGTGGATGCTTAAACTTAGATTTATCTGGATGTAAGACAATCCCGGGGTTTCGAATAACTGTTTTGTAGCTGACACAGCTAACATAGTCAATTCTGTGGTCTTGCCTACCATTTAAGACATCGCTTTAAACTGCTATAGCTGCCCCATCCAGGTAAATTTCAGGTATCTGCGATGATCCTTGTGAATGGTACTAAATAGTAAACATCTTTAAGATCAATGCTTGCCATGAAGTATCCTTTGGAATGTAGTTGTTTGGCAGTAACAACTGTTTCCATTTTGAAATGTATATACTTAACAAACATATTTAGTGAAGTTAAGTTAATGATGATGCGACATCCACCAACTTGTTTGGGTTTAGTGAATATATTACAAGGGTTCAGGTTTTCCCATGATACCCTTTGTAATTAGTCTCATCTGTTCAGCTTGTCCCTCTCGTTTCTTTAACGGAGAGGGGAAAATACCCTCTGGGGTGAATGTTGACCTGGTGGCAATTTTTCTAGTATGAATTGTATTTGTATCCACTAATGCCATTGAGTATATACTGATCACTCGTGATAGACTCCCGTGTGTTAGTATTACTCTATATGCTGGTAGGAACCAGACCCACCTACCTCCATGGTTATGGGTATTCTTCTGTTTCCTGCCGGTCCAACGAGTGTTGCACGTCGTCTGACGTGGCGGTGACGTTGGGGGGTGGCACATTTTCCATGGGGTCTGCTCTGGGCCCTGGTCTAAAGAAGACTTTCGGTGATAGAATGCGGACCCCGAGCTTTCATCAGTCCCATATGGTAGACGTCGACTGATGGACGCGATGGGGTGCTGCTGCTTATTGTTTTTGGTTTTGCTCGTCCCGGGGCCTGCCCTCATGAGAACAAAAGCTTGTTAAGGCCTCTCCATATCCTTCATATGCTTTGTGAGGTTTTTGCCAGAGAGCAGTGGGTCTGGCTCAGTGGCTGGGGTTTTGCACAACAGCGCAAATTTAGGATTTTATGGCAGGTCTTATGATTTGTTTACGAAGGTTGTGGTCATCTCCATATTGGTCCACGGAACGAGCAGACGATGTGATGGCTGACGTCAGGAGCCTGAGGACCGCTGCAGTTTTAGCTCCTGGTTCTGAATGTTTGCCCCAACGTGCCCCCACTTTTGGCTGTTTACAGCCGGCACTTTAAGAGACTCACAGTTCTCTGGAGCTGTATACCTTATTGACCACCTCTCCTGTAGGGCCTTGAACGGCCTCCTGCACGTGGGGCTGCCACGTAGCGGTCCACCACACCTAGCAGCTCTTCCTGTTCCTGCACCCCTTGCATACTCCCGAGATCTTCAGCCATCGTCCCCTCTTCTTGACCAGCCCAGTCCTGGTCACCAAAGCTACCCTCGGGTAAGGAGGAAGCAATGGACAGTGCACAAGACACTGTGGAGGGAGTGCCTGAACTCCCCCCTGCGAGAGCGCCCCTCACGAAGCGCGTCACACTGGAGCTCCTGCTCCAGGAGCCGCTCCAGCGGCTCAGGCGGCTGTCTCTCCCCCGGACGGGTGGAGAGACATCCCCGTCCGACAAGTCGGTAGCCACCGGCCGGACGCCTCTTCCGTGGCTTTACTTCCAGCCCGCTGCTCAGGCGCTAGCGGGCTGGGCTCGGACGCGGTGTCGGGGAATAGCGCAGGCCGGGTAAGCGGTCCTACCGCCTTGTTGCTGCCCCCCCCACTCTTCCGTGGCTTGGGGAACAGGTTTGTTCTAGAGCCTTTCTTCTCTGCCTGAAAGCAGAAGGCTCCTCCTGTGAAAGAAAAACCCGACCTCAGAGCTTACCTGACAGCCCGTTTCTTTCACCCCGTAGCGGGAGCGCCTGACTCCCCCAGAGTCCAAGGGGGGCCGCTTGCGTCTGGACTGGCACCGGCGCAGCACCCTGTCTGTGGACCGCAGCGTGTGCGGTCCTGGTGGCGTCTCTCCCCCTTCCGTGAATGGAACGCTCCTTGCCCGGAGTCCAACGGGGGCCGCTTGCGTCTGCTGCTTTGCTCCACCTGGAGCAACAAACAGACGCGAGTCGCTGGTTAAACTGAAGGTAAGTACTTACCTAAAGCTTCCTCTTTCAGGCTTGTAGCGGGAGCGGCTGACTGCTGCCTGCCGCTGTTGCCTGCTGAAACGTAATGCCGCGCATGCGTGCTGAGCGGGTTCTTCACGGAATCACTCACGTGACTCCGAAGTAAAATCATTATTTATGTTGTTCTTGCTGCTTTCACATAGATTATGCTATGAACCAGGATAGGTAGAAGAGTACTTTACACAATGCGATGCTATCACTATTAACATTATTATTGGTCAGAAAGATCACCACTATTCTTTCCCAAACTCGTGGAACATGGCACTTCAGGAACAACCTGGGCAATGACCTATATTTGTAATGTCCTCCGACATGGCAGTGGAGATGTTAAATAGGACTAATGTCGAAACAAGGAACTGAAGATGCTGGTTTACAACAAAAGACACAAAGTGCTGGAGTACCTCAGCGGGCCAGGCAGCATCCCTGGAGAACAGGGACATGGGATGTTTTGGGTCGGGACCGTGACATTGACGAGCTGGACCACTTTTGTTTTGCAAACATTTCAATAATAACTCTTTAACATAACTTCACACTGATTTTGAAACTGCAGTGTGTTTCACAGGCAGTTTTCAAGATCAACTTCGCACCTTCCTTCTAGCTCCCTATTTTGAATTGAATGGTTACTGGTAAAGTGTTTATGAAAATATATTGAATTATCTCTAAAGCAAATTATCATTTTTTCAAGATAAAGACATTCTACAGATCTAATTTGTTCATTAAATAAAAAGTTAAGTCAACTGCAAAACAAAAGCATTAAAAAAAAATGTATATGAAACTAACACCTCTACATTGCAAGTACTATCCAAAGATATATAAATCTTATTTTAAAATAATCAGTTTTGATTACTGGCTCACTGCTTCTGTACACTGATGACACAACGGGTGAAATCAGGCAGTATTTGGACTATTCACATTCTCCACCCACTTTCAATGGTGGGGATCTTGCCACAACACTGCGATCGGCTCTTGACTAAAATGTCCAGCTAAGCCATTTAGAAATATTATAACTTCCATCAGCTCCAAAAGATGGCTCATCTTACACAGGCTGATCAGGATGAATTCGCATTTCTCTTGAATATGTTCAAGAGAAGTGGGAAGAGAAAGAGTTAGAGGAAGGGAAGATGCAATCTAGACAGACTACTTCTGACAGGGCTATCAGTGAGCAATTCATCAGACTACACAGTTCCCCAGCCACCAACAGTCCACATTTTATCACAGCACAGTCCAATTACATGTGCTGCTTCCTTAAAATGGAATGGCTCACACTTTGCCAAATTCAAAGCATTACAATTTGTGACCAAATCTATAAACTAAACATGTTTAATCTATGAATAACATGTTTAGTGTTATTCAAACATTAATCAATTACCGTTCTTGCTGCTTTAAAAAATATATATATTATTTTAACCAAAAATAATTTATTCAACTATTTACAATAATATGTAGAATACTAAATTATTCAAAAGAAACCCACCATCACAATACAAGTAAAACAAAATGTCCTTAAATTACAATTTCCCCATCCTTATTAAGAATGCATTCCACCCACTGCGGTGCCCAGTGGTCCCGGAAATCCCCCAGGGCTCCCGTTGCAGCGTGTAGTCCCTTTCTAGTACCACCCGGGCGCAGACGTAACCCCGGGAAAAGGGCAGGCAGCCGGCTCGGACAGAGCCCTCTTCCGCCTGGCACCGTTACTTGCGGATGGCCAGCTTGGCCAGGCCCAGGAGCAACCCAACCAGGACATCTTCAGCCCTACTCTCTCCCCTATGCACAGGGTATCCAAAGATGAGGATAGTGGATGTAAAGTGCAGCCAAAAGGTGTTCGTGCTGCTTTGGTGTCGGACTTTCTCGTGCCTCCGCCTGTCCTAGTGCTGCCATGCAGCACAACACCATGGGAGACTGGCCACTGACTTGCAGTGATAGAGATAGTCAATGACTTTCTAAGGCAGTACTTACACTGTGCTTCAAACTGCAAATATTAGGCTTGACCAGGCTGCTGCTGGATAGCAGTGATGCATCTGTCTTGGCTGAGAAGCTGGCAGTGTGTGTAAGGTGTGAGATATCGACATGTGAGGGAGCAGTGGAGCATTTGAATGTTGGATACAAGTTCTGAACGATAGAGATTGTTAATAGGCGAGTGAGGAAGGCCATGGCAAAATGGAGGGGGAAATGGAGGAGGACTGGCCAAATTTTGTTCCTTCCACCACAGTGGTGAATGCTGTGGTGGATGTTTGTGTTAAATTTTTATTGTGTTTTTGTGTTTTCCTTTTTTATTGTACTGCTGCTGGCAAATTCATTTCACTTGCACTTGATGTGCAAGAGACGAATAAAACTGATTGATTGATTGATTGATTGATTGATTGATTGATTGATTGATTGATTGATTGATTGATTGATTGATTGACTGATTGATTGGCTGATTGAGCAGGATCTGAGGCTAGCGAGGTACAGACACTCCCCAACTTATATAAGGGTTATGTTCCGTGAACACCTACGGTAGTCTGATTGTACGTAAGTCGCAATCAGCATCCCCAATGCATACCCGAAATAACTCACTGAGTTTAAAGAAGCGTCTCGACTTGAAACATGGCCTGTCGATTCAGAGTTGGTGTTTAATTCTCCCCTTCAATTTCACATGCATTACCAGCCTATGGCTCTTTGTCAGATCCTACTGGTCTGCATGGGTCCAGCGAATATCCCTTCTCACCCTGCCATCCCTCTTTTCCCTCACTTCAGCATTTGAAATAACTAAGACGGAGAAGGTTACAGTCAAATGGGATTGGTATAGATGGGTACGATGGATGGCATGGATGTGGTTGGCCAAATGGCCTGTTTCTGTGCTGTACGACACTGCGACTGTAACTAAAGTGCTCTATGCTGCCAGCTGGCGGCTTTGGTCATAAGTGCTAAGAGCAGAATTAGGCCATTTGGCCCATCAAGTCTACTCCGCCATTCAATCATGGCTGATCTATCTCTCCCTCCTAACCCTATTTTCCTGCCTTCTCCCCATAACCCCTGACACCCGTCCTAATCAAGAATCTATCTATCTCTGCTTCAAACATATCCATTGACTTGGCCTATACAGCCTTCTGTGGCAAGGAATTCCACAGATTCACCACCCTCTGATTAAAGAAATTCCTTTTCATCTCCTTCCTAAAGGAACATCCTTTAATTTTGAGGCTATGATCTCTAGACCTAGACTCTACCACTAGTGGAAACATCCTCTCCAAATCCAGACTATCCAAGCCTTTCACTATTCTGTACGTTTCATTGAGGTCCCCCCCCCATTCATCTAAACCCACTCACCCCTGGAATCATTCTTGTAAATCTCCTCAGGTCCATCTCCAGGGCCAGCACATCCTTCCTCAGATATGGTGCCCAAAGTTATCAGACACATAATCCTAATTTTTCTATCTCAGGTTAGTGTTGCTGACATGAAAAACTCAGGGTGAAGTAGACTTTAGATTTTAGACTATACAGCACGGAAGCAGGCCCTTTGGCCCACTGAGTCCATGCCAACCAGCAATCACCCCATACACATCCTACATACTTTGGCCCATTTACAACTTTACTGAAGCCAATTAACCTACAAGCCTGTATATCTTTGGAGTATGGGGAGGAAATTGGAGGACCTGGGTAAATCCAAGTGGTCACAGGTAGAATCTATCTATTCTGTATATTCTGTATAGACAGCATCCATAGTCAGTATTGAACTGGGGTCTCTGCCGCTTTCTGGCAGCAACTCTAGCACTGCGTCGCTCTGCTGCCCTGTAGCGGCGTCTGAAATGTTCCTTTTTAATACGAAGTAATCATCAAGGTCATGTGTTATTGGTAACTAACTATGGATACCAAGTACAACACACAGAATGTTTTAAACTTTCATGGCCCACATGAGACAAATCACTTACTGAGCCTGACATCCCACAACAATCGATGGATTTTGATGTTCAGTAATCCCACAGTTGCAGTCACTTGGGTAACTGTACTATAGCCTGGATATTACTGCTATTAATATTAGTGGACTAATGCTTAATGCTGTCAAATAACTGTTTCTGCCACTATTTTGAAGCAGACACTAACCTTTTTATATCAAGCGTTTTAAGTGTTCATTTGCTAATATCGCTAGCAGGCTAATATCACTTTCCTGGAGTGCTGCTGATTATTATAGACTAACATTTCATCAACACGAATATTCAGTGCATAATTTTTAGCAGAATAATTTTGTTCATGTGCAGACTAATTGGACATTTCTGGTGATGCTTTTGAGAAAATATACACTGTGCCTCTTTTTTGACCCAGTTTTAGTTTATTTTTATCTCTCCACGACAGTGCCTCAGGGTGACTTACCTCATAATGTATGCTTGAAGCAGAAATGAAATTGCCGTTATTTGCTCAGCTTACTCCTTGATAACATGGATGAGAATGGGAATTCAGGCTGAGGGCTGCCATGCTGCCTTTGGAACATTAAGGGACCAGTTTCAGTGGGCTTCTTTTCAATATAATAAGGTACTTATGTGGATGGGAATAGGCAGTGGAGCAGAAACCCATCCGTCTCAGGCAAAGCCATGAAACCTTTTCCTACTAATGGTATGAAGGTCTTAAGCATTGCAGACAGCCAAGTGATGAGCACATGATGTCTAGGCCCAAGGTATAACTTGTGTCTGCAATGGCTACAAAGTGAATTTGATTTTGCGTCGACTCGGCGACTGTTTCACCGAACACTTCCGCTCGGTCTGCCAAGGACGACTGGTTCTCCCGGTTGCTAAGCCTTTTATCTGCCCTTCCCATTCTCATAGTGACCAATCTGTCCTGGGCCCTCTCGTTGCTAGAGTGAGACCACACGCAAACTGGAAGAGCACCTCATATTCCTCTTGTGTAGCTTGCAACAAGGGCATGAACATTGAATTCTTCAATTTTAGATAAATAACCTACAGACGCCACCCCTCTCTTTTCCCCTCCTTTCCCCCACCCCCCTCTCTACCCTGTGCCCAACCCTGAGCATGCACCCATTTCTCCCCTCCTGTACATTCCTTCCTCTGGCTTCACAATTTGCACATCTATTCTTATCGCACACCTTTTAACCTCTGGCCTTTGTCCAACCATTTGCCTACCAGCAACCCCCCCCCAACCCCCCCCTCACCTGTAATCACCGATCACTTATCAGAGTTTGTCATGCCCCTCCTCTCGTCCAGCTTTCCCCCACCTATCCATGTTTTCCAGTGATGCTGCCTGACCCACTCAGTTACACCAACATTTTGCGCCTTTCTTTGTATACCAGCATCTGCAGTTGTTTCTCGAAGTGATTTTGCAACCTGCTCACAGTTCACAATGGGAAACCCAAGTAACCTGTCCACTGGGGGCAAACCATGGGAAAATTATGGTTAAATACAGCTAGGTTCAATTGTTCCTGGCTCCTAAGCCAAAGCAAATTGGCAGTTCAAATCTGGCAGCAGGTAAAACAATAAGGCCCAAGAGGGAAACATAGTGGGGGTCAGTCTTGGACAGGTTCACCACTTGTTTACCTCAAATGAACAGCATCTGCAGTTCCTTATATCTACATGCTAAATACTTCAATAGGCTTATTAATTGGCCTCAGAATCATGCATTCTGTTTCTGCCCCATTTGTTTTGCTCATCTAGTTGCCAGTTTTATCTTGTGGGACCGGGAGCAACACATCTGATGTTCCAAACCCCGCAGCATGAACAAATGCCCTGGGCCATCCACAGAGCACTGCCCATGTCCTGTGCCTGAAAATTGCTATTGGGGTCACGCTGACAGAATCAAATGACCATGAAAGGGTCCAGTCTGAAAAGACTGGACCCTTTCCCACCCACCCGTCTCCAGTCACCACTTCATACCCAATTACCCACACCCTCCGTGCCACACAACATCACTTCTCCATCATCAACAATAAAAATAGAGGAAGTGGAAAGGCTTTTCAGAAGGCAGAAAAGCCGGAAATCTCCAGGACCGGACAATGTTTCCCCCTCTACTCTCAAGCTCTGTGCCGAACAACTGACACCGGTCTGCACGGACATTTTCAACCAGTCCCTGCAAACATGTACTGTCCCTACCTGCTTCAAAGTCTCCACTATTGTCCCTGTACCCAAAAAGGCACGTCCTGTCGCACTGACCTCTGTAGTCATGAAGACCCGTGAAAGGCTTGTGCCGGCCAAGCTGAAAAATATCACGAACCCCCTGCTGGACCCTCTGCAGTTTGCATATCGGGCCAATAGATCTGTGGATGACGCAGTCAACCTGGGCCTGCACTTCATCCTCCAGCACCTAGACCGCCAGGGGACCTATGCGAGGATTTTGTTGATTTTAGCTCTACATTCCACACCATTGTGCCAGTGCTACTACACTCCAAACTTTCCGAGTTGACTGTGCCTGAACCCCTCTGTTGGTGGATCACCAGCTTCCTGACAGACAGGAAGCAGCATGTGAGGCTGGGAAAGCACATCTCCGACTCAGCATAGGAGCACCGCAAGGCTGCGTACTCTCCCCTCTCATCTACTCTCTCTATACCAATGACTGCACCACCACTGAATCCTCTGTCAAGCTTCTCAAGTTTGCGGACGACACAACCCTGATTGGACTGATCCAGGATGGGGAGGAATCTGCCTACAGACAGGAAGTGTCACAGCTGGCGTCCTGGTGCCACAGCAACAACCGAGAGCTCAATGCTCTTAAGATAGTGGAATTGATTGTAGACTTTAGGAGAACTCCCCCTCCCCTCACCCCACTCACCATCAACAACACCACAGTCACATCTGTGGAGTCTTTTAAGTTCCTGGGAACCATCATCTCCAAGGACCTTAAGTGTGGGGCTACCATCGACTCCATAGTAAAAAAGGCACAACTAGAGGATGTACTTCCTGCGGCAGCTGAGGAAGCACAATCTGCCACAGGCAACGATGGTCCAATTCTACATGGCCATCGTAGAGTCTGTCCTCACCTTCTCCATCGTGGTCTGGTTTGGCTCAGCCACCAAGCACGACACCCGGAGGCTGCAGCGAATCGTCCGATCAGCTGAGAAGATTATTGGCTGCAACCTTCCCTCCATTGACGAATTGTACACTGCAAGGGCCAGGAAGCGAGCGGGTAAGATCATCTCTGACCCCTCTCATCCTGGCCACAAACTCTTTGAATCACTTCCCTTCGGAAGACGACTCCAGTCTCAAAGCTGCCACAGCCAGACATAAAATCAGCTTTTTTTCCAACAGTTGTAGCTCTACTCAATAACCAAAAATCTGTAGCCTCCTTTTGCTCTGGTATTTTATTTAATTAACATGTTTAATAAATAATGTTTTATTATTAATGTTTAATGTTTTATGTATCATTCGTAACTGTCACTGTATGTCATGTTGTCACGTGGGCGGAGCACCAAGGCAAATTCCTTGTATGTGAATACTTGGCCAATGAACTTATTCAATCAATCAATCAATTTCAATATGTATGTTTCATTCTATTGAAAAAAAGGTACGCTTCCTGTTTAGAGACTAGCATAAGACTTGTATCCCCAGACCCCCAAACCTCCTCAATGTATTGTCACGGCTGATTCCTCTGCAATCAATCACAGAGTAGATGATCATTACTCGAGAAGAACTGTGGAATATGTGTCCCCTACCCATGTTCTCCTGAGCTGCTGCCTGACCCAATGAGGTACTCCAGCACTCTGCGTCTTCTTGTGGAACACTCTTCTCACCTTCGTATGCCCACAGAAATTGGACACCATCTTATCTTGCTCTATGCTCTATGCTGGCATGCAAGACCTAATATTTATCAATGTGCTTACATCAGACTAATTCTTAGTGAAGATAAGAGTTAAGCAAGACTGCGTCATTACTCCAACATTTTTCTCAACGTGTCTTATTGACATGTTGCATGTCACATTTGACGTTTCCCATGGGAGCGGAGCAAAATCTTCAAAATGAATGGGAAGCAATTCAACTTATGGTGACGACACTACAGAATCAAGGTCATCCGATACTTAGTTGTCCAGCTGAAGCATGCAGATGGTATTTGCAGTTGCTCACACTCAGAAGAGCTCCAAGCCATCATCGACACTTTCACTGAAACAGATGAGAGGATGGGCCTTACATTCAAAATGGGTAAAATATCTGCCCTCAACTACAGAGGCCTGTTGAATCTTAATTCCCTCAATAATAAGTTAATGGTATCGCTGGATAATATGATCTGCTTCCAATGTCTACCCCTTGCCAAAGGCAGACATCAATGATGCAATTCAACCACCGTCCTTAGTGCACCAGCACAGGCACAGGTTGATTGAGGAAAAGGATATTTGAAGACCAAGACCCGCATGTGACATGAAGCTCATGATCCACTGGACAACTGTGGTCCCTGCCCTCCTAAATGCTTCTGAAATCAGGACTACCTACAGCGGGCATCAGAAGACACTGGAAAACAGCATCAACAATGTCTCTGCAAAATCCTGCAACTTCACTGGAAGAATAAGTGAAACAACAATGGTGTCCTCTCCCAGGCCAACAACACAAGCTACGGCTTCACTTGGTTGGGTACATGGTGCGGGTCATAATGATCCCATGCCCAACTCCGGTCTCCAGAACAGATACTAGTTCAAGATGCAAAGAGACGACCAGGTAGACTGTGGACAAAATTCACGAATATGTTGTGCAGTCTGTGACTGTGCAGTCTAAGATGCAAAGAGACGACCAGGTAGACGGTGGACAAGATTCGCAAATATGTTAAACGCTGTTTTGGACTGAAGAGCTTGTTTCCCTGCTATGTGGCTCTGTACCTCTAACTGATGCACTCCCAGTGGCTCCTGGCAATCTCTGGACTATAATCGTTCAATGCAGAGAAGGAGCATTTGCAATGATTTTGGGAAACTAAAGGTCATGCACTGGGAGCACAAAGAAGTTTAAATGAGGGAAGATGTGAACCTCTTCACAGACTACCCACAGGCTGCCCCATCATCAATCACCTCCCGTGTCGTTGGAAGAGTCAGCAGTTCTCTCACATAGCCCCTAATGAACGAATGGATCGACTGGGCTTGTATTCACTGGAATGAAGAAGGACGAGAGGATATCTTATAGAAACATATTAAAAAATTATGGGATTGGACAGGCTAGATGTTCCTGATGTTGAGGGAGTCCAGAACCAGGGGTCACAGGTTAAGAATAAGGGGTAGGCCATTTAAGACTGAGATGAGGGAAAACTTCTTCACCTAGAGAGTTGTGAATCTGTGGAATTCTCTGCCACAGCAGGCAGTGGAGGCCAATTCACTGGATGTTTTCAAGAGAGAGTTAGATATAGCTCTTAAGGCTAACAGAATCAAGGGATGTGGGGAGAAAGCAGGAATGGGGTACTGATTTAGGATGATTAGCCATGATCATATTGAATGGCGGTGCTGGCTCGAAGGGCCGAATGGCCTAATCCTGCACCTATTTTCTATATTTCTATGTTTCTTCCAAGCCTACAAAGCACAAGTGTAAGTAAGTCATCCTCAATGCCGGGAATAGACACAAAAACCTGGAGTAACTCAACAGGACAGGCAGCATCTCTGGAGAGAAGGAATGGGTTTCGGGTCGAGACCCTTCTTCAGACTGGTTCAGGATAAGTGAAACGAGAGATATAGACGGTGATGTGGAGAGATAAAGTACAATGAATGAAAGATATGTAAAAATGTGATGATGATAAAGGAAACAGGCCATTGTAAGTTGTCTGTAGAGTGAAAATGAGAAACTAGAGTGGCTTGGGTGGGGGAAAGATAGAAAGAGAGGGAATGCCAGGGCTACCTGAAGTGAGAGAAATCAATAATCACACCACTGGACTGTAAGCTGCCCAAGCGAAATTTGAGATGTTGTTCCTCCAATTTGCATTTAGCCTCACTGTAACAATGGAGGAGACCGAGGACAGAAAGGTCTGTATAGGAATGGGAAGGAGAATTTAGTGTCCACCAACCCGGTGATAAGGTTAATTCACGGCTGAGCGAAGGTGTTCCGATCCGCGAAATAATCGCCCAGTCTGCGTTTGGTCTCGCCAATGTATAAGAGTTCACATCTTGAACAATGGATGCAGTAGATGAGGTTGGAGGAGGTGCAAGTGAACCTCTGTCAAACCTGAAAGGACCGTCGGGGTCCCTGGACAGAGTTGAGGGAGGAGGTACAGCGACAGGTGTTGCATCTTCTGTGGTTGCAGGGGAAGGTACCTGAGGAGGGGGTGGTTTGGGTGGTAAGGGATAAGTTAACCAGGAAGTTGCGGAAGGAACGGTCTCTGCGGAAGGTGGAAAGGGGAGGAGATGGAAAAATGTGGTTAGTGGTGAGATCCCATTGGAGGTGGTGGAAATTTTGGAAAATTATGTGTTGATGGGGTGGAAGGTAAGGACTAGGGGGACTGTCTCTGTTGCCACTTGGTGGAGGGGGAGCAAGGGCAGAGCTGTGGGATACCGAGGAGACACGAGTGAGGACCTCATCTATGATGGAAGAGGGGAACCCCCGTTCCCTAAAGAATGATGACATCTCCGATGTTCTAGTATGTAACACCTCATCTTGGGCACAGATATGGCATAGACGGAGGAATTGGGAGAAGGGGATAGAGTCTTTGCAAGATGCAGGGTGGGAAGAAGTGTAGTCGAGATAGTTGTGGGAGTCAGAGGGTTTGTAATAAACGTCAGTCAATACCGGGGAGCCTCCTGTGGATCAATCTTTATCCGTTAAATCTCATCATCAGACATTCATTTGAAGACCTCTGAGCCTTTAAAGAGCTCTATGTCTTAAATATGGTCAAAGAATGTTTTAAAGCGTTCTGCTTGAATAAGCATCCAATTTTTGCAGTAACTTCACAAACCATAATGAGAAATTACTAATGTTTTTGAATACTAGACTAAACAAGTAATGACAATCGTCAGAAGACGCGATGACAAAATGTTTTGCTCAGATTATTTTAAATGATTCACTGCTGATAAAACTTTTGAACAGATGTTTTCCTGGCAAGTTCTGAGCATTAAATGCCATTCAGTTTGCTTAAAGGAAAGGCTGGGAGGGATGAAAATGACCCACAATGAATTACCTGTATATCAGCAAGATTGGGGTTGCCACAGTCTGAGAGAAGAAGAAAAGTGGCCAAATTAGATTGCCTGAACAGGTGCTCCCAAGATGGCGCCCAACCCAGATAATTATTTGCATACTAGTCACCAAAGCAGATCTACAATCACAAATTACAATCGCTCCACACTCTTAAATCTCTATTCCTACAGCAACATTTCTTACTTTAACTGATCTTCTAAAACTCCTCTCAGATATTCCATCATGTATCTGTACATTGTAATTGACTTGATTGTAATCATGAATTGTCTTTCTGCTGACTGGATAGCACACAACAAAGGCTTTTCACTGTACCATAGAAACATAGAAGCATAGAAACATAGAAAACAGGTGCAGGAGTAGGCCATTCGGCCCTTCGAGCCGATGATGGCTGATCATCCAAAAACAGTACCCGTTCCTGCTTTATCCCTATATCTCTTGATTCCTTTAGCCCTAAGAGCTAAATCAAAATCTAATACCTTGGAAAACATGACAATAAACTGAACTGTAAATGGGGAACATATTTCACATCCCCCTTAATTCCTTTTCTACATCTTCCTTTCCTGTAGAGCAATTTCAAAGTGATCTTAAATCTCCAAGCCTTTTGTCAGTGATGTGATGGCACCATCACAGTGCCTTTACACATCTTGGTAAAACTCCTCAAAAAGGGTAAAAATAACGTGAAATTTCAGTATCATATATTGCCTAGTTCATAACTACTTAAGTATCCTGTCACCAATCTACCATAATTGTTTCCTTAATCACATCATAATACAAATTATGCTTTATGAGTTATTTTTAAGCCGATGTTTCAATCAATTAAATTTTTACAGCTAGCAACTGATTCCTTTTTCTGCCTGAATTAAGTCATCATCTTTGAAATTAAATACCCAAACTATATGACATCACCATCTGTATATCCATTTTACATGGTTTATAATGTTTATGGACATTGTAACATGTAAATTTGACAATACTTGGGATGATAAGGTGCATGAGGTGTCATTGTTGTTTGGTAGTCTAAGCATCATACAGCACAGAAACAGACCCTTCAGCCCAACCAAGACACTCCACTGGTCCCACCTGCTGGTGTTTGGCCCATATCCCTCAAATCCTTTCCTGTCCACGTACCTGAGTGGGAGATGGGGGAATTAGCATTACCAATGTTATGGGAAGAGCAATAGGCCTCAGCAGCATCTTGTAGAGGGAGTCCTAGTTTGTAGGCGTGCACATTTATGATCATCAGTGGATACATAGAAAAGGAAGCTTTGGTTGGCGCCATGGATCTGGCAGAAGATGTAGCGGAGGTGTGGTCCAAGGCATGAATGGGAGAGCGAAGCCTGGAGCGACTGACTAAAAGGTATTGATGCGCAGTGGATAGTGTAGATCATAGGACATAGAGGGATATGGTTGGGAATAGTAATGGATGGAGTATAGGTACCTGAGATGTCGGCCAGGCCACAACTGGGATGCCAAGAAACGAAGCTGGAAGTGACATGGAACAAGATGGCATGAAGTGTTGAGGAAAGACACGTGACTGTCGTAGGGAGTCTGGGTCAGAACATGGTCAAAGAACAGGAGAGCAGCAGGTATCAGAAGGAGAGCATTGAGACACTGTAGAAGGGAGTCTGAGGAACTTTCATCAGAGAGAGGGGAACTTCTTCAAAATGGCCATACTTTGAAGAGATTTCGTAGTGGAGCAATAGAACGCAGATACAATAGCCTGCAGACGCTGGAATCATGAGTAAATCTATCTGAAATCTTGTTTCTGGCAATTAAACATTTAGTGCGCATTTGCAGTATTTATATGTTATTATTATTAGTAGTAATATTAACCATTTTATTATAATCATTCTGTTGAAACTCCTCCTTGACCATAACTCACTCCTTTTTTTAGTCTTCAATCACTATCTCAGTCGCACTGATTCAGTGCTAGTTTCTTGATTATCCCCACACGTGATCATTTCACTATTAATTGTGCTAAATACAACTACCTAAGTCCTCAGCTCTGGAATATTCTGCCTACGCTTCTCCACCTCGAGTCATAGAGTGATAGAATTATACAGCATGGAAACAGGCCCTTCAGCCCAACTTGGCCACGTCGACCAAGATACCTCTTGATCTCTTTTATTCTTTAAAATACTCCTTGGAACCCAGCCCTTTGACCATGTACCTACTTGTTAATTTGTTTCACCGTAATATGATATTTATGAGATTTACTTGATTAATCTTCAGCACAGTTGCATAGCAGTAAGGCTGCTGCCTTACTGCCCCAAAGACCCGGGTTAGATCAGGACTATGGGTGCTGTCTGAATGGAGTTTGTACGTTTTCCCTGTGACCATGTGGATTTTCTCTGGGAGCTCGGTTCCCACCCACACTCCAAAGATGTCCAGGTTTATAGGTTAGTTGACTTTGGTAAAATTGTATATGGCCCCTAGTGTATGTAGGATAGTGTTAATGTTCGGAGTGATCACTTGTCAGCGTGGACTCGGTGTCTGCTTCCGCGCTGTATCTCTAAACTAAATTAGAGGCCACGGATTCCAATTGAAATGAATTGAGGCTCTGATCCTCTGGTAGATCTGGCCAGTGTTTCTGTGGTTTGAGTACAGTAAAATATTATTCAGAACACTTAGCAAAAGACTACATCTTTCAGAAGAAATGATTGAAGATAACTGTCATTAAAGTGGGTTGAACTCATTTAAGGACTCCCGCAACGTTGTATTTCAGTCAGGATCAATCAGTCATGAGCAACAATAGCTTACCAAAAGAACAAAAAATGAATCTGTTTAAAGACCAAGTGAGTAGGAAGGAACTGCAGATGCTGGTTTAAACCGAAGATAGACACAATAGACAATAAACAATAGGTGCAGGAGTAGGCCATTCGGCCCTTCAAGCCAACACCGCCATTCAATGTGATCATGGCTGATCATCCCCAATCAGTATCCCATTCCTGCCTTCTCCCCATGTCCCCTGACCCCGCTATTTTTAAGAGCCCTATCTAGCTCTCTCTTGAAAGCATCCAGAGAACCTGCCTCCACCGCCCTCTGAGGCAGAGAATTCCACACTCACCACTCTCTGTGAGAAAAAGTGTTTCCTCGTCTCCGTTCTAAATGGCTTACTCCTTATGCCCCTGTCCCACTTAGGAAACCTGAATGGAAACCTCTGGAGACTTTGCGCCCACCCAAGGTTTCCGTGCGGTTTCCGTGCGGTTTCCGGAGGTTTTTGTCAGTCTCCCTACATGCTTCCACTACCTGCATCCTCCGGCAACCACCTGCAACCTCCGGGATCCGCACTGAAACTTTGGGTGGGGCGCAAAGTCTCCAAAGGTTTCCGTTCAGGTTTCCTAAGTGGGACAGGGGCATTATTCTTAAACTGTGGCCCCTGGTTCTGGAATCCTCCAACATCGGGGACATGTTTCCTGCCTCTAGCGCGTCCAAACCCTTAACAATCTTATATGTTTCAATGTAATGTTTTGGTTCGAGACCCACTCTTCAGACCAGCATCTCAAAAAGGAGGTTTCCACCCAAATCGTCACCCATTCCTTCTCCCCAGACATGCTGCCTGTGCCGCTGAGTTACCCCAGCATTTTGAGTCTATCTAAAGACCAAGTAATTCAGAGAAGTATTTTGCTTAAAAAAAAAAACGACTCACTGCTGAAATGGAATGAATTATGTACAGTAATTGAGCACAATCAACACAAAAGTTTTACAAGTCACTTGCAGAAAGGATGACTGAGATGGACAGAAGGACAATCAAAGCGTACACTGATTCCAGATCCCTTGTTCAACAATGCAGGATAGTTTCCAACAGCCACACTCAGAAATTAATGGGATGATTTTGGGCCCACACCTACTTGTAAGAATTTTCCATGTTTTCTTCTCTTCATCATAATACTGAACTAAGTTGCTTGGAAGTCGATCTGGACCAGGAGGCAATCCACCGACCAATAACAAGAGTCTCTTACTGGAACGAATCCTGCATAGAGGGTTCAAAGAAAATTGAAAGAGTTTTATTATGCAAAATGAACAAAATGAAAATTGACTGTCATTATCATTATTTCGCCACAAAACATCATAGTCTGGTTTAGAATTGCCACCGATCCAATTTGGAAGTGGGCCTTCTGATTTTTGAGGTATGGGTCTTTAGAGATACAGCATGCAAACAGGTACTTCGGCCGACCAAGTCCGCGCTGACCAGCGATCCCCACACATGAACATTATTCTACACACATCGTGGACAATTTTACTAAGCCAATTAACCTACAAACCTGTACGTCTTTGGAATGTGGGAGGAAACTGGAGCATCTGGGATAAACCCACGCGGTCATGGAGAGAACATACAAACTCCGTACAGACAAGCACCCATAGTCAGGATCGAACCCAGGTCTCTGGCGCCGTACGACAGCAACTCTACCACTGGCCACCGTGCCACGCTTTGAAATTTGAAAATTGTAAACAAGCAATTAACTTTTTTTATTTCTCTGCCAGTTTTTTTCTTTCCTAACTCCTCATTTTGACGATGAACTGTATACCTAGTCGAAAGGTACCTGAATGTAGTTCTGTTACCAACAAATGTCTACATGTATACACTTCAGGTAGAGGTCACTGGAGACTTCAGGAGGAAAAACCCAGGCCTGAGCTCAACAGTATTGATGCTAATTGTACCTCTGCCTTTTTAGGATGTCAGCTCAGCACATCCTGGAGCTATCTGTTTAGTTTAGGTCAGCAATCCAGTATCTTCACTAGATCAGTGATCGTCATAATGTAATTCTTAAATTACATCCACTTTTTTTTCATAAATTTTTATTTCAAAAATTTTGAGTACATTTTCACAAATAGCAAAACCATGTTAGGGCACAAACCATAACTTCTTCATCTTCCTGATGTTGTTTTTGACTTTTACCATGCTGCTAACCTTGTTGTTTACCCAAAAGTTGCTAGCACAATGACTCTGGAAATGTTGGACTCTGGAAATGTGCCAGTCTCTTGGATTATATTGTCTTTTATCCATCTCATTTGTCTCAAGTCAGCAAGCGAATGCCAGCAAAAGGACATCATGAGCGTAAACAAACCAGGAGCAGCAGGAAGCAATGCAGTCTCTTGAGCTTATTCTTCCTTTGTAATAACGTGGCTGATCTGACCTCTGCCCCCAGCCCCATTTTCTGAGTCTCCATTTCTCTAATGACTCTTTTATGATTCAAAAATCTACCTACCTCAACTTTGAATGTGCTGAGTCAATTCCTAAAACTAGACCAAGGGGGACCCGTTGGGTCCCGTCCCCTCAACACGTGGTTGCGGGGGGGGGGAGGGGGGGCTGCGGTGTCACAAACACCCCCCCCCCCACACACACAGGGGGGGGGAGAGGGGTGAGAGGGGGTGGGAGGGGGGGAGTGGGGCTAGAGGGGGGAAGGGAGGGGGAGGGAGGTGGAGGGGGAGGGGGGAGAGGAGAGGGGGTGGGGAGTGGGGGAGGCTTCGGTCCTCTGGCAGATCTGGCCAGTGTAGCATTGCAGGGGCAGATAGCTCAGCACCATGCTGAGGAATCCCAGCTAGAGAAAGCTCCACTGTCGGATATCATGTTGTTGGGATTTCCTTATGAGGAAGTGGCTGAATATTTGTCAGAGGCACTGGTCAGAACCCACATCAGTCTCTTTCAACCATTATAAAACTTTTCCAACCATTTCTGCTTTTACTTCGGATAGCCAGACCTGTAGTTTACTTTTTGGTTTTGCATTTCCCAATGAAATGGGAAATGCAAAATTAGATTGTTCCCGATGTTGGGGAAGTCCAGGACAAGGGGTCACAGCTTAAGGATAAGGGGGAAATCCTTTAAAACCGATTTGAGAAAAACTTTTTTCACACAGAGAGTGGTGAATCTCTGGAACTCTCTGCCACAGAGGGTAGTTGAGGCCAGTTCATTGGCTATATTTAAGAGGGAGTTAGATGTGGCCCTTGTGGCTAAAGGGATCAGAGGGTATGGAGAGAAGGCAGGTACGGGATACTGAGTTGGATGATCAGCCATGATCATATTGAATGGCGGTGCAGGCTCGAAGGGCCGAATGGCCTACTCCTGCACCTAATTTCTATGTTTCTATGTTTTTATGATTGAATCGCGAAGGGAAAATAATGGAATGAAGAGCATGTGAAAGGCTCAGCTTGCAATGAAATGTGTTGATCATGAAGTGAGTGGAGTGCTTTCCAAAACTGAAGTATTAATAACTCTTTGAGTAGATGATCAAAGTCAAAGGTCACGTTCTGCTTAGTATTATTTAATGATTCAAGGGAAGGCAAGGAAAATTATAGGAAATCAATGCAGGGGAAAGAGAGAAGATTTTTGGATGTTTTTGGAGATGGTTTTATTGCATTAATTGTGTGAATTTCCATGATGTGAATGTGACTGGTGGGTCTGCTCGAGCTGATAAGAGTGCCAAGAAACTTCCAAAAGTGTTGACTGAAATCATTTGTGAGGGGGGTCATCCAAGAGGGGTTTATTTGCCTGAACTAGTGCTGTGACGTGATTAGTTTATTTTGGAAGAACATGCCAAATTATATGGACTTGCAAAGGAGGAGAAATCTACGCCTGCAATTGAAGCCCCCAAGGGCCTCCTAAGATTGTTGCTCGGGTGACAATACAACTGGAATCTACAAGTGAAAACCCCTTCTGTTGTACCAAGATGTAAACCTTGGGCACAGAAAATAATTCATAAGCATTCTCCTTGTTTATGGATGTCTAAACAGAGGCCCCGAGTTACTGTTGTCATATTGGAGACATGATTTTGGCACCACTTAATCCCTCAATTTTGAACTCTGATGTGAAATTAAATAAACTAATTGTATACTCTCTTCATTTTCGAAGAATCAGAGGATCTCATTGAAATCTACAAAATGTTCCATGTGGCTTGATAGTGTAGATCAATGTATTAATGTCAAGTAAAAGAGGCCACGGTCTCAAAACATGGGTTCACTTGTTCAAGACCGAGATGAGAAGAAATGTTGTCATGTAAAGGATAGGATTTGGTATTCTCTACCCATATCAATAGATTTCAAGATTTTAAGGGAATCCATGAGTTAGTGCAAGCATATGTTACTGCTATAAAAAGTTTCATCATTATCTTATTAAATGGCAGTAGCAAGGGGTTGAATCACCTTCACCTTCTTTAATTTCTTGTGTTTCTTATGTTCTAAACACCCTGGCAGTAAAAATGTATTAAAGCATTCCTTTATTATTATGGGAATTAGTCAGTAATTGGACTTAAAACAAACAATGATTGTGCTTCCACCATTTCTGTCTGCGAGGGAGCATCTTAATACCTGTACATGACATTTGTTGAAGACATGATTAACATTATCAATGAAATAACTGCCAACTGATATTTCCACAACTATATCTCAATATTCTGCTTGGGCGAGGTATGAGAAATGTATCCTATCACAGTTGACTCAAGTCTCAGTTTGACCGTGATTTATTATTATTCAAGCCAAGTTGATTCTGCATGTTTCCAATTTACTGAAATAATCAAGAAAGCTAACCACTTTAATACTGAATGCCATCAAGGCAAGCTCACTGGTATAGATTAAAATACTCCTTTGTCTTTCTTGGAGACAAACTAAGAACAATGAAATTGAGGCAGGTGTACTTGGCTACATTTTTCTGATAAACATACTGCCTGATTTGCAAATGAATTTATTTCTTCCTGTTGTTGCAATATTTGATAATTTATAGTAAACTTGATCACACAAATCACATGCATCATGTGGATGCAGTGGAGACAGAGAAACTGAGAGTAATGGGCCTGTCCCACTTAAGTGATTTCTTAGGTGACTGCCAGCGACTAGGACAATAGAATTCACCAAAGTCAGCACCGGCGACAACCTATGTCCCTGGCGACAATCTACGTTAACCTGGTGATAACCTATGACAGCACCTACGACAACCTACGACAGCCCAAATTGTCGCCACTGTTGAACATGGTGAAAATTTTTCGGCAGTCTTCTGTAGTCGCCTAAAAAATCGCCTAAGTGGGACAGGCCCATGAGGCCAGGCGTCTTCGCAAGAGTCAGGGTAAGAGGAGGGATAGTCAAGGTAGCTGTGGGCATCAGTTGATTTGGAGTAGAATTTGTAGTAACAATTATTTTAAGCAAAGATCTCTCTTGACAGATTTGTTGTAAATGATACAATTTGGGATATCAAGGCATGTGTAGGCTTGTATTAGAAAGAAATAATATTTTTTTTAATTGTGAAATGCTGTTTCACAGGTGAAAACTGCTGGAACAACACAGTGGGTCAGGCAAATTCTACAGAAAAGGAAACATTAAATGCCTCAGATCTAAGACCCTTCATCGGAACAGCTGATTCCCCTGTGTTTCATTCATTTTTTAAAGAAGTTTGCTTTTGGATTTCACCATTCATTGGAGAAAACTGAATCTATCACTGTGGGTTTATTTCAGTGCTTGTCAAGTTTATCAGTTGAATACTTCACTTTGCGTTAATCTGCTCAATTATAATCTGCTCATTATAATCCTAACTGTTTTGCGTATAAATACCAATGTAGGCATGGTCTGTTTTCTGCAAATCATCAGTAAATTCAAGATGTACAATAAAATACATTAAAATTGCAGCAAAATCTACCAAAATCAAAAAAGTTTTGGTGTGGGATATGTATCACCAGCGTTGAGAAATGTTTAGATCCAGAACCGGGATTTCTTGCATCAGAAGATCTTGCTGCTCTTCAGCATGTTAAATCTTTGTGCCGTTCTGCCTATTGGCTAGTCCTCCCATTTAATTAAATTTGTTGTATTAAGACTAATGCAACTGCAGTACAGTAAATTAAAAATGATTAAACGGGATAACATCTTACATTAGGATCTTAACTCTGCCATCGCCACATCGAATGGTTCCATATTTTATTTGTGTCATCCACGGAAGACATTCAGTGAAGATCTTTCCATGAGTACAAAATGGAAAATGGATCACTTTATGAGCACTTCTTCAAAGGCTGATATTTCCTCTGGATCAGCGTTAGAAATGAAGAGATCAACAGAAATGTGTGCAAATGATTTAAGGAACATAAAAGCAATGAATGGTTTCAATAATATGCTCACTAAGAAACACTAAAACATCTATTCTGCATTAAACTAAGTGTTATGTACTTCAAATCGTTTAGAATGAAGGTGGAAGAAATGAAAAATAATTTAACTGCTTGAAGAAAAGAAATCAGAATAAAATAGGCCAATCCTATTATCAAAAATTCAATTTTTATGTATCTGCCTGCTCCTTGTCCATTCCCTCTGTTCCCTACTCAATAAGTGACCAGTACAGATCCATTCTGAATATTTATGTGCCACTCTTGTTCAAAAGTCACCAAATTTCTGTAAGCTCCTTGGTTCTTAGATTAGCTGAATTTGTGAGCAATTTTGCAATGACCATTCCTAGCAGATAGCAAGAGATTTCATGGAAATCATGGGCATTTTGTGGTCTTCCTCTCGGAAAATCACAGGCTGCAGATGTTCTGAAATGCAATGACTGCAAGAGGTGAATGCCATTGGGAGCACCAAAGAAAAGATAATTTCTCTAACTTTCTGATTATAAAACAAACCCTCTCATTACTCTAAGGTACACAAAAATGCTGGAGAAACTCAGCGGGTGCAGCAGCATCTATGGAGCGAAGGAAATAGGTGACGTTTCGGGCCGAAACCCTTCTCCTCCTCTCATTACTCTACCCTGGTTTTTATGCAAAATACTTCCTTCGACCCATTTTACTGATACCCGTCATTTTAAAATCCAAAGGAGATAACCTTTTTAATCTTCCCTGATTTAATGAAATTTGATTGATCTTCCTCAGCCTATGAAATGACCTTGTGACCTTTTTATTCAGAGCAACTGCATTATTACTTCATCTTTATAATCTAACTCTTCTCCTTTTGCTGCCATCAGCAAATTTGACACTCCATAGGAATTACATTAGGAGTGACAGCAAGTGTAAAGTAATGCTAGACAATAAGACAGCCAAACAATAGGATGTATAGTTTACAAGAAGCCTGTTCACTTATGCGATGATGCTGAGATGGCAGTATGACCCTAATAGCATCCTTTTGCTTTATACAATTGGGAATGAGTCAGTAAAGAAAGCAGATCTGAAAGCTGACATCAGGAACACCAGCAGCCGGGGAAGGTGTAAACAAATAGATATAAGAAAATTATATATATGTAAAAAGAGACATAAAAAAAAGAAAAGTTATCTACGAGAGAGACAGTGGGTGCAAGGAAGAGAAGAGTTGCAGTCAGCACAGAGGCAAATAATTTTCTTCTTCCACTTCATCGCTTCATCACTGCCTTTGCACATTTGAGAAGACCTGCAAGGATGCTTTTAACTTCCTCTCAATGGTTGCCACTTTGAGGCCAACTTCATTTCCTTTACACCTTGGTGAAAAAGTGTCAAATTATCTGATGATAGCACAAGAGAGGAGCTGAAGTAAAAAAGACGTAGCAATAATGAATGTAGTTGTTCTGAATACGTTCATCAGCCTTCCATCTGGTTCTTAGGGTCGCATTGAATAGGCAGAAATAATTTCAGTTCCCTTAACTCTGTGAGACAGTGTGTTGACCATTGTGAGACTGCAAGACTCTGTTTGCAATCATCCCTTTAACACAATCAGTGAATATCATTAAATCAAAATATTTATTGAATTACAATCTAGTAATAAAGAAACCACTGACCAGAAAGCCATGGAAAACATGGAAACTCGCACCTTAGTAGGAGGCCGTTTGGCCCATTGCTTTCCAATTTTGCCCCACCTTCCATCTGTAAGTCTATAGCCTTGCAGATTGCAGCACTTCAACTGCATATCCAAGTACTTTTTAAAAGCCTTCAGTCAAAAATATGTAAGTAGGTCACCTAACGTTGGTAGGTCAACTACTGGCATCTCTACCAAGGGAAATAGGTCCTTCCTGTTCATTCTATCCCAGTCTCTCAAAGTTACATTCTTTTAGTGTTCTCTGTTCTAAAATAAACTTCTCAGCCACTTATGGACCTTTAAACTGGACTCACAATTGTAAAGTTGGAAAAGCAAATGCCAATTTTCTCAAAGTGACGTCCTACAGAAAGCAAAGTGGCAATGGCCATATGTTCTAATTTACTAATGTTAATTAACAATAAGCTCATGTTTTGAGAAATTTACAACAATGTTGCCAGGACTGGGAAAGTGTAAATGTGATGAAAGGTTGGATAATCTTCAGTAGTTTTCTTTGGAACAAGAGAGATGGAGGACAATGTCATAGTCATGAGAGGAATAGATCAGGTAGATGCACAGAGACTCTTGCCCAGAGTAGGTAAATCGAGAATCTGAGGGGTAACTTTTTCACACAGAGGGTGGTGGGTGTATGGAACAAACACAAGCAGGTGGGACTAGTGTAGCTGGGACGTGTGGGCAAGTTGGGCCGAAAGGCCTGATTGCACATAGTATCACTCTGTCAATCCCAGCTGTGGAGACATTGGTATAGTTGTCTCATTGTAGGACACTGATCTTTTTTTAATTCTGGATCTTAAACCATGTATTGTGTTTCTGTATATAATTTATGGTGCTCATAAGTAATTTACTAAGCTTTTATATCTAATTCATTGTGTTTTTATATGCAATGTATTCTATGTAATGTCGTCTTTTATTTGGACCTTGAGTCTGTAATAAAGTGTAATAATAATAATAATAATAATAATAATAATAATAATAATAATAATAATAATAATAATAATAATAATAATAATAATAATAATAATAATATGACTATGAGGTTGGAGAGGTGTATACAATTATTAAGCATCCAGATAAACAAGGAGATCCTACTTAGTCGGTGGGTCAAAAAACAGCGAGCATAGTTTTAAAATACTTTGTATGAGGATCAGAAGCAAAAATGGGAAAGCACTTTTTACCCAGGGAGAGATATGGGCCTGGAACTCAGAGCCTGAAAAGGTGATAAAGGGAGAAATGCTATTCACAGTTAAACAGTACATAGAGGTGTACTTGAAGACCCATGACCTGCCAGACGAATGGATTCCGGGATTAATCTGGGTAGATCGCTTTTAATTGAAACAGACATGATGATAAATGGACTCCTGCGTTCTGCATGTCTATGATTCCTGAGATGTTGAATGACTGAGAACACACTCTTTCTTCTGAGCACCACAAAAATAAATAACTTTTCCGAATGCTTATTGCTAAAAGTGACTTTAACTCAAGTTGAATATGTGAGCTGAACAATATTTCACCTAAACAATATATAATGGCTTTTGGTATGTATTCATTGCTAATCTTACATTAAATCTTGATAAAATCATCCCAATTGTGCATGACAATATGCCAATACCACAAAAAAGATTTCTTCAAATGCTCCATTCTCATGATTTATTTCAATGAAGAATAATGAATTTCACAAATCTGATATAAAGGATATTAATCTATGAATATGAAAGGGAAATATCCAATGGCACCAAATTTGCTTTGTTTTAGTGGCATTATAAATAATTAAATCAAAAAATATCCCTGCCTTCCAGAAGGTGACATCTATACTATTACATAATTTTTGTTTCACATCATTATCAGTTGTTAGAGATATCATACTACTACATGTTGGTTTTATAAAACTGCTAATAATAGTTGAGCTGTTAGAGAATGTTCCACAATGTACCATGCAATGCTGAAGAGTTTTGCAATAACTACCTGTGGGACAATCATGTCTTAGCATCTCTGCAGGTAGTTTTAGCATCTCTAATAGATTTGAGCTACTAAAAATAACACATTGCCCATGTGATTTGTTAATAATAAACCAGCAGGCATGTGTGCACTTGGGAAACAAGAAGGGTTACCATAGCGATTATTGTTATCAAACTGCATTTATTGTAAAGATGAACATCTGTAAAATATCTTTGTCCTTGCTGATTCTTCCGACTTCACTGTTGGAGGTTCACAGCACAATTTGCTGGCATGATTCCAGGTTTGTTGCAATAATGACCAAGTCATTGGGAACGTCATGACCATGGCCTGTATATGACTTACGCTCTGATTTTTCCTCTTTTCCTACATAGATAGCTACCCTTCATGCAGTGCCTCAAACTGTGCCATTGCTCATGAGGAAGATTGGAAGTGCAAGATCATAGATAGCAAAATTTCATGTTCCAACATTCATAGTGTTATAAAGTCATAGAGGAGGAGGAGGAGCCATCTTGGGGAACGGCTGCTATCCAGCAGCCGTCCGTTTAATTCGCTTTTTAAATAGTTTTTAGTTAGTCCTGTGTCTCGTCCGTTTGGAGAAATGGACTTTTTAATGTGGGGGGTAGGTGGCAATTTTGTTTCTAGGTCCCTACCTGGTCGGTGAGGCAGCTTTTTCTCCGGGCTGCCCGTCGACCCGTCCTCGCGGCCTACCAGCGGGCCTGGAGCGCCGTTTCCTGGCGGGGACCGCCCAGCACCTCGGCCTCGGTGGCGGCACAGCGCTGGAGCGTTATCGTGGAGAGGAGCGGGCGATGCCTTGCCTGGGTCGCCGCGCTGGAGCTCTGGTGAGCTGAGACCGCCGAGTTCAACACCTCCGGGCTGCGGGTCTGCGGAGCGGTGCGGGCGGCACCGATTTTAACATCGGGAGCCTGGGAGCTCCAAACCGGCGCGGCCTTGTCGGCTTCGGAAGCCGCGGTCCCCAGCTAGGAAGCGGCTGTTCCAGGTGGCCCAGCCGCTGAGAGGACTCTCCCGACGCCGGGGCAAGACCACCCGGTGAGAACGGCCAGGAACATCGGGCCTCCGTAGAGGCAACTGCGGTGGCCTCAATAGGCCTGACTTTGGGTGAACTTGGGGTTGGGGACTGGACATTGTGCCTTCCCCCACAGTGGTATCCATTGTGGGGGGATGATTTTTTGTCTGTACGTAATCCTGTTAGTCTTTGTCCAAGATGGCTGCCGTGAAGAGAGAGTGGACGCTGGCGCGCTTTAGCTGCCGCTGCTCTCTCTTCACATTGTGTTTTTGATTTTTTGTTTTTGGACTGAATTCTGTTTTTAATTTGTGTTTCTGTGATGTCTTTATTATTTATTTTATTCTGATTATATGTTTTTTATTCCTGTTAATCTCTGTAAGGTGTCCTTGAGATGTCTGAAAGGCGCCCAAAAATAAAATTTATTATTATTATTATTATATAATTATACAGCATGAAAAACGCCCTTTAGCTCACCCTACCCACACCGACCAACATGTCCCATCTACACTAGTCCCACCTGCCCGCCCATAATCCTCTAAACCTATCTTATCCTTGGATCTATCCAAATGTCTTAAACGTTATGATAGTACCTGCATCATCTACCTCCTCCGGCAGCTCGTTTAATATACCCACCATCTATTAACCATACCCATATCCTATTAAATCTTACCCCCTCACCTTAAACCTATGTCCTCTGGTTCTCAAATGCCTTATTTGGGCAAAAAACATTGTGCTTTAACCTGATCTATTCCTCTCATAATCGTATACCTTTCTATAAGATAACACCTCATCCCCTTTCGATCCAAGGAATAAAGTCCTAGCCTGCTCAACCTCTCCCAATAGCTCAGGTCCTTGAGTCCTGGAAACGTCCTTCTCTGCACCCTTTCCAGCTTGACAACATCTTTCCTAGAACATTGTGACCAAAACTAAACACAATACTCCACATGTGGCCTCGCCAATGCTTTATACAACTGCACCATGACTTCCCAACTTCTATACTCAATAATCTGGCGGATGTAGGTCAATATGCTGAATAACGTCTTGACCCCCCTATCTACCTGTGATGCTACTTTCAAGAAACTATGTACCTGCTCTCCTAGATCCCTCTTCTCTACAACACTGTGTAGATCCTGCTCTTGTTAGACTGCCCAAAATGCAACATCTCACTCTTCTCTGTATTAAATTCCATCAACCATTTCTTAGCCCACCTGCCCAACTGATCAAGATCAGGCTGCAATTTTTGACAATCACATTCACTTTCTACAATACCACTCACTCAAGTCAAGTCAAGTCAAGTCAAGTTTATTTGTCACATACACATACGAGATGTGCAGTGAAATGAAAGTGGCAATGCTCGCGGACTTTTGTGCAAAAGACAAACAACCAAACAACCAAACAAACTATAAACACAATCATAACACACATATTCTTTTACATAATAAATAATGGAAGGAAAAACGTTCAGTAGAGTTAGTCCCTGGTGAGATAGGCGTTTACAGTCCAAATGGCCTCTGGGAAGAAACTCCTTCTCAACCTCTCCGTTCTCACCGTATGGCAACGGAGGCGTTTGCCTGACCGTAGCAGCTGGAACAGTCCGTTGCAGGGGTGGAAGGGGTCTCTCATGATATTGTTGGCTCTGGAGTTGCACCTCCTGATGTATAGTTCCTGCAGGGGGGCAAGTGAAGTTCCCATAGTGCGTTCAGCCGAACGCACTACTCTCTGCAGAGCCTTCTTGTCCTTGGCAGAGCAATTCCCAAACCAGATGGTAATGTTCCCGGACAAGATGCTTTCCACCGCCGCTGCGTAGAAGCACTGGAGGATCCTCGGAGACACTCTGAATTTCCTCAATTGCCTGAGGTGGTAAAGGCGCTGCCTTGCCTTACTCACGAGTGCTGAGGCGTGTGATGCCCATGTCATATCCTCGGAGATGTGGACTCCCAGATATTTAAAACAGTTCACCCTATCCTCAGGATCGCCATTTATCCTCAATGGAGTGTACGTCCTCGGATGATGTGCCCTCCTAAAGTCCATGATCAGCTCCTTCGTTTTTTTGATGTTCAAGAGGAGGCTGTTATCCTGGCACCAGAGTGCTAGACCAGCCACCTCCTCCCGGTAGGCCTTCTCGTCGTTGTCTGAGATCAGGCCCACCACCACAGTGTCATCAGCAAACTTAATTATTGAGTTGGAGCTGAACCTAGCCACACAGTCATGTGTGTACAGGGAGTACAATAGGGGGCTGAGGACGCAACCCTGGGGCGATCCTGTGCTCAGGGTGAGGGACTTCGATGTATTCCCTCCCATCTTGACTACCTGGGGCCTGGCGGTGAGAAAGTCCAGGACCCAGGCACACAGGGAGGTGTTGAGCCCCAATTCCATTAGCTTCCCGGCCAGTCTGGTGGGGACTATCGTGTTGAAGGCTGAACTGTAATCTATGAACAGCATCCTCACATAGCCCCCCTTCTGGCTGTCCAGATGGGAGAGAGCGGTGTGCAAGACCTGGGAGACCGCATCATCCGTGGATCTGTTCGGACGGTATGCGAACTGCAACGGGTCCATGTTCCGAGGGAGGAAGGCGCAGATGTGTTTCTTCACCAGCCTCTCAAAGCATTTCATGACTACCGAGGTAAGGGCCACCGGACGGTAGTCATTCAGACAGGCTGGGGAGGCATTTTTTGGTACCGGTACAATGATGGATTTTTTGAAGCAGGCAGGGACCACGGACTTGTCCAGGGAGAGGTTGAATAATGTAGTGAGCACTGGAGCTAGCTGCGTAGCACAGGACTTGAGTACTCGCCCCGAGATGCCATCGGGGCCTGCAGCTTTTCTCGTGTTCACCCGTGTCACTTTAGTGTCATCTGCAAACTTGCTAATCATGCCTTGTACGTTCTCATCCAAATCAATGATATAAATAACAAACAGGAATGGGCCCCCAGTCTGAAAAGCAACCTTCCACTATAGTCTTCTTGCCACAGAAGACTATGGAGACTAAGTCAATGGATATATTTAAGGCAGAGATAGATTCCTGATTAGTGTGGGTGTCACATGTTATGGGGAGACGGTAGGAGAATGGGGTTGAGTGGGAGAGATAAATGAGCCATGATTGAATGGCGGAGTAGATTTGATGGGCCATAAAGGCTAATTCTGTTCCTATCTCTTATGAAACTTATGAAACCTTTTGGTAATATCTTCAAAAAACGTAATCAGATTCGTGAGACACAACATCCCACATACAAAACCATGCTGACTATCTCGAATCAGTGTTTGTCCATCTAAATGCATGTATATCTTATCTCTCAGAATACTCTCTAGTAACTTTCCAACCACAGATGTTAGGCTCAGTGTTCCCAGATTTTTCTCGTACTACACTTTTACTTCATCTGTTACCTTCAATTTTTCAGTTCTTCAAAAGCAACACCATGATAATATCTCAATCATTGACTGTTTAATTACATTTAAAGTACTTTCCAAAGGAACTAATTCTTTAAAGGTTGGATGCCAAGTATTGTAATATGACAATTAAACTGAGGTAAGGTGAAAATGTCTAAAACAACCTTTTCGTTAATCATAGAGTTTGAATTTAGCGAGACCTGATAAACCATTGTCCTGAAATGTCAAAATTAAAAATATGGTTCCTTACGTTGCAAGACAAAATATTTTTAAATAAGCTTGTTAATAAATAAAATATTACATGCATAGATTATGAAGGTTTATGAAATGCTGAACTTGCTCTTCCATCGCCTTCCCTTTAGGATCCTCTAGTCAATAGGCATAGTACCTCCAGTAACTATTGTCTGGTTGTCCATTAAATGGCAAGGAAATTAGGTGACAAATTATTGTATTAAGTCATAAAAATAAAGTCAGAAATTACTCCGTAATATGTGAAAATTAGAAAAAGATAATTCTGTCAGACACATGGTATTCTTTTATCTTGCTTCCAGTATTTTAATTACTTTAAAAGATATGTATACCACCGATGTAGTAACTGCAGAATGCTGTGGACGAAAGGCTAATATTCATAGAATCACGACTGTGCTTTTACTCATATTTTACACATAGGTTATTTTTCAGCAATACATATTATATTATACAGATGGATTATAATTGAATCCTATGATCTTTCATTGTTCTACATCAGGTTAGATGTTTTGATGCCAAGTCACAGAAAACACTGCACATACTGTAAAAGGATATATATAAAATCAATGATTGATACAAGGAACTGTAGATGCTGATTTGCCCCAAAAATGTGCAGTAGCAACTCAGCGTGTCAGGCAGCATCTCTGGATGGCATGGATAGGTGACTTTTCTGAAGAAGCGTCCCAGCCCGATATGTAAAGAAAAGCTTTTCACTGTACCTCGGTACACATGATCGTACTAAGTGAAATGAAACTAAGCTGAAGTACATTTGCCTCCAGCGATGCTGCCTGCCCAGCACTTCGTGTTTTTTTTTCCTACGAATGATGGAATACTAACCATCAATGTTAAGTATCTGCTGATACATATCTGGGGACTGCAGCATGTACATCGGCACTTGATATGGCACAAGTTTCTGCAATTAATGCTTCAAATACTTCCAGTCGTTTGCAACATCACTGAAGGTCCTATTTCCAATTAATGTATAGGTCTCTGGAGCGCTACTGGGAACAGGGTGAAGATCATTGCACATGGCTAGACCAAACACACCATGAACATTCAATTATTGGAAACCCATAAATGTTGGTCATTTGTGGTCTCTACTCACTACCCGTCATAACCAAAGGAATATGGATATGGCACCATGGAATGGACCATCAGAGAAAGAATAAGTAATTAAGGTGGCTCCAGCTTTGGACACACACACCATGTGGTTTAAATATTATCCAGGTATATCTGTTGTTGGGATAAGAGGGCAGTGAGGAGGAGGAAGGGGTGGAGCTGCTGAATGTTTCACGCTGGGCCCAGTCCATTTTTTTGGTGGCTTGATCATAAATCTTAAACATGCAGCCTAAGCATCTCTCCTACATCAGCCCCGTGGAGAATGTGTGCCAGGGAGGAGAGGGAGGGTGCAGGAAAGGATAACTTAGTGAATCTATTCAACAGCCACTGAAGGTAAGGAGAAAGTTGGTTAAGTGTTGATCGTTTCCTCTGTGCCAATTTATGGGCGTGAATGATGACGTTTTTCGTGTCTAACTGCATCGCCCCTCAACTATAATATTTTTGTTTTGCAAATATTAACACTGCCTTGTGTGTGTGTGTTTTTTTTTTAAATTCTAATTACTTCCGGATAACCTGGGATCAGGTTAATGAAAATCCAGCAGGAAGCCAAAGCAAGCACTGTGTTGAGCCCTGAAACTGAGCAAAGCAAGCCATGTTAGTTAGTTAGTTCTCACCTGCTGGCCAGACTCTGGCGGCAGTGCTGCCTGAACGGCATGAGGTGGTAGTTCATCGCGTCCAGCAGGAGTTTCTGACAGACCTGGTCGCTCCGCATGAAGTCGACGGACTGCACCCTCTCCACCAGCTCGGTGGCGGGGATGAGGGCGAAGCGGAGCCGCTTCATCAGGTCCGGCGCGTACTGCATGCGGGTCTCCCGGTCGTGTTCGAGCCACAGCACGGACATCTGAAAAAGAGCGAGCTCCGACTCCACAGGTGGCGGCATTGAGTCCATCATGGCGCACACCTCCTCGAAATTCAGCAGCAGGATGTCCTCCACGAAGTACTTGTTGGCCAGCTTCTTGGTCTCGTCCAGCCCGTGGATGGCAGCAATCTGGCAGATTTGCTTGTAGTTCTGCATCGATATCTGGTCGTTGAGGAACTGGACGCAGAGTTTAGTGACCGGGGGGATGTGCAAGATCTTGCTGACGGACAGCACGTCCTCCACCGTGTCCAGCGAGAGTGTCATGTTGGCCGTGTAGATGTACTCCAGCACCAGGCAGACCCCGGTGGCCGAGCAGCCCTGCAGGACGATGTTATTGATGGACCTGGTGATATCCTCGGCCGGGGAGGAAGGGGTCCGGTTCCCCGATTCGTTTGTGCTCTCCTTGCACTGGCTATTGGAGAAGAGCGATCGAAAATACTGGGAACAGGAAGCCAGCACGGCTTTGTGGCAATGGAACTGCTGGCTTTGGGCTGTCAGAGTCACATCGCAGAAAAGCTGCTTACGCCACAGTAGGTTGAGGCCGTGTAGGAGGTTATCACTGTGAGAAGGGTCGAAGGTGGACGTCCTGTCTCCAGATCTTGACATGATATCTAACTTGGGACACCTCCTTAAAAAAAAAGGGAGCACACATTTCACACAGTCAATTTCATAGTCATTCATTCCCCGTGACAAAATTTCCATGTAAGTAAAGCGAGGTTTCTCGGACCAACGCTTCATTAAAGGGCAGAGAAAAAATGTTTTATTCTTGTTACAAAAGGCGCGTATTGTATGCGAAATCTCTCCGGATTTAAGCCCCTTCCGCTAATTTTGCCTTTATATTTGCTCGGTTTTAAGCCGCACACCGCGATTGGAAGTCACCCGCATGTTCCCCATAATAAACATTAAAGAAACATATCGGGTTTAAATCGCGGAGCCTTTTGCGTTCAAGGTTTTTTTTTTCTTTAGCGGACCGCGAATGAAATAGTTAAAGTTACATGTTATCTAATGATGTTTTTTTTTTAATACGACCAGTTCATATATAAAGACCCGTACTTTAAGTGTGTGTAATAACAGACGTCAGGGGTCAGATTCTTAACAGAAATAAACTTCAAAAATCGGAAGCAGCGCCTTACTAAGTCAAGCCGCCGAGCTTCCATGGTGCATAGTACCACATTGCACGGATCTGTTTAAATTTAGCAGTGGCCCCTGTCCATGGATTCAATGGATTCTTACAATCTTGTTTATTCACCAAAGCACCTGTCACCGCCTCATCTCCCCTGTGTTTCTACTCGTCACCAACGCCGAGGCCACAAACTTACCTGTGTACACTGGGCTGCAAACTAGCGTCCACTTCGATCAGAGATCTTCACTTTTATATATTTTTTTCTCTGCTTTTTTTACCTTCTCTTTGCTTCGATCCCCCAGTAAAATCCGTATCCGATCAAGCTCCACGCGTTGCAACTTCAGCAGTTACGCTTGCGAGGTTTTTTTGTCGTTCATCATTTGATATACTGTCTCCAGAATTAGCACCAGCAAGAAGTCTGAGAGCAGCTTTCGCAAAAAAATGTACGTGTGACAAATTATGCTACCAAGAAACAACACATCATTATCCTTGGGCCTGGGATTCAGTGAGTCGTAACAAGAGTAATAGGAAATCCACGGTTGGGGAGAGAAACGGTCGTGCATCGCCAGTGAAGAGTGACCATGAAGGGGCTGGATGCTGGAGAGAGTTTTAAAATTATGGCTCAAGGCTATTGTAAAATTGTCGTGCGTAAATGACTGCGCAGTCAAACATCTTAGAAAAGCAGTCCCCTTTATAAAGAACCGTCAAGTTTTAGTGCGCATTGCTAATTAGTCAATTTCTCTTTCCTTCACAGCCTAGCGACTTCAGCTGAGCTGAAACTGCTAATTCTGTGACCAGGCTTCTTTCTCTGGGTGAATGAATATCTCACAGGAGAGGGAGAAAAAAAAGACTCTGTCCCACAAAATATTTTTCTCCTCATCTTTCACATGCATGGATTTATGAAGGTGGATGAACAATGCAATCTTCAGATGATGGCACAAACTTTCTTACCATTTTATTGCCTGTGCAGTTGCATAAGATGACATACCAGTACCGTGCTGTCTGCTGTAATGAATTGCACGGATTCTATCCCATTAATACTGTTGATGCATTGAAACAAAGAAATGATTATCCACTTGATATTACGATCGTTGGAAATTATCAGATTGTCTTGTTAATGTCTTGGCAACACTGACATTTTTGTTATTAAGACTTTCTCTTTCAATTGCATCAGATGACATACATTGTCAGACCAACACTGCTATAATGAATTAGTCTGGCTTATATTACACTAACACCATTGCGGCATAACACATAGAAGTTATTATCCCACTCCTATCAGATTAATTTAAAATAAAGCAGATTGCCTTTATAATGGATCCAAGTACAGGCAAATAAAAAGGCACAAAGAGCTTGACTCCTCGCTGCTGAATTGAATCCAACAAAATACATGGGACATTAATATAGATCACGTGTGTTCAATAGATGGTCCACTGACTGGTTTGAAGGCACCAGGTGTAATGTTTACATTCTCAAAATAAAGAAATCAGTTTTAGGAAGTGCATTACATCCCCATCAGCGTATCAAGCCAAATTCACCTGGTTTTGGTGTATTGGCATTGATGAAGTATTTCGCATATGGTTAATGCCGAACACATAAAAGGACACAAAAATAGAAACTTTTTTTTATCCCAACCGTTATCCCAAAAATCCACGACAGTTCCAACGTGAATTGGCTGGTGATTTAAAACGTGGAGTTCCAATAAGATTCGACCCATCTGCGTCGATCAACTTTATTTTGTGTGATAATGATAGAAGCCAGATGCATCATTTTGTGCCCCTAACCACGCAGAGATAAATATCACGATGCTTTACATAACATGCGAGATAAATTGTGACAAAGGCAGATCCTCATTGATCCCGCATCCCTAACAACAAAGTCCCTACTTTGTCTAGTAGAGATCTGAGGACATAAAATACAATTCGTTTCTAATTTGTTGGATTAATGGCTTCCTGAGGTTCTGTCTTCTGCAGGAGGTCCATAGGCGTGTTAAACCCTACCAAGGATGTCTGCTCACACCACTTCCAGCCGATATAAATCAAATAAAATTATCCGGGATACATGCCAATATTAAACAGATGAAAATTCAACCAAATTAATAATTCAATAACATTTTATCCAGGGGTGATTATGTGTCGATATTTGTGAGGTGGTGTTACATCCTGATTTTTCTAAACCCGTATCAGATAGGTAACGACACAGTTACTTGGGGTCGATGCTGGGTCTCAGCGGCTGTAGACCAGAATTCTCCCAAGCACATTTTTACCTACTGGGTTCAGCACAAAACGTATGCTGCAGGCAAAGTATTATTTTTCTAAATCGAAGGTGTCAGATGGTCACGGAAATATGACTGCCTGTTCTAGACCAGTGCCTAGATTCTTCAATTTGTGGCTTGTGACGCATCGTTCTAAATGGTCCAACTGTAAATCCCGGGTCTTGTGCCTGTAATAGTATGTTATCGATGGTTTATATACAGATCTGTCTTATTTAATAGTTTTGGCAATTTCAAATTATGCGTATGTTAAAGGAATACCGGTATTAACTATAAAGATTCCCTCTTTGGTTTGAATTGTTCTGGTTAATGATTATGCATCCTTGCATCTATATTTCTGAATGCAAAATGCAAAGAGCATTCAACTCTGAGAAGGTTCTGTCCCGATTTAATGGACCCGGGCATTTTTCTCTCAGTGAAACCAGGATAACAAAGATTGTGCAGGAAGGAACTGCAGATGCTGGTTTACACCGAAGATTAAAAACACAAATGCTGGAGTAACTCAGCGGGACAGGCTCCATCCCGAGAGAAGGAACGGGTGACGTTTCGGGGTGAGATCCTGCTTCAGTTGAAAGTCAGAGGAGAGGGATGCTAGAGATATGGAAGGTTAAGGTGTGAAAACTAGGTCAAAGCAGACGTTGTTCAGGGAAATGTAGAATCGTTCATTGTTGGCTGAGGGAAGGATCGTTGTTGAATGATGACGCAAACACCAGGCAACGGGGAAAGGTGCTACCATTCCTGATATTATTCTTCCAAAACCTTGTATGTGACCATTTCACGTCTCTACTTCTAACTTAGAGAACTGTGTAAAACGAGGAGCTCATTGCCAGGTCAAACATTTCTTCCTTGAGATAGTTTACTTGTGCATGGCTCTGATTCCTTCACCATCCACCCCCACCTCAATTTCTGCAGGCAGTTACCCCATTGGAACTAAACATCCAATACATCCCATTGTTTAAAGGTGGCAGTTTAATGCATTTTCTTTCTGCAGCCTGCAAGAGTTTAACAGGATTATCCCCACAACCACAAAATATGATTAGTTCAATGCACTACTAAATTATGCATTGGCTGTGTTTTGTGTTCAGCGTGTTAGGTTTTATGGGCAATATATACACTGGATATAATATTTTTGCCTATGTCGTACTGGAGCTAATGCTTTTGATAAAACTTCAGAAATCCAATTCTCTAAATTCAGTTTATGCTGGAGCCAGCGATTAAACATAGTAATTTGCAGAAATTAGTTTAGGAATTTAACAATCTAACATTATCAGTAGCATAACTGAGTTTAACAATTTTACCCACATTTTTGCACCTGAAAACATGTGATCAAAGGGTTCTTCACAACACATTTCATTTCAATGAATTGCATGTTCATTGCTTCCGGTCATTAAATATTAAAATACCACACTTGTTTCAGGTCGGTGCAGTCTAAATCTTTGCATGCTCTGCGACCAAAATCTTGATAAGAAGAATCATAATTTTGTTGTTAAGAACCCGAGTGTTGACAGAGCTTCAGAAAAATATTCAGATAAATAACATTGTCACTCTTACTGTAAAAAGCACAACCTACACATTAAACAACTGTAGTTATAAGTGCAGATTTAAGAACCCAGCTTTTTTTTGTTCTTTTGCTGCATTTTTGTCGGGTTCATGGAAAAGGTACTCTCCATAAGCAAACCAAAATTTGCCGCTTTCAGAAACGTGTACTGCTTATGTAGAATTAACAATCAGCCCCCATTTTATGGATTGGGTAATGTAAATCATTGTAGGAAACCCACATTTTCAAAAATGCATGGAAGATCGCATTACCAGACCAATGAATGGAATTTAAAACCAATTGTCCAACCCACTCTCACTGAATGATATATTGAAGAAGAAATTGAATAGACAATGGACAATATTGTCTATGTCTAAAATCATAGTAAGGTGAGTGGGTGCACAAAACTCAAAAATAACAAAAGCAAAACCACAATTCTAAATGCCCATTTTAGAACTTATTTCTCAGCCTCATGGCATGTGAAGGTACATTTGCACATGATAGCGATTCACAGCCCTTCATATGTGACATTTCACTCAGCTGACATCAAGTTCATTCACTAAGTTAGACTGATTAACTTAGGAGCATTTGGAGCATTGTGTGCAGTTCTGGTTGCCCCATTACAGGAAGGACGTGGAGGCTTTGGAGAGGGTGCTGAGGAGGTTTCCCCAGAATAACGATTGGAATAGGGGGCAATAGCTACAGGGAGAGGTTGGACAGACTTGGATTGTTTTCTCTGGAACACTGGAGGTTGATGGGAGACCTGATAGTAGTATGTAAAATAATGGGAGGCATAGATAGGATAGAGACTTATAACTTTTTTTTCCCATGATAGAAATGTCAAAGACTAGGCATAGCTTTAAGGTGAGAGGATGCAAAATTTAAAGGAGATTTATGGGGCAAGTTTTTTATACGGAGAGTGATGGGTGCCTGGAATGTGCTGCCAAAGTTGGCTGTGGAGGCATAGTGGCATTTAAGAGACATTTAGATAGGCACATGGAAGTGCAGGGAATAGTGGGATATGGATCCAATGCAGGCAGAGGAGATTAATCCAGCATTATGTTCAGTATGGACAATATGAACAAAAGTCCTGTGCTGTACCGTGCTATATTCTATTTTCTAAGTTGTGGACATTTGTCAGATATATAGTCCAGGAAAGTCATGTTATTTGACCAACTATAATTAAAGGTGAAGTGCAGAGAGAAATTGCAAATCACATCTTGACTCTTAACCAAGTCACATATCTTTAACTTTTATCAGAAAAACTCCTATCTTGATTAACTTCCAGTTCAGTAAAGATATATGCCTCCAATTTAATTAGTAGCTCTTTTGTAATGATTAAAAATGCAGAAATCTTTCAATTAGCTGATTTCATTCAAATACAATATTGAAAATTAAAAATTGTGTTCTGTACATATGATCATGGAATCATTGAACAGTGACCTGCTGAAGAGAACCATTCAGCCCATTGAATCTTATTGTAGACCACACCAATAAACTCATCTGAATCCATTTCCAGCAATAACCCTGAACCTTTTGCCGATTTTTAATCCATACCTTTGGTCCTTTGACCCCTCCATTGTATTGATCATATTTAAAACTATCACAATCTTGTACCTCTCTACAAAATCTCTACTCAACCTTCTCCAGTGCTAAGAGAATGGCTTTAGGTTCTCCAGTCTGTCCTTGTAATTCCTCATCCCTGCAACTATTCTGATAAAGCTTTTTTGTTCTATCCCTTGGATCTTGGTCAGATCGGGGGGTGTTCCCCCCGCCACGGGTACCATGTAATCCTGTGCTGCCTGATCGATGGTCAGATATTCGGCGACTAAACTGTCTCCCCCACCTGGTTTGCCAGGAGAGGAGGGGGCTGTGGACCCCCAACAGGACCAAAGACAAGACCTGTTAAAGAGCGGATGAACTCCTAGCGAGCCAACGGCCATCCACACTTAAGTAGAAGTTGCAATCACTGTCGTACATAGCATAGTAAGGCACCATGCCCGTTGATGTTTTCAACGATAATGATGATGCTGATGATGACGACAGATGGCACAATGGGCTAAGTGTTCGGCTGGCAACCGGAAGGTAGCCGGTTCGAATCCCGCTTGGAGTGCATACTGTCGTTGTGTCCTTGGGCAAGACACTTCATCCACCTTTGCCTGTGTGTGAATGTGTGTGAGTGATTGGTGGTGGTCGGAGGGGCCGTAGGCGCAGATTGGCAGCCACGCTTCCGTCAGTCTGCCCCAGGGCAGCTGTGGCTACAGAAGTAGCTTACCACCACCGAGTGTGACTGAGGAGTGAATGAATAATGCGATGTAAAACGCCTTGAGTATTAGAAAGGCGCTATATAAATCCCATCCATTATTATTATTATTATTATCCTTTCAATGAAGAAAGTTTTTGCTTATTTTCTACAACAAATAACTTCTTGATTATGATCACCTACTAATCCTCTCCTTAAACTTCTGTGCACTACATGTATAATAACATCACGCTGAAATGCTTTTGGCTAATCTGTATTACTAAATGTCTGAACTTGACTACTTCCTGTTGTTCTGCATATTGATTTTAGAAGAAATGCTGCCACTTACGGCTGTGATTTTTGGCCATCTTACTCAGAGTCCCCCTCCGCTGCGCAGGACAAGAGGATTTTTCCCATTGATGAAAAATAAAAGAGTTATTAATGTTTACAAAATGTTGAGATTCTCTCTCCTGAAGGCCACGCCCCTTCCGGAGGGACTATAAAACCCGGAAGTGTTGAGTGCCTCAGTCAGTCTCTGCAAGATGGGGGAGCAAGAGGGTCACGTCTCTCAGTCTGAGCTGTGAATAACACTGAACACATGTCTACTAAACTGTGAGTCGTTTTACTGACCTGTTAGTGCCCTTAATGTGGTTTGAAAATATAATTTGAAAATGCTAAAGCTGTGTTGCCTTTGGTTTGGAAATGCTAAAGCTGTGTTGCCTTTGGTTTGGAAATGCTAAAGCTGCGTAGCCTTTGGTTTGGAAATGCTAAAGCTGTGTTGCCTTTGGTTTGGAAATGCTAAAGTTCTGTTGCCTTTGGTTTGGAAATGCTAAAGTTGTGTTGCCTTTGGTTTGGAAATGCTAAAGCTGTGTTGCCTTTGGTTTGGAAATGCTAAAGTTGCCTTGCCTAATTAAAGTTGCCTTGCCTAATTAAAGTAGCCTTGCCTAATTAAAGTTGCCTTGCCTAATTAAAGTTGCCTTGCCTAATTAAAGTTGAGGTGCCTAATTAAAGTTGCCTTGCCTAATTAAGGTTGCCTTGCCTTCTATATAATTAAAAGTCTAAACTTCACCACTTCCTGTTTGCGCTTCATATTGATTTTAGAAATAACGCTACCACGTACGGCTGTGATTTTTGGCCATCTTACTCAGAGTCCCCCTCCGCTCATCAGGTGCCGAGGATTTTTCCCATGAATGAAAAATAAAAGAGTTATCAGTGTTTAAAAAATGTTGAGATTCTCTCTCCTGTCAATCACGCAATGAAGGCCACGCACCTGCTGGTGGGAGGGACTATAAAACCCAGAAGTGTGGGCGTGGCTCAGTCTCTGCAAGATGGAGGAGGGAGAGGTCATGACTCACTGGCTTTAGTGGCCTTGCACCCTGCTTGAAATGGTATGAAACTGCACTTGAATTTGGTGGCCTTGCACACTGCTTGAAGTAGTAAGAAACTGCACTTGAAGTTGGTTGCCTTGCACCCTGCTTGAAATGGAATTTCAAGGAATAGCCATGAGTCAACTGCCAGCCCACCAGCCGTAAGTGAGTGAGCTGCCAGCACAACAGGCTTGAGTGACTGAGCCACCAGCCCAAGAATCCATTCGGCCCACAATGTCCATACTAGCCCTCTGGAAACCATTACCATCAGCCCACAACACCCATGCTAGCGCTCCAGAAAGCCCCCCCTCCTCCCCACTGGCCACCAATATTGAAATTGGTGGAGAGGTGGAATATTGCATTGGGGGACCAGCCCTCCCATGTGATGCTGGGACCCAACGGGTCCCACTTAGTCTCGTATCTAATATTATCAACTAGGAATGACTTGGAAGACATAATGGATGACATGACATGACATTCTATCTATAACAATGAAATTCCTGAGATCCAGCTGATCGTTGCTAAATCAATCAAGTTCAGAGCTATGTTGGGAGAGCCCTACAATTTCAAAACTCATCTTATCAACATTTAATTGTCAGAATACAACATTGAGAAAATGAAATCATTACATATTTTCTTTTCATCTGTGTCCTTCCATTTTATATTATTTTCGTTCAGTTAAGAATGGAAATATACAGTAAGTTCTACAAACCCACATAAAAGTGAAATGAAGGGAAAAGTGGTTAATGGGGCTGTGATTCCTAATTGAGAATGTATATTATGTTGTGGAAATGAGAAGATTGGAATCGGAGTAATGTAGGGGTTGCGCAGCCTAGATTTGGTTATGGTACCTGTGCACTGTTGGTCTACTTGTCATTCTATGAGCACTAATACTTAGAAGCCAGCTTTAGGGTCCTTTGTCCGTCATGCGTAACAAATCACAAGCAGCGTTGTTACAATTTCCATCATCTGCATTGTCTTTTGAAATGGATGAAGCATCACTTTGGTTTTCAGCACAAGTCACTGACCCATTTAGAAAGGGTCAGATCTCTTCAGACTTTGAAGTCTATGGCTTAGAAATTATTTTTAGTAGCATTAGCGGCCAAAGGTTTAACATATTCATGTGACATTCATTTGCCTGCCAGTTTAGCAATAATGTACCATATTTTAAAAAATTAATGGAGTTTATTGCTGCATTAAAATAATGAATGGCAGAATGTCACACAAACATGTGAAATGTTTATTGGCTAATATCACTCCCAGTAATCTCTTGGTTTACAAGATTATTTTTGCATCCTTTTAATATCTTTACTGTGGGTTGCACATAGTTTGCTGAGTAGCTTGATCAACCCATCCAAAGAAATGAATCTTTATGCTCATTAGTTCCAGCAGGGCAAATCTTCACAATGGGCTGGTTTTGTCATCTTGGATATGCATGGTTTCAGTTCCAAAGTTGAAGGGTCAGTCTCTGAGATGTAATTCGTCCCAATGGCAAGAAAGTCAAAGAAAGCACAAACTTTGCTTTGTGTTAAAAAAAAATCAAGATGATGAACAATTAGCATAATTTCACAATTATTACATTACAAAAAAACGTAATGGACTTAAAAAAAACTTAATGTAGGTCGAAGCAACAGATACGACATTAAATCATTTTTATATAAAAATTCTCGTTATGTTATTTTGAAAAGCAGGGAGGTTCCATGTAATCTCTGGCCAACATTAATTCCCAAGGAACATGAATAAAAACTGATTATCTGGTCATTATCCCATTTTGTGGTGTAACCTGGCAACTTGACAGCCATGCTCAGAATTGATAGTTACAAGTGAACTACATCTACTGCATTTCTGGAGTACCTCATTGGCTTTGTGACAGAGCGAGGTTGTGAAAGTCATTTTAGATATGTTGGTTTGATGCCTGCAGCTAAGAGAATGCATGTGCAGAAACAAAGGACTGCAGATATTGGTTAACACATAAAAGAACACAAAGTGCTGAAGTTACTCAGCAGGTCAGGCAGCACCTCTGGAGAACATGGATAGGTGACGTTTCTGGTTGAGGTTGTATGGTCGACCCGATACGTCACCTATCCATGTTCTCCAGAGATGCTGCCTGACCTGCTGAGATACTCCAGTACTTTGTGTCCTTTAAACCCCTGTCCCACGGTGCGAGTGCAACCTATATTGCCAGATTTCCAAGGGCAGGTCACTTCCCTTGTTTATGTGCCTTTTACATTACCTTCAGAGGTTTAATGCATCATGTGGGGCGGGGAGGGGTGGGGGGGGGGCAGTGAATGCATTCCTGTTTGAATAAGTGTAGGAAGGAACTGCAGATGGTGGCTTACACCGAAGACAGGCACAAAAAGCTGGAGTAGCTCCGCAGGTCATGCAGCATCGCTGAAAAAAAGAGTCTCGACCCGAAGCGTCGCCTATTCCTTTTCTCCGGAGATGCCGTCTGACCAGCTGAGTTACTCCAGCTTTTTGTGTCCATCTCTTGTTTGAATAAGATTATTTGAAAATGAAATGATCCACACCAACTCTTAAAAATAAATCACCTTTATGTGAAAAATAAAGCAATTGCAATACTTTGCCAACACGAAGGGGAATATCCTTTGGGGTCTTTCGCTACCATCCGCAGTCACGGATAAAACAGTGCAGGATATGATAACTTGGCCAATGATACAGGTGTGAGGCGAGATCCCCGAAATACAGTCTCCCGAGCGATGAATAAACAGGGGTGAGAAATGTACTAACCGTCAGCCTATATATTGAAAAATCCCAAAACTCGGGTTCAGTGAGTTTAAAAATGTACATTAGACAAGAAACCTTTACAAATAACGAAGCTTCGCGTATGGCAGCGCACACACCTGGTGAAAATGTCCCAAAGGGTGGAAACAGGCCCTTCCACCCACTGAGCCTGCCGTCAAACACTCATTTACCTCAATCTCATTTCTGCCCGCATTCACATCAATTTCCCACCTGAGCCCCATTTGACCAATCACCGACACATGGGGGGGAAGGTGACTGTCCTACAGGTGATTTTACCATTCATTTCTCATCGAGTCATGGGTTCATACAACACAGTAGGTGCTGCGGGGAGCATTCATACAACAAAGCAGCGTGCGGGGAGCGAAAGGGAGCACTTGGGGGAAACTACATAAAATAACTAGACCAAGTGCAGATCCATTGGGTCTGTTCCCCCAACGTGCGGTTGTTGGGGGGGGGAGGCGGCATGCAGCGTCACACACTAACTACCCCCCCCCTCCCGCACTCACGCTAATGGAGGGGAGGAGGGGAGAGAGAGAGGGGGGGGAGAGAGGGGGGGGAGAAAGGGGGGGGGTGAGAGAGAGGGGGGGAGAGAGAGGGGGGGGAGAGGGGGGGGAGAGAAGGGGGGGGAGAGAGGGGTGGAGAGAGGGGGGGAGAGAGGAGAGGGAGGGGGGGGAGAGGAGAGGGAGGGGGAGAGGAGAGGAGAGGGGGGAGAGGAGAGGAGAGGAGAGGGGGGAGAGGGGGGGAGAGGAGGAGAGGGGGGAGAGGAGAGGAAGGGGGGGGGGGGTGAGAGGAGAGGGAGAGAGAGTGCCTTTTTACTTCAACCCAAACCCAAACAACCATTTGCAGGCAGTGCTTTTTTACCTCTAACCATATTTTCATTTTCAAACCAAATTAAGGGTACTCACAGTGCTGTAGACATTTGTCAGTGTCGTTCAGAGCTCTGATTGAGGCACACCATTTGCAGAGACTGATTGAGGCACACCACTTGCAGAGACTGATTGAGGCACACCACTTCCTGGTTTTATAGTCCCTCCCCCTCCCTCCAGCAGGGGCAGCAGAGAGAATGGGGAATTTTGTAAAAACATTAATATTTCTGTCAATTTTCATCGACGGGAAAAATCCTCGGCACACATGTGGCAGAGGGGGGCTCTGAGCAAGGTGGCCAAAAATGACGGCCGTAGGTGGCGGCGTACCCTCGGAAATCGCAGCACAGAAAGCCAAAACCGGTCAATTTTAGTAATATTGATACCGGAGGTTAGAATCGAACCCAGGTCCCTGGAGCAGTGACACACGCTGCTCAAGTGAACACATAATGAAATGAAGGAAGACAGATAATAATCAGATTAATTGAAATCATCAAAGGGCGTAGATTTAACGTGAGCAGCAGGCGGAATAGAGGGCACCTGATGATTTTTTTCTCAACCCAGTAAGTAATGTAGCCGTAATCTGAGAATGCGACGGAGGCAGGTTTACAAAGTATATGGGCCAGAACTCGAATAACGGTCAGGAAGGCTATGGTTGGAATGGACATAGTGGGCAGAGGAGCCTGTTTCTGTGTTGAATGACCCCATGACTTAATGAGAAATGAGTGGCAAAAACACCTGAAGGGTTGTGAGATAATGATCATGGATGACTTTTAAAGGAAAGTCCACACATACAGATAGACAGCCACGAAGAACTTCATATCTACACTCAGGTGGACTGACAGATGGAGAAGAAAGGAGTTGGGGAAAGAGAGGAAAAGCCCAAGAGAAATACAGGGAAAGGGATATTGGAAAAGTCAGATGCTGGAATCCTGAAACGCATGTCAAAAAATTAAAAAGGTATAAACACATAGCAAATAGGTGCAGCAGTAGGCCATTCGGCCCTTCGAGCCAGCATTGCCATTAAATATGATCATCGCTGATCATCCAAAATCAGTACCCCGTTTCTGGTTTCTCCTCATATCCCTTGATTTTGTAACCCTAAGAAATTTAAACATGGGATGCTTTTTATAGTGAAAAATAAGCTGCATGACATCATTTTTATCATGTGATGATTTTTCCAGACGTCGGTAGTCGTTGTTGGCTCAAGAGTAACTCAGGAGAGGAACTCGGTACATTGCAGAAATGAGAAGTAAATGGCAAACATAGACATACACGTGGGAACTCGTTGAAACTCGTGAACATAAACTTGGAATCTCGTAGAAAACCATGAGTTTGATTTTTTCTTTAACTCGGGATAACTTGTGGGTGGAATCACACCATGGGACAGGGCTATTGGAATACATATACAGACTTCTCCGAGAATAATGCCACAAGGCAGTAGAAACCATCCAGGAGTGACTTAGGAGTGGCATTTGAAGGCAGCAAAGCAGCCCTTTCTCCTGTGTCTGACACAGCATCAGAGGCAGATGTCCCATTGGTGGTGAGGGAGGGCTGGAGGAAGGTTATGCCCTACACCTTCACCAGGCAGCAGGAGGGGGAACTTGAGGAATGGTTCCAGCAGAATGTCATCCTGTACGAAAAGGAAAATGAGGGATACAGGGACATGGACATGAATGGCGTGCTTGCCATCCACTGCCCCACATGTGTGCTTAATGTTCCATCTTTTGTCAAAGCCCAGCGCCACTCTCTTCCAGTCATCTGGTGTACTGGGACAGCTCATCACATCATCTCCATTCACCCATTGAGACCTCTTCTTGTGCTTCCTCTTCGCCCTTGCTCTTCCCCTTCTGCCTTTCTTAAAAGGCTGCTGAAGCAAAAGGGCTACTGCAAACAGCAGTAAATCATACATGGTCGAAGCCAGTCTGCAACATTGTCGAAGGAGGTCGAAGGAGGTCTTCTTCATAGTCGTGGGAGGTCTTCAACATAGTCGTAGGAGGCCATTGACATAGTCGCGGAAGGTCGTAGACATAGTCGTGGAAGGTCGTAGGAGGTCGTAGGTTACCGCGACCTTGATTTTTTTTTTAGGTCGTTTAAGGTTGTCAGAGGTCGCGAATTAGGTTATGAAAGTTTGACGGGTTTTTCTCTTTTCGCCTACATTCTATCTTTGTCCCACCCCCTCCCCTGATATCAGTCTGAAGAAGGGTCTTAACCCGAAACGTCGCCCATTCCTTCTCTCCATAGATGCTGCCTCATCCGCTGAGTTACTCCAGCATTTTGTGTCTACCTTCGATTTTACCAGCATCTGCAGTTCTTTCTTACACATTCACTCAACATTTACACACTCAATGTAGCTTGCAATAGGAACTCTTTGAATGAAACTCAATGATGTGACAACAAGATTGTTGGCCAAGTTGTGGTCAAGTTTATACGTGTCTCTGTACTTGGTGGGAGAATGAATCGACTTGAACAAACATATTTCAGGTAAGAAATTAAAAATATTCAGATGGATTCTTACATTTTATCAATCTGGAATGGAAGCCAGGTCACTGCGATACTAAAGGAAAATATAGTATCAGCTTTTTCATCCACGTTTCATTGCTATCTTGAGCAAGAACAGAGACACTAGACAACAATTGCATTGTCATCCACAGTTACTTTTTATTTATTTTTTCTAGATTAACATTCTGAAGGAGCATAATCACACAGAGAGTTGTGAGTCTGTGGAATTCTCTGCCTCAGAAGGTGGTAGAGGCCGGTTCTCTGGATGTTTTCAAGAGAGAGTTAGATAGCTCTTAAAGATAACGGAATCAGGGGATATGGGGTGAAGGCAAGAGCGGGGTACTGATTGTGGATGATCAGCATGATCACATTGAATGGCGGTGCTAGCTCAAAGGGCTGAATGGCCTACTCCTGCACCTAATGTCTATTGCCTATTGTCTATTGTAAAATGTTCAGAGTTTAACATGTCCCTGATTATCATGCTGCCATAATTGGATAATGAATATTCCAAAAATATATCAATTACAAAACAGAAATGTACTTTCCTCTATTTATTTAATATGTGAAGTTCATTCTAATACTGCAAGATTCCAACAGAAGTTGGTTCTGCTATAACATGTGATTGCACAACACATATTGGATATAATGCGAGTGAGAAATCAGGGAACACCGTGTATATTAAGTCAACTGGATTGGCTGCAACATAATTTCGATCGGGACCTTGAGAACCACTAAAAGGTTATTTTGAAAATTGACAAACTTTGAAAAAATAGCTGTCTTGGGTTTAAACAGTATGGGAGAAAACGATCCAGTTTCTATGTAATTTGCCTGTAGTAATCAGACACCATTGTTTCTTAACACAGCTTTTACTTTAACCATGGTTGGGCATGAAATTGACAAGCAATTGCTTCTATTGGCATTGGCACAATACTCTGTTAAACAATGTATCATGCAGTCTTTAGTATTTTAACAGTAACAAATGAAACTTATTTCTATTGAATGAAATGAAACTTATTGCTATTGAAACCTTCAGTTTTTTAAATCTTGTGGAAATAATATATCTATGTCATTATGAGTCTGAAATTCTCTAGCCACAATCTCCCATTCCCTCATTGATACATTTGTCTTTATAACATGATTTTCCAGTAACACAAGGTTTCTTAGGAACTCAACTATGGTGTCATAGCAGAACTACCTGTACTAATAACTATACTAATAACAAAAAATCGTACACCTGCTGAAAACCTACAGCTGCTGCTCACTGTGTGAAAGCAATGTTAAAAGGGCATGTTTAAATTTTGAAGAAAAGTGGGATTTCTAATTGTCAAACTTTGTGGTTACGTTGTAAATAGTTTTAATAGCCTATTCCTATATCCAGAGTTAGCGTTGTGTTGTGTCAGAAGTGACGTGAGTGTAAAACATTTGCTGTGACACAGAAGAGATGGGCTGAGATTACCAACCTCGTACTTTTAATTCCAACCTAGTTGACAGGGGCTAGATTTTAGACTTCAATGTTTTATTCATGTCATGCTATATAAATATTTCAGAGTTTATGTCCATGAAAAAATTTGTCCTAACAACCCTGTCTAACAAGACCTTAACCTGCAGTATTCAGAATCACGGACCTTATTTGCTGGCCGTGATTGACAATTACACAAGACCACCAACAGCTTCAGCTTCAAATGCCTGCTGTGTCAGTGAGGTTCACTGCCGTACCACCTGGAATTTGCGTTTCACATTCCTGCACTATGTCGTTTCCAAATTATTTATTTTTTTTTTCATTAAAATATCGAATGTTTCCACAGAATTCTGGCCAACAAAAGGCTTTAAAGAACAATGATCCCCTTCTCAGTCTCCGTTATTAACAGGTTCCCTGTTCACGACGATTGTTTTAGATTTTTGAAGCTCCACTGTGGTGTCAAAATTCAAACATACCTTTCCATAGAAAATAGAACAGTAGAGCATAGGAAATTACCCTTTGGCCCACAAAATCGGTGCCGAACATCAGTGACGTTAATCTCCTCTGATTGAAGATCCAAGGAGAGATAGCTGACTGGATGGAAAATTGGCTTCATGGAAGGAAGCAGAGAGTGAAGGCGGAAGGTTGCTTTTCGGACTGGAGGCCTGTGACAGCTGGTTCCATTGCTGTTCATCCTCTATGTCTATATCAATGATTTTGATGAGAATGTACGAGGCATGATTAGCAAGTTTGCAGATGACACTAAAATGGATGGAATTGTGGATAGTGAAAATGCTTGTCAAAACAGCAGCAGAATCTTGATCGATTGGGCAGGTACAGGCATGGAAATTGCTATCAAAACATGGGGGGGGGCACAATTTCTTGGCAGCCACATGCGTGCATGCACGCACACACGCACACGCACGCGCGCACATGCGCACACACACAAGGCTTCAGCCGTGGGCCCTGTGGACGGTAACATCGGAAGCTGACCTGGTTGGTGACCGACTCCGAACTCCAGCAACAGCAGCTTCGTCCCCCCTGAATCGTGGGGCTTCAATCGGCCCGTTCATGGGCCCTTTCATCGCCTGGCGAGTGCTTCAACATCGGGAGCCTCGATCACCTCGACGCAGCAATTTGACCACGGGGCTGTGGAAGATCCCGTGGCCGATTTTAAGCTGCGCTGGGCCGTGCGATGAAAAGCCCCGCAAACGGGCCGATTCAAGCTCCGCTCGGATCTTTGCTCCACCAGGGCGTCTCCCTCCTCCAATCACCGCGCTCTATACTCAGTCCCACCCCTCTACTTCCACCTCTGACCAACACCTCCCTCCTATAATCATCGCGCTGAATCATCATGGTCCACCCCCCCAGCCTGCTGACGGACGTCTCTCTCGTCCAATCGGTGCCCTCGATCATCAGTCCCACCCCCACTGTCTCGCAGAAAGCGGAGATTTTTAATAGATTTTTTCCACCGAGTTTTAAAATCCGGATTACACAACATGGGGGGATCATCTCCCACCTCTCAAAACATGGGGAGGACGTGTCCCCCTGTCTCCCCCCCCCCCCCCCCGGGATTTCTGCCCATGGGCAAGTGGGCTGAGGAATGGTTGATGGAATTTAATACAAAGAAATGTGAGGTGTTGCATTTTGGGCAGTCTAACAAGGCCAGGACCTGCACAGTGAATCACAGAGCTCTGGGAAATGTTGTAGAGCAGAGGGATATCTATACCTGTCACCTAACACCTGTCCCTCTACCTTCTCCCTTGACTCTGTCCAGGGATCCCGACAGTCCTTTCAAGTTAGGCAGAGGTTCACTTGCACCTCCTCCAACCTCATCGACTGTATCCGTTGTTCAAGATGCGAGACCAAATGTAGATTGGGCGATTGTTTCACTGAACACCTTCGCTCAGTCTGCCTGGACCTTCCTGATCTCCCGGTCGCCAAACACTTTACTTCCCCTTCCCATTCCCACGCTGTCCTTTCTGTCCTAGGCTTCCTCCATAGTCAGAGGCTAATTGCAAATTGGAGGAACAGCATCTCATATTTTGCTAGGGCAGCTTAAAACCCGTGGTATAACTCATGATTTCTCAAACTTCAAGTAACCCCTGCACTCCCTCTTTCTCCATCCCTCCCCCACCCCTCACCAGGTTCCATTCTCACCTAGCAAATAGCTAATGATGGCCTGTTTCCTTTGTCATCGTTACTTTTTTGCCTTTCATTCATTTGTTCTATATCTCTCTACCGTCTATATTTCTCATTTCTCTTTCCACTGACTAGTCTGAAGAAGGGTCTCGACCTGAAATGTCACCCGTTCCTTCTCTCCAGAGATGCTGCCTGTCCTGCTGAGATACTCCAGCATTTTGTGTCTCTCTTCATGATCTAGGAATGCAGGTCCATAGTTCCTTGAAAGTGCTGTCACAGGTAGATAGGGTGGTCAAGAAGGCTTTCATCAGTGGCCTTTCATTATTGGCCTTCATCAGTCAGAATACTGAGTATAGAAGCTGGGAGGTCATGTTATAGTTGTATAAGACATTGGTGAGGTCACATTTAGAGTATTGTGTTCAGTTTTGGTCACCATGAAAAGGGTGTGGAAGGGAGAGAGAGAGAGGGAATGCAAGGGTTACTTGAAAGGAAATAAATCAATATTCATACCGCTGTGTTTGTAAGCTGCCCAAACAAAATATGAGGTGCTGTTCCTCCTATTTGCATTTGGCCTCACCCTGACAGTGGAGGAGCCTTGCTTTCCACAGGTTTTATAATATTTTTATTGGAACCATATACATATCGTAATCAAAACACATTTTGTTTATCAATACATACTGTTAATAGCTGGGATCCCGGCTATCAAAATAGCTGGGGTCCTCGTTTATCAATTACATATTAACACAGTTTCTATTTGTGTCTTTTTTTTTATAGATAGAAAGAAAGGGAAAAAAAAAGATGAAAAAATAGAATAAATTACCAATAATACAGCTTTGGAGATATGTCCGTAGATTATAAAACGTAACTATTCATCTAATCTTGGATTCAAGTTTCAGTCAGGCTTCCGTGCTGGATCAATTTACCCTTTCAGAAAATCAATAAATGGAGACCATATTCTAGCAAATAATTCTGGTTTGTCAATTAAGACAAGTCTAATTTTTTCCAAATGTACTGTAAGGTCTCCGACATCTCCATTATCCACATTTTAATTGTGGGGGTTGTTGGGTTTTTCCAAATTTTTAATATTAATTTTTTCCCAATTATTATACTATAATCAAGGAAATTTCTTTGGCTTGTTGTAAGTTTTAGGCTTTGTTCTGATATTCCTAATATTATTAGTTTTGGATCGGGATTTTAAATATCCGTCCAGAAATTATTAATTTTTATACAATTACGAAAGTATGAGTTAAATTAGCCTCTGAATATTGATATTTGTCACAGATAGGGGAGATATTTGGAAAAATTCTATTTAATTTTGTTTTAGAGTAATGCAGTCTATGTAGTACTTTAAATTGTATTAAAGAATGTCTGGCATTTAACGAGCATTGATGTATATGTTGTAGACTTTCATCCCAAATATCTTTCAATATAGGTTGAGCTAATTCATTTTCCCATGCTTGTCTATATAATTCCGTCGACGGGACCTCACTATCTAAAAGAGTGTTATAAATGTGAGATATTAATTTAACTGTAATTAGGATGTTTATTCAAACATTCATCAAGAGTCTCTGGCTCTCTAGTTCTATATTCTTGTCTATGTGATTTAACATAATCTCTAATTTGTAAATATCTAAAAAAATGATTTGAATGTAGTCCATAATTCTGTTGTAGACAACAGGTGCAGGAGTAGGCCATTCGGCCCTTCGAGCGCAACCTTTCCTGCTGGAGACTGGCCGGAGCTTCAGCCTCAGCAGCGGCGCAGTACTGAAGTAGCATCGTGGAGCTGGCGATGCCTTAATTGGGTCACTGTGTTGGAGCTCCGAAGTGCTGGGACTGCCAACTTTAACACCGTGGAGCTGTGGTCTGTGGAGCTTCCAGCCGCGGGTGGCGCTGACTTTATCAGTGCGGCGCCCTGCGATCTTTCACCGAGGATTGCCGTGTTGGAACTCCGCCCAGCTCGGCCTGTGGACTTCGGGAGCCGCAGTCTCCGGTTGGAAGTGGCCAATTCGGAACTCCAAGCCGCTGAGAGTGTTCTTGCGACGCCAGAGTTCCATCATCCGGTGAGAGGGCCTGAACATCGGGCCACCGTTGCAGCGACCGCGGAGGCCTCAATAAGCCCCGACCACGGGTGAACAAAGATGACTGAACTTTATTGCCTTCCCTCACAGTGGGAAAAGTTGATTCCGCTGTGTGGGGATGTTTTTGTTAAATTCTATCGTGTGTTGTGTTCTTTTTACTCGTATGGCTGTATGGTAACTCAAATCTCGTTGCACCAAACGTGAACTTGAATTTGAACTTGAACTTGAATTTGACCTCTGATGTTCCAGAGGAAACAATACAAGCTCATCCAACCTCTCCCTATAGTTAAACCCTTTCATCCAGGCAGCATTCTGGTAAACCTCCTCCACACTCTCTCCAAAGCCTCCATTATTTCCGTGTAATGGGATGACCAGAACTGCACACAATACTCCAAATGTGGCCTAACCAAATTCCTATAGTGCTGCATTTGTAGTAAAAGTAGTTCTGTACAAGGAGATTTGAAAGTTCATATTGAGCAAACCAAATTTGAAGTAACTGTGTGAAGGATACATTTTTGGAATGCATCCAATGTGGTTTTCCAGGTATGTCTGTTGAGGAACCAATTATAGAACAGACTGTTTTAAATCTAGTATTATGCATCGAGACAGAGTTAATTAATAACCTTTTACTGGTGAATCTCTTGGGATAAGCACTTCTAATTTGATAGAATTATGTATTGAGTTTGAGAGTGACTTATTTAAATATCAACTAACGTCTTATATCTGAACAAAGCAAACTACATAGGGGCAAATTGGTTGAAATTGATTGGAAAAAACCTATATCAAACAATATGATTACAGATAAACAATGGTATTTAAATAAATAATTTATGATTATAATAAATATCCCAGTAGAAAAAAAGAGTGTAGAAAAAGTGTGAAAGGAAGAGGTTTATGATGTGGGTAAAACTAAGACTGAAGGGTTAAAGGATTTCAGAACGGTGTAAAAGGAACACTGGGGAATTGATAAAAAGTTAAAACAAAATAGAATGAAAATAAGTCAGCAATTGTCCAAAATTTAAAAAAAAAATGAAAATACAGAAAAATCTCATTAGGTCAGTCATCATTTATGGAAGGAGAGCAATTATCATTTCAGATCAAAGAGCCTTCATCAATCATTTGAAATGATCAAAATGAAAAGATCCTTTGCTGTTTGCAAGCCATCACACCAGATGAGTCATTCAATAAACAGTAGACAATAGGTGCAGGAGTAGGCCGTTTGGTCCTTTGAGCCAGCACCGCCATTCAATGTGATCATGGCTGATCATCCACAATCAATTCATCGAAACACTGAACTGCAACAACTGTCAATGAATCTAAAGTTTAGACAGAAGATCGTGCAGATAGTAGAGTTACCATCCCACAGCCCCATTGACCCAGGTTCAATCCTGACCTCTGGTACACTCTGAGTGGGGTTTTCATGCTCTCTTTGTGTCTGCATGGGTTTCCTCTGGAGCTTTGCTTTTCTCCTGCATCCCAAATAAATGTCAGTAGGTTAACTGGCCACTATAAATTACCAGTAGCATATTGGTAAGCAGTATATTCTGGAGGGGAGCTGATAAGAATGAGGGGGAACATAAGAATGGGATTAGTGTAAACGGGTGCTTGATATTGCCACAGAACCTTTGGTCCAAAGATATTTCTCCTTACCTGGAATTTTTGAAATCAAGAATGAAGACCAAGACCAAGAATGAAGGCATTGGAGCAGAATTAGGCCATTCAGCCCATGGATGGCTCATCTATTTTTCCTTCTCACCCCATTCTCCTGCCTTACCCCATAACCTTTGACACCCTTACTGATCAAGAACCTATTAATCTCCGCTTTAAAAATACCCAATAACTTAGCCTCCACATCCATCTGTGGCAATAAATTCCCAGATTCACCACCCCCTGCGCTAAAGAAATTCCTCCTCAAATGTTATGTCCTTTTAATCTGAGGCTCTGCCCTCTGGTCCTTGACTCTCCCACTACTGGAAGCATCCTCTCCTTAAAGAAACACTAACGGGGCACTTGGATAAACATGACTTCATCAGACAGAACCAGCATGGTTTTGTGAAGGGGAAATCGTGTTTAACGAATCTGCTCGAATTCTTTGAGGAAGTAACAACCCGGGTGGATAAAGGGGAACCGGTGGATGTGGTATACTTGGACTTCCAAAAGGCTTTTGACAAGGTGCCACATAAGAGACTATTGCTAAAAATAAAAAATTATGGGATTGGGGGTAATATATTAGCATGGGTAGAGGATTGGCTAACAAATAGGAAGCAGAGAGTGGGGATAAATGGTTCATACTCGGGATGGCAACCGGTAACTAGCGGGGTTCCGTAAGGGTCGGTGCTGGGACCCCAGTTGTTCACAATTTATATAAATGATTTGGAGGAGGGAACCAAGTGTAATATATCAAAATTTGCGGACGATACGAAAATGGGAGGGAAAGTAGGGGATGAGGAGGATAGGAAGAGTCTGCAAAAGGATATAGATAAGCTAGGTGAGTGGGCAACAACTTGGCAGATGAAATTTAATACTAATAAATGTGAAGTCATTCACTTTGGGGAAAAAAATGATAGGGCAAGTTATTTTCTAAATGAGGAGGAGCTGCGTTGTAATGCAACGCAAAGGGATCTAGGGGTATTAGTACATGAATCACTAAAAGTCAGTATGCAGGTGCAGCAAGCAATCAGGAAGGCCAATGGAGTTTTGGCCTTTATTGCTAGGGGGATTGAGTATAAAAACACGGAGGTCTTGCTGCAGCTGTACACGGTATTAGTGAGACCACATTTGGAATACTGTGTACAGTTCTGGGGTCCATACTTAAGAAAGGATGTACTAGCCCTGGAGGCAGTGCAGCGAAGGTTTACAAGATTAATTCCTGCAATGAGGGGATTGACATATGAGGAAAGGTTAAGTAAGCTGGGGCTCTACTCTTTGGAGTTTAGAAGAATGAGAGGCGATCTCATTGAAACGTATAAGATCGTGAGGGGCCTTGATCGGGTGGATGCACCGAGGATGTTCCCAATGATCGGGGAGGCTAGAACTAGGGGACATAGTTGCAAAGTGGGGCTCTTTTAAAACTGAGATGAGGAAGAACTTCTTCACCCAGAGGGTGGTTAGTTTGTGGAATTCACTGCCCCAGGGAGCAGTGGAAGCAGAAACGTTAAATATATTTAAGTCAAAAATAGATGTTTTTTTAGCTGCCAAGGGGATAAGGGGCTACGGGGAGAGGGCAGGGATATGGACCTAGGTATGGTTAGTATAGTAAGACCTGAGTGATCTCCTGGACAAGTGTCGATCGCCTGGATTGGGGTCGGAGAGGAATTTCCCGGATTTTTTTCCCGAATTGGACCTGGGTTTTTATCCGGTTTTTTGCCTCCCCCAGGAGATCACGCGGTTCTTGGGGTGGAGAGGGGTGATAGCGGTATAAAGGGGAGGGTAGTGTCTTGTGTTCTGTGTCTTGTGTCTACTGTTTGTGGGTAAGTGTGTCTGTTTAGTGTTCAGCCATGAGTGAATGGCGGTGCGGGCTCGACGGACCTGGTGGTCTACTCTCGCACCTACTTTCTATGATTCTATGATTCTATATCCAGTCAATCTAGGCCTTTCATTATTTGGTAGGTTTCAATGAGATTTAGTTTAGTTTAGTTTAAAAATACAGCGTGGAAACAGGTCCTTTGGCCCACCGAGTCCGCACCAACCAGTGATCCCAGCACACTATCCTACACACATTATAGGCAATTTACACTTATACCAAGCCAACTTACCTACAAACCTGTATGTCTTTGGAGTGTGGGAGGAAACCAAAGGTCTAGGAGAAAACCCACGTGGTTACGGGGAGAACGTACAAACTCTGTCCAGACAGCACCAGTTGTCGGGATCGAACCCGGGTCTCCGGCGCTGCAAGAACTGTAAGGCAGCAACTCTACTGCTGCGCCACCATCTTCTAAGAAGAACTTAGCAAATCCAGCTGACACAATAACCAGCACCCTCAAATTTGAAATCTTCAAGCATTATAATTGCATGAGGAGACAATGCCTAATACCATCTGAATGAATGTGTAGCAAAGTGAAACTGAAAGAAGCATACAAATGCAAAGAATATCAGAATATTTCTTGCAGTTAACAGGCACAAGGATATACTGTTCTTATAATGCAACTAGACTAAGTGGTCACACGGGAGGTCTGGTTCTCCAACGCAACCCGTTCCCCAATGCAATATTCGACCACTCACCCATTCCCTCAAAGCAACCTATCACCCCAACGTAATATTGCACCACTCACCCATAGCCCTCAACTGCGCAGGCGCGGCTCATTTCCCCTCATCCCCAACACTCCCTCCCCCACCTCTTCACCCTCCCTGTTCTTTCTCCTCTCCTCCTCCCCTCCCCCAATCCCTCCCTCACCTCTCCCTCCCTCTCCTTTTCCCTACTCTCAGTCACTCCCTCCCTCCCTCCCTCCATAACTCCTCTCCCCTCTTTACCCCTTCCTATCCCTCCATCCCCCACTCCTCACCTCCCCCTATCCCCCCCCCACTATTCCTCCTGACCTCCCCCACTGCCCTCTCCCTCTATTCCCCACTCCCTACCTCCCCCACTACCCCCCTCCTCTCCCTCTATTCCCCCTCCTTCCCCACTCTCCTCACCTCCACCACTTTATCTCTTGCCCTCCCTACCCCTTCCTCTCCCTCCTCACTTACCCAGGATCTCACCTCCCCTGGACTGGGCCTCCACTGAACCTACCCCACCTGCAGCCACCGCCGGGGGAGACAATAGACAAGTTACTGTGAGGAGGGGAGAGAGGAGTTTGTGAGTGAGGTGGGACAGGCCGCCGCCGGTGGGGCAGGAAGGGGCGTCGCCATCCCAGCTGTGGCATTAACTGACAGGAGAAGAGACCAAACTGCGTGGCGCTGACTGAAGGAATCTGCACATGCGCGCTTTTTAAGATTTTTTAACCATTGATAACTTTTATAATATACCACCGATCGGAACTAAACTTATTACACTTGCAGCACAGGAGAAAGTTGAATAACCTGGCAAAAAATCATAGTACTATCGCGTACCGTTTTTGCGCAAATAGAAAAATCCCGCAAACCAGAAGAGCACAAGATCAGAGTTTTAGAGATGGATGGATGGATGGAGTTATTTAAGGCCCTAATGCCTAATACCCTAATCTCTTCTATTTGGTGTGCTAGAACATAATTATGTTTAGCCCAAGAACTGGAGAAGGTCCCTTTTTAAAGGTAAATGGATCATGCACAGGCAGATGAGATCTGTTTAACTTGGCATCATGTGCATCATTGTGGGTCAAAGGACTCATTCCTGTGCAATACTGTTCAATGTTCTATGTTCTATGAAACACTTATGGTGGTTTACATTCATAATGAATCCTTATGACAGGCTGGTGCTTTTCCAGACAAGAACAAGCTCAGTTGAACACAGAGGTCATTGACTTTTAAAGGCACACTCCCCATGGAGCCAAGCAGTAACAACACCCAATGTCTTGCATCTTCAGGAGACCAATGCCATTAGACACTATGATTCTTGTGTTGGCTTCGCTCACATTGTATCTTGTCACAGCGTCTGTGGATGGAGACTGCATCGGCATTAATGGCCGCAGAGATAGAGGGTGGGCCTTTTCTCCCAGGATCCCTCTCATGAGTCAGTGCTGATTGCTGAAAATGTCCAGAAATGCAGTTTCCTTCAGGTTTGAAGATCATATATACTTCCCAGAAACATTGCGTTCACAACGAGGAAATTCTTCTCTTGATCTACAACGACCGACATATTGAAGGATTGACATTACCACTTAATAAAAAGTTCTGGATCATTAAGGTGAGCTCTTCCAGAAACCGAGGTCCAATTAATAGCAGCCTACACTTGTGGGAAGACAGAAATGCTGGCATATCCCAAAGTCTAAGATACAACCCGATCCTCACTGAACTGAAGTAAATTAAATATTTTTTCATGAGATGAGGATTTCTTTTTACACTCAAAGTGTTGTGAATATTTGTAATCCTATCACCCAGAAGACTGTTGATGTTAAGCTGTTGAACATATTTTCGGTCAGAGATCGACAGATCTAAATCAAAGGTAATCACAAATAGGATTGTGAAAGTTGGAACTGAAGTAAAAGATCAGCCGGTATCTTAATGAATGGTGAAGCACTCAAGAGACTAAAGGGTCTACCCTCTGTGAATTTTCTCACAATGTTATCCTTTCAAAAGTGTGAGTTTAATGGCCAGCTATCAAACTAATTAGCTCTTAAATCAGGAATTTAGGTATTGAGTGCCTGTTAAATTGTTCATCTGTTAATTAGCCTAAACCTCTCTCTGAGATTAAGCTTTCTGTGTTCATTATCTTCATCCTCTTGGTTCGACTTTCGAAGAAGAAAAAATATCTCTTCTCCCACCCTTGTGATTTCCCCTGCTTCATACTTCATTTCTAAATCTTCAATGAGCATTAAGCATTGATAAACTTTGCATGTACATGGTTCTTGTGGCTAAAATCAATGAATGAAAACTTCAACGAATGAAAAAGTCGAAGCAAAGTTTGAGAATCTTGATCAACAGCAAAGCAAAAGTAGTAGAATAACTCAGCGAGTTGGGCAGCATCTGTGCAAAGGTGCTGCCCGGCCTGCTGGGTTACTCCAGCACCTTGAACTTTGCTCAAGATTCCAGCATCTGCAGTTCCTCGTGTCTGTCTTCCTGAGAACCTTCATGTTGGATCTTGCACCTTCGAGAAAGAATGTGAATATTGCACGTTGCTCTCAGGAGTAGTGCTGTTTTGATTAAATAGTTGACAGCAAGCGCAAGATGTGAGAGCGAATGTGAGGCTTGTATGTATGTGTAACCCAGGTGCAGCATACAAATTCAATCTGATTGAGAGAGATTGTTGGCAGATGAGTGGTGGGCAGACAATACATCGAATAATATCAAGGGATAAACAGTGACGGTGATTTCACTAACTTTACGCATTCAAAAACTATAGCATTTCACAAGGTCCTAAATCCATTTATCGGTATATGGTCTTCTGATCAGAGTGACTATTCGCAGTGTTGATAAAACAGGGGAAGCAAGAACAGACATTTGTAGGAAAGTGTAAATATCATTTTTGTGAGACTGGGGTATGGAAGCCTGGGAAATAAAAGGTTGGTGTTGCTGTCCGCTGGGCTCCCTTCCAAATTCAAAGTCCCTGTTGTATCCATGTAACTGAGATTTTGGCCACAATATAGTACAGGACTTTTCCAGCATCACTCTTAATAAGTTCATGCGTTTGATAAGTAATAGGAGCAGAATTAGGCCATTCGGCCCATCGACTACTCCGCTATGCAATCATGGCTGACCTATCTTTCCCTGTTAACCCCATTCTCCTGCCTTCTCCCAAAAACCCCTGACACCCATACTGATCAAGAATCTATCTATCTCTGCTTTAAAAATATCCATAACATGGCCTCCACCACCTTCTGCGGTAATGAATTCTATTAGCTGGGAGGAGAGAGAGGGAGAGAGAGAGAGAGAGAGAGAGAGAGAGAGAGAGAGAGAGAGAAAGAGAGAGAGGGAGAGATGGGAGAGGGGGAGAGAGGGGGAGAGAGAGAGAGAGAGAGAGGGGGGAGAGAGAGAAGAGAGAGGAGAGAGAGAGAGAGAGAGAGGAGAGAGAGAGAGAGAGGAGGAGAGAGATAGAGAGGGGGAGAGAGAGAGAGATGAGGAGAGGGGGGGAGAGAAGGGAGAGAGAGAGAGAGGAGAGAGGGAGAGAGAGGGGAGGGAGGGAGGGAGGGAGGGAGGGAGGGAGGGAGGGAGGGAGGGAGGGAGGGAGGGAGGGAGGGAGAGAGCAAACAGTATATCATTGTAGTGGGCACCAAGAGATCTTAAGACCAGAGCCCCACAGTAGTGCAATGGTAGAGTTGATGCCTCCCGGCGCCAGAGGCCCATCTTCGATCCTGACTATGGGTGCTGTCTGTACGGAGTTTGTACATTTTCCCTGTAACGGCATGAGTTTTCTCCAGGTGCTCGGGTTTCCTCCCATGATCCAAACATATACAGGTTTGTAGGTCAATTGGCTTAGGTAAAATTGTCATTTGTCCCTAGTGTGTAGGATAGTGCTAGTGTACGGGGTGATTGCTGGTTGGCACAGACTCTGTTGACTGAAGGGCCTGTTTGAATGCCGTATCTCTAAAGTATAGCAAAGTTATACATAGTCCACAGGAGTTTCCTATCAGTCACAATAACTTTAATGGAAATAGTGTAAATATGTACACCACATGTTTCTCTGGTGTTTCTATATATCTTCCATCCATATCAGGGCAAGAAATGAAGAAATAACTGAAAAAGTTGACCCTATCAATTTGCTTCCTTTTAACGGACTGTTTTTTTTCCAGTTTTTAGCTTCAGGTTTGGGGTTTATGATGCTAATTTGCATGGCAATAAAACAATATAAAACAACTTCAGATGCTATTTCTGTCTGAAATTTCTGTGTCTCACAATGTGAATTTATTCAGTCCCTCTGGGAGCTACCTGCGTTGGAGCCACGTTTGTAATTTCTAGTTGTTTTCGGCTTGTTCACAGAGGTTAGAGATAACCGCACGTCATCAGTCTCTATTGCCTCGCCAGGCTAAATCTTATTAGATTTTGGATCAAATCTCTGCTTGCTGGTGCAGATATTGATGTCTGTACTTCATTCATTTAACGCCTTATCAAGCTTGAAATTGATTACCGCTCCATCCTAGCAGCTTTTGGATGTTCCGAATCTCATACCTTTCAAAAGTTCCACCAAAGTCCAAAGGAGAAGCTTGGAGTTGCTGAACTCTCTGTCAGGTTTACTGATGGTAGAAAAGCACTAAATTTAAACTCATTTCTATTTGATTTACCCTTCTGTTACATTTGCAGCATTTATTCACCATTTTCTTCCACCTCCCCCCCCCCCCCCCCCCCCCCCCCCCAACTCCTAAAAGAAAATAAATAGAAACAGTGTGTCTATAAATAGATAGATCTATACTAAATGGTTCGATTTTAATAATGTATTGTCATTCCGCTGACTGGATAGCATGCAACAAAAGCTTTTCACTGTACCTCGGTATACGTGACAATAAACAAAAAAAACTAAATTGTTATCTGGTTGTGTATAGTCTTATGTCTGGTTATCGATAGATACCTACTTTACTTTGTTTAACTATTAAAGAAACGCTAATCATTACTTCATGCTTTCAATGGCTAAAGAAATCCTGAAAATGTCCTTGAAAATATGTTAACAGCTGTTGAAATTTGTCCTTTTATTTACTGCCCTTTATTGTGTATCCATTCTCATTTCAAACTTGGAATTACTAAAATTTGTTGGAGTTCCAACCCACTCCGTGTGCCTGAATATATTCCTGTGCCAGGAGGTGAAAGGTAAAACAAAGCAACAATTCCTTTTTGCTATCTTTTGAATTGTTTACTTTTTATTCAATAGTGCACCTAAATATACCTAACAAAAACAGAATGTAAACTAATATTTATTAGTGCTATTTTGCATTTATTAATGCATGATCATTTACTCTTTCTTAAGCAATATACCTGTAGATACTTTTGACTAGAAGAGGCGTTTTCTACCTATTCCACATTTGTCAATATGATTCAAGCCATTTGCATTCATAAAGACATTTACGCTACATACATCATTCCTTTGTCTAGGTATACACTGGTCCCTCGACATAATCCGTCAGCATTGCTGTAAAGTTAACTTATTTAGCTTAGTTTAGAGATACAGCATGGAAACGGGCTCTCCAACCTACTGAGTCCACGCTGACCATCGATCACCCGTTTACCCTAGTTCTATGTTATCCCATTTTTGGATTCACGCCCTACACACTTGGGGCAATTTACAAAGGCCAATTATCCTGCAAACTCGAGCACTTAGAGGAAACCCACATGGTCACCGGGAGAAAATGCAAACTCCACACAGACAGAACCCAAAGTCAGGATCTAAACTGGGTCTCTGGCGCTGTGAGTCAGCAACTCTGCCAGATACGCAACTGTGCCACTCTTTTTGACATTTGTGCGAACTGATTCAATGATGACTGCCAATTTAATTACGAATCGCAAATAATGCCTCCTAACTGCAACCCCTGGCCAACTAAATTGTTATGCTGTTAGTTCAATATCTATTATTAGATATGCATCCATTTATTTGAACTAAATATTGGGACAATTATAACTACTGGTCTCAGACCTTGTTACCCTCATCTAACCATTCACTTCAAACTTCACCATTATGCTTTGGAGGGTTGAATTTTAAGGAGAGATTAGATAGGCTGGGTCTTTTATTGCCGGACCAAATGACGTTGAGAGATGACATGAAAGAGATCTATAAAATAATGAAAAATATAAGGTAGATAGGTGCGGAGTCTGTACATTCTCCCTGTGACCACATGGAATTTCTCCTCCCACAGTCCAAAGACGCACATGTTGGTAGGTTAATTGGCTTCTGTAAATTATAAATTGTCCCTAGTGTCTAGGATCGTGCTCGTATTCAGGGTCATAAGGTCATAAGGAATCGGAGTAGAATTATCCCAGTCAGCCCATCAAGTCTACTCTGCCATTCAATCATGACTGATCTATCTCTCCCTCCTAACCTCATTCTCCTGCCTTCTGTACTAATAACCTCCCCCATAACCTCTGACACCTGTACTAATCAAGAATCTATCTATCTCTGCCTTAGAAATATCCACTAACTTGGCCTCTACAACCTTCTGTGGCAAATAATTCCACAGATTCACCACCCTCTGACTAAAGAAATTTCTCCTCATCTCCTTCCTAAAATAACGTCCTTCAATTCTGAGGCTATGACCTCTAGTTCTAGACTCTTCCAATAATGGAAACATCATCCCCACATCCACTCTATCAAAGCCTTTCACTATTCTCTATGTTTCAGTGGGGTCTACCCTCGTTCTTCTAAACTCTTGCAAGTACAGGCCCTGTGCCAACAAACACTCATCATAGGTTAACCTACTTATTCATATAAACATAGAAACATAGAAAATAGGTGCAAGAGGAGGCCATTTGGCCCATCGAGCCAGCACCTGCCATTCATTGTGATCATGGCTGATTATCCACAATCAGTAACTCGTGCCTGCCTTCTCCCCATATCCTTCGATTCCGCTAGCCCCTAGAGCTCTATCTAACTCTCTTTTAAATTCATCCAGTGAATTAACCTCTACTGCCTTTGTGGCACAGAATTCCACAAATTCACAACTCTCTGGGTGATTTTTTTTCTCTCATCTTAGTTTTAAATGGCCTCCCCTTTATTCCTGGGATCATTCTTGTGAAACCTCCTCTCCATAGCCAGCACATCCTTCCTCTGATATGGTGCCAAAAATTGCTCACAATATTCCAAATGCGGCCTGACCAGCAACTTATAGAGCCTCAGCATTACATTCCTGTTTTTGTATACAAGCCCTCTTGAAATAAATGCTAGCATTGAGTTTGTTTTCTTTGCTACCGATTCGACTTGCAGATTAACTTTTTGGGAATCTTGCACCAGCACTCCAGGTGATCGTTGGTCGGCACAGATTCAGTGGGCCAAAGGGCCTGTTTCCATGTTGTATCTCTAAAGTCTAAAAACTATTGTCCTTCAATGCAGGTAACATTCTTGTGAATCTTTTCTGCATCCTCTCCAGCTTAATCACATCCTTCTTATAGTGTGGCAGTCAGAAATCCATACAATACTCCAAGTGCAGTCTAATTAACATTTAAGGTAAGAGGGGGGTGGTCTAAAAGGGATCTGGGGTGATAAATTTTCCACACAAAAGGTAATTGGTATCTAGAATGAGCTGCCAGAGGAGGTGGTGGAGGCAGGAACAGTGACATTGAAGGGAAACCTGTCAGATAGTGAAATAAGCAAGACACAAATAGAGGGTTTCTGGAATTAATCCAGGCAATTGTCGGCATCAATGTGGTGGTCTGCAGGAACTGTTTCTAAGCTGTACCGTTGTATGATTCTATGACTCCGTGATAGTCCACAATTGGCTCACAGTTGATGTTGATAAGTTATAGGAGCAAAATTAGGCCACTCGGCGCTTCAAACCCACTCAGCCATTCAATCATGGCTGATCTATCTTTCCCTCTCAACCCCTTTCTCCTGCTTTCTCTCCATAATCCCTGACACCCGTACTAACCAAGAATCTGTCAATCTCCACTCAAAAAATATCCATTGACCTGACTTCCATAGCTGTCTGTGGCAATGAATTCCATAGATTCACCACCCGATGAATTTCACTTGATTATCAACTTGATTTTAAAACTCTCATATCAGTGCACTGCCTTCTATTTCTGCAATCTCCACATGTAGAACGCCTCATTAAATTTACACTGCTGAATTCTGGTCTCCTGAGTACCCCTGGATTGAATCTTGATTGATAGCCATAACCTCAACTGCCAAGACCCTTGGCTCTTAGATGTTTTTCCTAAGCCTCTAAGTCTCCTTTTTTTTCTTCAAGACAATTTTTTAAACAATTATTTGATTTGGTACATCCTTGTTCTGTTAAAGTGATAATTGAATACAAATTGCTATTGTTGTGAGTCATTTCAAAAACGTACTGTCCTTTCATCAAGGAGACCTTCACTCATTCCCTTCTATGTTTACATCTGTACTAGTTTTAGTCGCTGAACTGCTACCTCCTTTTTCACTTCTCCATCTTGAAATCATTCTGCTGAATTTACCTAGATCTGAGAATGACATTTTAATTTTTTGTAATGCATTCAGTTTGAAGATCATTTACATATCTTAACTTCATCATTAAAAATTATGTTTTGCTTTTCCATCTTTCTTTTACATTCCGTTTACGTTCAATTACGTTCTTAAAAATATTGTGATATTGTGGAGCTATCAAAGTCAGAACTCTGTGTCCTCCTAGTTACGCTTAGTATATACTCCTTTTATTTCTCTGTTTATCTTTGACAACTTGCTTATAAATGGCTTCATGTTCCCTCCATTTAACTTTACCTGTGTCTCCCACTTAATTGTTTGTCTGCATCCCTTTGCTTTTGTCTTGAGGTGTTTGTCTTTTGGAAAGCTGAAAGTTTGCCATGAATTTATTCAAAGGTAGAAATTTGTCCTCAGGTGCTCCCTCTAAATGTACAACGTTGTAATGGCTGAATGTTGTATCTGCTTCTGAAATTCTGTTCCATTGATTTCATTCCACTGATTTGACTACAACGTGTAGCTGCTTCTATATTGCAAGTTTAGGGCAGGCAGCCAAGGACAAATTTTTAAACTGTATTTTAAGGATTTGTAGGTATTCAAGCAATACATTCATGTTACTCTTATCAATCCACATGATGTTAAATTCATGTAATTATGTGGTGGGACTTCCTTATGAAATTGTTAGGACATGAAAAAATGCTCAGTGAAACTTTTGGACAAAAATACAATTTTAGAGCCTACATTATGAATGTCTCTAATTTTTCAATGGAATTATGTTATAAAAAGAAGAAATATGTGCATATTTTTTGCTAGTTTGGACACAAGACATTCATATGAGCAGCAAAGTCTTCTGGATAGTAAGCTTAAAATCAGACCCTAAAATAGTTATTAGATGGCAATCCCATTAATTTATGCAAGTCTGCATTTTCTGATATGTCAAACCATATTTTAGGTTTTTTTTATAAGTAGTGAAGTATAATTGGAGGCAGCCACCCATCTCCCTCTGTTAGCTATGCACCACAGTGTTGGAAAACCAAGCTTCTGGGAGCAGATATGTTTCCAGACCCGATGAAAGTCTGATATCAGGTGAACTGAGCTAGGGAAATAAGCTCAGCTAGTCAGTCTCAAATTTTCACTTGTGTCCATCAGTGTGGCTTGGACATATTGTTCAGTTGGGAAAATACCTAAGTGCATTTTGCATATATGTCATTACCTTTAAACTATTAGTGCATTGGCGACTGTCAATAATGGCTTCCTGCACTATGACATCAGGGCTCCATCCATAAAGGCCACATCCACACCTTGCCACAGTTGAAGTGCATCCTCTCACAGTTGGCAGCGAGACTCTGCTGGGTAATGGGTACTGTCAGCATAACTCTCCCAGATACCCCAACCCACTGAAGCTTTAAGGACTCAGAGACAAAAATCAGGGTGAATGAAATAGCTCAACAGAGTGATGTCTGCTGCATGAAAGTTTTCAAGCAGGCTCGCAAAGATAAAGTGGCAGAAGGTTATCACTGAGATTAACCTCCCAAAGTGGGAGCAGGATTGCAAGAAATTCAGTGGCCTTACAAGATATGTCGAGATTATTGCTCTGACACCTCTCACACCTCAAATACATCAGGCATACCCTTCTGAACCCAACACTTGCACATGCACAGACTTAGAAATTCAAGAACGCCTTTTTCCCCGCTGTTATCAGACCCTTAAATGGATTTCTCAAATGCTAAGGATGAATTGTCGAACTTCCGATCTGCCCTATTGCAGCTCTTGAACTTATTTTCATCTGCACTTTCTCTGTAGCTCTAATACCATATTCTGCACTCCATTTATTTTCTCTTTTGCACTATCAGATGTACGGCGTGACTTGTCTGGTGGCATGCAACAATTGTTTCACATTATATCTCGATACATATGACAATAACAATCCAATAATCAATAATAAACCAGTAGCAAATTTATCCCCCTGTAATCACTAGCTCTTCAACTGCCCCATTACACTCCTCCGAATTTTTGCTCAGCAACATGCATAATCAATGGAATAACGGAAGTGTAGAATAACGGAATCAAGGTATATGGGAAGAAAGCAAGAATGGGGTACTGATTTTGGATGATCAGCCATGATCATATTGAATGAAGGTGCTGGTTTGAAGGGCCGAATGGCCTACTCCTGCACCTATTTTCTATGTTTCTAACTCAAGGTGTGCATTTACAAAGTCACACCTAACAATTGAGCTGTGACAGTATTGTCGTGAGCAGACCTCAAATTTAATTTTTCTATTTGCCTTCCAGGATGAAGTATTCCGAATCAGATGCTTGACTGAACAGACTGGAGCAAGACTTTTCTGGTAGACTCACCAGGCTCAAGATGAGGGTCGGCACGGCGGCGCAGCGGTAGAGTAGCTGCCTTACAATGCCAGAGACCCAGGTTCGATCCTGACCACAGGTGCTTGTCCGCATGGAGTTTGTATGTTCTCCCTGTGACCTGCATGGGTTTTCTCCGAATGCTCCGGTTTCCTCCCACACTCCAGGTTTGTAGGCCAATTGGCTTCGGTAAAATTGTAAATTGTCCCCCGTGTAGAAAAGCTTTAGTGTGCAGGGATTGCTGGTCAGTGCGGACTCGGTAGGCCAAAGGGCCTGTTTCAGTGCTGCATCTCTAATCTAAACAAAGCTAAAGAGGGTCATCTGAATTACCTGAATGGTGGCCGATTAGGAAAAGGGGAGATGCAACGAGACCTGGGTGTCATGGTACACCAGTCATTGAAAGTAGGCATGCAGATTCAGCAGGCAGTGAAGAAAGCGAATGGTATGTTAGCATTCATAGGATTTGAGTGTAGGAGCAGGGAGGTTCTACTGCAGTTGTACAGGGTCTTGGTGAGACCACACCTGGAGTATTGCGTACAGTTTTGGTCTCCTAATCTGAGGAAATACATTCTTGCCATAGAGGGAGTACAGAGAAGGTTCACCAGACTGATTCCTGGGATGTCAGGACTTTCATATGAAGAAAGACTGGATAGACTCGGCTTGTACTCGCTAGAATTTAGAAGATTGAGGGAGGATCTTATTGAAACTTACAAAATTCTTAAGGGGTTGGACAGGCTAGATGCAGGAAGATTGTTCCCGATGTTGGGGAAGTCCAGAACAAGGAGCCAGTTCATTGGCTATATTTAAGAGGGAGTTAGATGTGACCCTTGTGGCTAAAGGCATCTTTATGGAGAGAAGGCAAGTACAGGATACTGAGTTGGATGATCAGCCATGATCATATTGCATGGCGGTGCAGGCTCGAATATTACATGGCCTACTCCTGCACCTTTTTTCTATGTTTCTATGTTTCTATCTCCATATGGTCATGAAGAATACATGGCGCATGGTGTCACTTCAGCTGAAGCTGTGAGTGTGAATGGTACATGAGGATTCAATGGATCAATACCATGTTCCTTTTCCTCATGACAATGGATCTTCTGCTTGCTTGTATCGTCTTCTGCCCTGGCCACTCTGGCAAACAGCATTAAACACTCACCTTTACCACATCCTTTACCACGTTCTTAACATTAAAGAGTGACATGAATTGTCACCTGCCCAGATTTGTCCCACCATCTCCTGTGGGAATCCATCACTTCTGCAGAAGAAGAGAAGAAGAAGGAGGATGAGGAGGAAAATATGGCATCATTGCTGCCATGCGGCCTGAATACGCTCATCATAGACATGCAGTTCACCTGGGGAGACAACTGAGTCCATTTAACCTCTCAGGCCAGAGACACAGTAGACTTGGGTGCCCTTTTCCCAGAGATGACACAAACCTGCATTCTACTATAGGACTCAGACTACAAATAGGAAATCTGCTGGGAATGCTGCTGCAAAGATGTGTGGAAATGCTAATTACAGTTTATGAACATCCTGAAGGGTTCAAGAAATGTTGCAAAGACTCCAACTTCTTAGGAGTCTACGTGTGTCTTTCCCACTCTGGAAATAGTATGCACCTTAGTCCCAGGCAACGCTGACACTCACATAAGGTAACTGCCAATGGAAAAAGTTTCTACTTTCATTCAGGTAAATGCAATGGTTATTCAAACTCTTTAAGCTGTCATAGAATTTGCTAATGATCTAATCAACATTGTCCTTGCTGTTTCCAGGAAGCAGAATATGGTGCATTTTTTAAATTTGATCATGGATAGGATAGGTTTAGAAGGATATGGGCCAAACATGGGCAGGTGGGACTAATGTAGAGGTCAGCTGATGTAGAGGTTGGTCAGCATGGGCAAATTAGGCCGAAATGCCTGTTTCCACGATGTATGGCTCTATGACTGTCTTTGTGAACGCTGTCAGCTGTGCCAGCATTTATTACCTATCCCCGACTGCCCATGCAGTAGGATGGAAGTTTAGTGTCAACCATGTTGACGAATCTGAAGTCACATAAAGAGCCAAGGGGGTAAGTAAAGAAAATTTCCTCCCTTGACTTAAAGTTTCTTATGACAGTTCAGTAGCTTTTATGACTCGCCGGTAGACAGTCCAGTAGGCCAAAAGAGGCTGGCCTTTTTTTATTAGTTAAAATTCCCAATTTATTTAATTAATTTAATTTAAATTTGCCAGCTGTCCTTGCAAAAATAATCCAGTATTATGGCTTCTAGTCCAGTAAGCTAATCACCATTCCACTATTCCCCTCTACAAGAGCAGTGAGACACCATCTCGGAGCTGATTTCTGCTACCCTCTATACTTGCAGAGAGCTGGTAACTGGTGTCATACACAAGTTGTTCATCTCTGCTGATACGTGTCTGGAGGTAGGGATGATAACTGGATGAACTGGGTCAAAACTGGAATGTTGCCAATCCTGAGAAAGTTCCTCTGGCAACCGAAAAAGGCGTGCTTAAGCTACACGGGGTGGTATGGATAGAGCATAGACATACTTGGAGGGCTATCGCAAAGTCAAAATGTAAGTGTAAATGTTAGTGCTATTAAATATTGAGCAATTTTGTTTTAACATCATTACTGTGAGATTAATAGCCACTAAAATATTTCATTTAAATTATTGTAACATAATTACTTGAATGAAAATCGTAGCTGGAGTGCATAGGGAAGCTTCAGAAAGACAGAATACTGCATACCATATGGGTCTTGTCTCTATAACTTTAATCACTAATTAAATTATTGTCAGTATTTGAATGTTGCAATGATGTGGAGTTAACACTATGTTCCAATTGTGTAAGTTCCAGAGGAACCTTAGCAATACTCTTCGAGGCAGATGAAGCTGTTGCACGAGTAAAGTGATTTTCTAGCATATGTGTGTAATGTGTCAAGGAGATTTGATTTGAGTAGTTAGTGCCAAGTGGATAGGAGACCCATTTCAGGTACTTGCCTAGATTGTATTTTTATTCTAACACAGTTGCTGATGCTGAAACCATGTTTGTAATGCCTTCAGAAATTCAGAGTTTTATGGACTGACCGGTTGAGACAGATAATCCTTTTCATGATAAGAAAATCATCATTAATTCTCCATAACATTGTTACTGCTGTTAAGGTACCCGAGGAAAGCTGATTCCCTTGTTAAGGGGCTGTCCCACTGTGGCGTCCTAATCTGCGAGTTTAGACGAGTTTCCCCTCGACTCAAACTCGCAGCATGGTCAACACGAGGTCCTAGGAGGCCCTTTGAGGTCACTGGAACTCTCCTTCATGCTCGAGGGAAGTTCCCGCATACTTTTCATCATGTTGAAAGATTTTCTGTGAGTAAAATTTGGTCGGCATGGTTCTTTTTGACTCGTAGTGCAGTGGAGTGGGGTCACTATTTAGTTACAGGCAGTCGAGGGCAGCCGTAGGCAATCTCCTTCGCTGACCAAGCATTTTGATTGGCTCATTGGAGTTGTCAGGACCAGGGAAAATTTAACGGTTGGTAAAATGCCCGCTAAACTTTATTATACTTCTTAAAAGTGTCTCCACTCCTTCTCCCCCTCCCCACCCCCCTTCTCCGCCCCCTTCTCCCCCCTAACTTGTCCATGCCAACCAAGATGCCCAATTTAAGCTACTCATTTACCCACATTTGCTGAAATTCCTCTAATCCTTTCCGATATATGCACCTGTCCAAGTGTTTTTTAAATGCTGTTATAGTCCTGCCTCAATTATGTCATCTGTCAGCTCAGTCCATATATCCACCACTCTCGGAGTGAAAAAGTTGACTTGCAGATTCCTATTAAATCTTTCCCCTCTCACCTTAAACCTAGTTTTTGATTATCCTTCACTGGGTACAAACATAGAAAATAGGTGCAGGAGTGGGCTATTTGGCTCTTCAAGTCAGCACCGCCATTCAATATGATCATGGCTGATCATCCAAAATCAGTACCCCGTTCCTGCTTTTTCTCCATATCCCTTGATTCCGTTAGCCCTAAGAGCTATATCTAACTCTCTTGTGAAAACATCTAGTGAATAGGCCTCTGTGGCAGAGAATTCCAAAGATTCACAACTTTCTGGGTGAAAATGTTTTTCCTCATCTCAGTCCTAAATGGCCTATCCCTTAAGCTTAGACTGTGACCCCGGGTTCTGGATTCTCCCAACATGGGGAACATTTTTTCCTGCATCTAGCCTGTTCAATCCCAAATATTTTATATGTTTCTATAAGATACCCTCTCATCCTTCTAAATTCCAGTGAATACAAGCCCAGTCAACACATTATTTCCTCGTATGTTAGTCCCGTCATCTTGGGAATTAACCTGGTGAACCTACGCTGCACTCCATCAATAGCAAGAATGTTCTTCCTCACATTAGGAGACCAAAACTGCACACAATACTCCAGGTATTGTGGAGTAAATTGGCCTGCAGGACCGTGTACAACAGCAGTAGGACCTCTTTGCTCCTAAACTCAAATCCTCTCACAATGAAGGCCAACGTTAGCTTTCTTCGCTGCCTACCGTACCTGCAAGCTTACTTTCAATGACTGATGTTCAAGGACACCCAGGTCTCGTTGAACCTCACCTTTTTGTAATCTGACACCATTCAGAAAATAATCTGCCTTCCTGTTCTTGAAACCAGTAGATAACCTCACATTTATCCACATTATACTGCATCTGCCCACACACCCAACCTATCCAAATCACCCTGTAGCCTCATAGCATCCTCCTCACAGCTCACTCTGCCACCCAGCTTTGTGTTATCCGCAAAGTTGGAGATGTTACATTTAATTCCCTCGCCTAAATGGTTAATATATATATTGTAAATACCTGGGGTCCCAGCACTGAGTCTTGCAGCACCCCACTAATCACTGCTATGGTAAAATATGTACATTCACTCTATCTATTCCCCTCATGATCTTGTACATCATTATAAGATCTCAGCCTCCTGTGCTTCAAAGAATATAGTCCTTGCCTGCCCAAACTCTCCCTACAGCTCAGATCCTCACGTCCTGGCAACATCTTTATTAATCTTCTCTGCACTCTTTCCAGCTTAATGAAAACTATAAACAGTACTCCAAATGTGGCCTCACCAAGGTCTTGTACAACTGTAACGTATCATCCCAACTTTCATACAATACCCTAACTGATGAAGGCCAATGCATCAATGGCCTTCCTAACCACCCTATTTACCTGTGACTTCACTTTCAGAAATCTAGTTACTGGACTCTGTAGTCCCTCTGCAACATCACATGCCTCTACCATTCACTGTGAAGTTTCTGCCCTGGGTTGACTTCTCAAAATGCAACACCTCGCATTTATCTGCATTAAACTCCATTAGTCTTCCCTCAACTCATTTGTCCAGCTGATTGAGATGCTGTTATAATTTTAGGTAACCCTTTTCACTGTCTGTGATCCGGCCAAATTTTCATGTACTTTTCTTGTCCAAATCCTCTCTAGAATTTAGGAGATTGAGAGGGGATCTTATAGAAACTTACAAAATTCTTAAGGGGTTGGACAGGCTAGATGCAGGAAGATTGCTCCCGATGTTGGGGAAGTCCAGGACAAGGGGTCACAGCTTAAGGATAAGGGGGAAATCCTTTAAAACCGAGATGAGAAGAACTTTTTTCACACAGAGAGTGGTGAATCTCTGGAACTCCCTGCCACAGAGGGTAGTCGAGGCCAGTTCATTGGCTATATTTAAGAGGGAGTTAGATGTGGCCCTTGTGGCTAAGGGGATCAGAGGGTATGGAGAGAAGGCAGGTACGGGATACTGAGTTGGATGATCAGCCATGATCATATTGAATGGCGGTGCAGGCTCGAAGGGCCGAATGGCCTACTCCTGCACCTAATTTCTATGTTTCTATGTTTCTAAATCATTGATATAAATCACAAACAGCAGTGGGCCCAGCACCAATTCACAGTGCAGGAAGGATGGTCACTTTGCCATAAGCCATATTCAATGGGATATAAATCATTCTACTTGATTTAGGCTTTGGTGGGAGCAGAGTTAGTTGCTGCATTGTTCCAGATCCCCACTAGCTGAGTAAACAAAACAACTAATAATTGGGTCTATTGTGCATTGACAGGAACTGCTTGCAACATTGGCAAGTTCAATATGAGAGTGAGTAGATGATGAATGGCATGTCAGGTGTGAAAAATGGCTGGTGTTATTTGACACCTAACTGCCCAAGTTTGGATAAAAATTCACTTTGTATGTAAATCTCAATTAAACATAAATTGCTGTTAAATCATTAACCATTTTATATTGATATTGGACATTTTTAATGTGGATTTTATGATAAAACGGATCATATGGAATATTTAGCATTCCACAAATACAATATACAATACAACAGAATTGGGAACAGTTCTGGGTGTCTCGGTGACACAGCAGTAGAATTGTTGCCTTGCGGTGTTTGCAGCAGTGGAGACCCAGGTTCAATCAAGACTACGGGTGCTGTCTGTATATAGTTTGTACGTTCTCCCCGTGACCTCGTGGGTTTTCTCCGAGATCTTCGGTTTCCTCCCATACACCAAAGACTTGCAAGTATGTAGGTAAATTGGCCTGGTATAAGTGTAAAGTGTCCCCAGTGTGTATAGGATAGTGTTAATGTGCGGGGGTCAGTGCGGACTCGGTGGGCCGAAGGGCCTAATTCTGCTCTTATAACTTTGACCATGTCATGATGGTCCCTATTCATTAGGAGGATTTGGGCTGCCACAGTGGTAGAGTTACTGCCATACAGCACCAGAGACCAGGGTTTAATCCTGACTACGTTGCTGTCTATACAGAGTTTGTACATTCTCTCGGTGACTGTGTGCATTTTCTCCGGTTTCCTCCCACATTCCAAAGATGTATATTTTCGTAGGTTTATTGGCTTCTGTAAACAATCCCTAGTATGTGGGATAGTGCTAGCACATGGGGTGATCACTGGTCAGTGCAGGCTCAGTGGGCCAAAGGGCTTGTTTCCATGCTTGGCTCAAAAGTCTAAAGATTGGATCTCAGTGTTGGAGGAAGGTCAGACTTCAGGGCAAAAGGGAGCTGGACATGACAGCTGAGAGAGATCAACTATCAGGCCAAGGAAATTCAGCAACAAGAGCAAGATGAAGGAAGTGGTGGTCAGCAATAAAATTGAGGGAGAGAAGTCAAGACCAGTAAATTTCAATGAGAGGGAGTAAGGTCCTGTCCCACTTAGGCATCTTTTCAGCGGACTGCCTGTGACCTTCAAGCTCGAGGCACTCGCCTGAAAAGTTGCGAACTGGAACGGCAACCGTCAGAGCGGAACACACACACACACACCGCAAAGGCGGGTGCCAGGGAAAGCGTGGGAGCGCTGAATGAAATTCACATGGTGCAAAGCCAAGGTGATACAGACACACACAACGCGATGAACAGGAAGGTTAAAGACGGCTAGCACAGTGTACGGTAAGTCCTTTAAAAGAACGGGGGGGGGAGAGGAGAAGGGGTGAGAAGGAGGGGGGGGGGGGGGGGAGAAGGCGTGGAGACACTTTTAAGAAGCCAGACAACTTTTAAGAGTCAGGCCAAGTCAATTTTATTTCTATAGCACATTTAAAAACAACTCTCGTTGACCAAAGTGCTTTACATCAGTGCAGGTACTAACGTGCTACAAACAGTGGTACATAAAACAACAATACATACATAAATACATACATACAGTGTTCCCTCAGAGGACCTCAAGAAACGCTTGTGAGTAGAAGTAAGTTTTAAGTCTAGACTTAAAAGAGTTGATGGAGGGGGCAGTTCTGATGGGAAGAGGGATGCTGTTCCATAGTGTAGGTGCTGCAACCGCAAAAGCGCGGTCACCCCTGAGCTTATGCCTGGACCGCGGGGTGGTCAGTAACCCCAAGTCGACCGACCTGAGGGACCTGGAGGTGGTGTGGTGGGTTAGCAGACTTTTGATGTAGGTGGGGGCAAGCCCGTTAAGGGCTTTGTATACATAAAGGAGGAGCTTGAAATTGATTCTGAACTGCACAGGGAGCCAGTGGAGAGAGGCCAGGATCGGGGTGATGTGGTCCCTTTTTCGGGTGCCCGTCAGAAGTCTCGCTGCAGCGTTTTGAACCAATTGCAGGTGGGACAGAGATGATTGGCTGATGCCAGTGTAAAGAGAGTTGCAGTAATCAAGGCGGGAGGAGATAAATGAGTGGATGATCTTTTCGAAGTCGTCAAATTGGAGGAATGGTTTTATTTTAGCTATCATGCGAAACTGGAAGAAGCTAGCTTTTATCACGGCATTGACTTGTTTGTCAAACTTCAACGCGGAGTCAAATATCACGCCAGGGTTTTTGACGTGAGGTTTGAGTAATGCGGTAAGGCTTCCAAGGCTGCCTGCTATCGTTTTGATGGAGTCCGAGTGGCCGAGTAGGATGACCTCAGACTTGCTCTCGTTTAGTTGGAGGAAGTTCTGGGCCATCCAACACTTTATATCCTCGAGGCTGCGGATAAGGCAGTAGATTTGATCGGTTGTTGGGCTTCAGGGGGAGATAGAGCTGTGTATCGTCTGCATAACAATGGAAGGAAATGCCGTGCCTTTGAATGACTTGGCCTAAGGGGAGCATGTACAGGGAGAAGAGAATGGGGCCAAGGATGGAGCCTTGTGGAACCCCGCAGCAAAGGCTAGCTGGGGAGGAGAAAGAGTTGCCTATGTTTGTAGAGAAACTCCTATCATTGAGGTAAGAGACAAACCATCTCAGGGCAGTGCCATCAATACCAACCCCGTACCGGAGACGGTCAATTAGGATGGTGTGGTCGACAATATCAAATGCTGCGCTGAGGTCAAGAAGGAGCAGGATTGCACAGTCGCCGGAGTCAATGGTGAGAAGCAGGTCGTCATGTACCTTCAACAAGGCAGACTCTGTGGTGGGCCCTGAAACCTGATTGGAAAATTTCCAGGATGGTATTTTGGTTTAGGTAATGCATTAGTTGATTTAAAATTACCTTTTCAAGGACTTTTGAAAGGAAAGGCAGTTTGGAAATAGGTCTGTAGTTGCTTGGCAAGGTGGGGACTAGGTTAGGTTTTTTCAGGAGGGGCTGGACCACCGCATGCTTGAACCAGATTGGAACCAGTGGCCAGAGAACTGTTGATGATAGCGAGGATGCTGGGACCGGCTGTTGTAATGACATCCTTCAGAAGGGCAGTGGGGACAACGTCGAGGGGGCAGGTAGCAGGTTTCATAATAATCCAGAATAATACACAGCTGTGAAGATTAGTGGGCATTTAACATTACTGGTTGGTTTTCCTTGGTTCTGAAAACTTGTGCTTACGTATTTTTTTCCCCAATGAGCCAATGAAAATGCCTGGTCAGCAAAGAAGATTAACTAAAGCTACCTACGGCTACCTCGACTACCTACAACGACATGGCGACCTCACTACCACTGCCCCTACAACTACAAAAGTATCCATTTTCTCCATGGCGATCAATTTTTGGTCACAGAAGATTTTTCAACATGTTGAAAAATTTGCTGCCACCATACTGAGGCCATACTAGTTCTCAGAATGCGGGAACTCCTCTCGACCACGAAGGAGACTCACCAGTGACCACCAGCGAATATGTGGCGATCATGTGGCAATCATGAGGCGAGCGCAGAGTCTCCTGCACTCGCCTAAAAAGTCGCCTAAGTGGGACAGGCCTTTGAAGGAAGCTTCTGCTCCAAACACAGAGTTTGGGAGAAGACTCTTGATGAGAGAAAACAATGGCTTTCACTTCCCTGTCACTGCTTGAAAACCCATACAAAGGTTGAAAATGGTAAGTCTGGCTTATGTTAACTCTATGTAAATGAAAAGCCACTCTACTCCATGGTGGGACAATGATTTGTTTGGTTATCAAAACAGCAGCAAGCAAATATGTGGCAGATGGAGACTGGCTATGCATGTCTAACAGTTTATCTTCAACCCTGTAACTGTATCCAAACTGAGGTGTAAGCAGAAAACCTAGGGAACATCTTCAAGACTTCCTCTGCAGATGATTGAGGCCATTCTGACCTTGAGAAGCACAATCTTCACCTTATGACAGTCAGGCAGTGGACAAGTCGGGCGGAGACAGCTCACAGTATAAAGGTTGCGGTCAAGCTGAGACCAGGTAGGATCGACAGGGTCTCGGCCCAAAACATCCTTTCCTATCCATGTACTTGCCCCAATGTCTTTTCAATGCTATAATTGTACCTGCGGCTTCAGATTTCTCCGGCTGCTCGTTCCATATATGCACCACTCTGTGTAAAATTGTTTCCTCTCTTTTCCCTTTTCAATCTTTCCCCTCACATTTTAAATCTATGCTCTCTAAATTTAGACTCTTTTAACCTTGGTTAAAGACTGTGACCATCCAGTTTATCTTTGCTGCTGCCTCACACAGTGATTTCGTCCAGAACTTTGTGTTTTGCTCAAGATTCCTGCATCTGCAGTTCCTTGTGTCTCACTTACGTTTTTTTGCTTTCCTGAGATTCATCATAAGGCACTTTGAAATATTCCCACCCTTCTCTTGTGACATAAGGACGGTTGCAAATCATACCCGCCCTAAAGTGCATTCTATTGCTGGTGTATCTCAGGTCAATTATTTAATTTCCTGTGAAGTTTACTTCTCGCATTTGTTGTCTGATGTTATCACCATTTTTATAGCACCATCAATATTATGCAAAAAACCACGAGATTTTGAGCCACCAGGGCAATCTCATTGAGTGGGTAGAAAAGACTGATTCTGACACTTGAGAAAGTTTAATGAGCATGTGTTTTTTTGTGAATGTGTGTGCATGAGAATGTGTATGTATGAGAAGGTACCTTGGAAGAATTGAGCTCTAGATGGCTTTGTTAATAATACCAGTTACGGATATTGTGCGATTAAGAGCCGTGTGCTAGGCAATTTATCATTCTACCAATAGCAGAAGGTCATTGTGAAGTACGTAAATCTATTACTTTGTTCGACTAACTTATTGCCACTGGTCTTTCCTCGCAGCACATAACTTATGATTCTTTGCCTCCAAGGAATGAAGGCAAGCAGGCAGCTCTCTCTCTGGGCATTTAGCACACAGCGCACTTCAGGAGAGTGAAATGAGCACTTCCAGTTTTTTTTCCTCCTGAAATGAGACCGTCTTCATGATTAAAAAAGCTCATTACACATATGGTTAATGTACTGGATTGTTAGTCTTCTAAAGATTCCATATCCACAGCAGCGTGAAGTGAGAACTATAAATACTGTGCTTCCAGACTAACCCAGCTGCAAATGCATTATATAGTTGCTCAGTACTATTTAGCCAAACTTATGGCTGTCAGGGATAGTAATTTACTGAAGTTGTTGATTCAACATGTTGTTTAAAAACTGATTATTTGGCCTGCAAGAAAATAATTTGGGGGAACAGGGTAATTTTAAGCTGGGAACATTTGCACTGGCTGGCTGCTAAAAGATCTGTGCTGCGCTGCTCCTCACTGACTTCATGCAAATTTTCCTGGGTTATTAGGCACACATCTGGGTATTCTCCACATATGTGCCTGAATGCTCAACTGTGGGGAAACAGAATAGGTTATTTTAATTGTTGCCGATTAGTCAACTGTTCAGATATTTGCTGACAACAATAACCTTGCAATCCACACTTGGCTTCTATTCCTTGATACGACCCGGAATATTTCTCAGAAAGGCACTGAACGTATTGGGGTTCAAAAAATGAAACACTGATCTCTTTTTTATGTGTTATCTCCATAGGCAAATGCATTATTGTACGTTGCTAAGAAAACATAATAATGAAGAACTAAAAACATGAAGCGGTTACACTTTTGAAAATTTAATGTCACAGGAAGGCCACTGGAAGTTAATAGGCAAAATGTGTAGGAAGGAACTGCAGATGCTGGTTTATACTGAAGATAGGCACAAAAAGCTGGAGTAACTCAGCGGGTCAGGCAGCATCTCTGGGGGAAAAAAGGAATAGGTGACGTTTTGGACCCTTCAGAAGAGTCTCGATCCGAAACGTCACCTATTCCTTTTCTCCAGAGATGCCGCCTGACCTGCTGAGTTACTTCAGCATTTTGTGTCTATTGTCACCACTGGAAGTTATTTTGACTGGGAGATAAGCTGACAAGATTGATTCCGCTGCCTATCTCTTATAATTTTAATTTGCATTAAAGATGGGTGAATCATCATCAACAGTATTATTTTATTACCCAGCATTACCATAATCATAATCATACTTTATTAGCTTTCATGTTCGTTTTCTCAGTATACACAAAAGTTAAGAGTCTTTAATTTACAACAGAAGCCTTTAATGCTTTACCCAATGCTGGCAGCAAGACAACTGAAAATGGCTGCACACACACATTGTCTACAGACAGGATAAACTATATACAAAACATTTCCCTTTGTCCTGTGCAGTGCCACCTGCTGCATGGGAGGAGCAATGGGTCCTCCCACCCAACACAGTCCACCAAACATCACATTCCCCCTTTCCAGTTTGAACGTCTCCATTTAGCTGGACCTCGCTTCACTCTTTTTTTTCCAGCCTTTTTTGCGTTTCACAACTCTTCCTAAAGGCTCAGAATCTCAGTTTTCCTCAGTGTTCTCTTTTGAAGATATATCAGTATTTGCTTTATCTGTATGTTGTTCTTTCTCCACTTGACCGTAGTTTGTGCTTTCTTGCCCTTTCTCAGCTTTCCTACGGATTGACACATTGCCTGGAGATGACTTTTTCGGTAATATGCATAACAAACGGACTTGATATACGGGCACTCACGGTGATGATGAGCAGTCGAGCTGCACCGGTAGCAGGATTTCGATCCTCCCCCCACAGGGGGTTGGCTTTTCTGAAACTATCCCACCTTCTCCGGATTTGCTCTCGATCAAGAGGTTTCTGGTGTTGCGGAATCTGGCGTTGCGGACGAGTCTGACGAACTGTATGCACCTCCTGAGGGAGCTTCGACGCTGTTTCGCCGGCCATTTTGTGCAGTTCTTTACTTAGCAGCTTGGCCATCTTAGCACATTGCAGCACATTCTTCAATGAGGCATCCGATTCCTTGAGAATCGCCTGCTGGATGAATGCGTGCCAGCAGCCCATGACCAGTCTATCCCGCAACACATTGTCTCTGCACTTTTCGCAGCATCGAGCTTTAAAATCACATGCCTTTGCCTTGGTGCAAAGTTTGGCAAGGAATTTGGTGATCGATTGCCCTTCCTGTTGCACCGTCCTTTAGAAATCAAGGCGAGCTGTGAGGAAATTTCGACTTTCTTCAAAATGCAGCTGCAAAGCCATTGTGATTTCAGCATATGAGGATTCAGTTACTTCTTCTGTAAGTAAATTTTGAAGCAGTGCAAAAGTTTCTGGAGACATTGATGAACACAAGAGAGCCTTCTTCCTCTGGTCAGTCGTAATTGCCATACTTTCAAAATAAAACTCAACGCGCATTAAATACGACGACCACCTTTCTCGCTCGGGATCGAAACAATCAAATTGCCGAGATATGTTAGTTTGAGCTGTTTTTTTATAAAACAAAAAATAGGCTCTTATCTGGGTCTTTGGACGCAATCCGAAGTATTCCACTCCTGACACCATTTTCGTGTTCGTTTTCTAGGTCTGCACAAAACTTGAGAGTCTTTATTTTACAACAGAAGTCTTTAATGCTTTACCCAATGCTGGCAACAAGACAACTGAAAATGGCTGCACACACACACTGTCTACAGACAGGATAAACTATATACAAAACATCTTCCTTTGTCCTGTGCAGCGCCACCTGCTGCACGGGAGGAGCAACAGGTCCTCCCAACCCACACAGTCCACCAAACATCACATTAGCCAAGTATGTTTTGCAACATACGAGGAATTTGATTTGCCGTAGTCATACCAATAAAAAGCAACAAGACACACAAAATACATTTCAACGTAAACATCCACCACAGTGAGTCCTCCACATTATGTACTGTGATGGAAGGCAACATTTTTTTTTCAATCTCTTCCCTTTTTCCTCCCACGGTCGGGGTACTCGAACCTTCCGTTGACAGGATGATCTTGGCTCCCGTAGCCGGCAGTCGCTCCCTCCGGATTGGGGCGATCAAGCTCCAGCATCGGGGGGGATCTCAGCTCCCGGCGCTGGGTGATTGGACCCCAGGTCGGGGCTGGTCGAACCTTTTGTGACTTTGGAGCTTCCCGACATCAGTCTCTACCCAAGACTGCGAGCTCCTCGATGTTGGAATCCGTATTTGGAGCGTCGATCCCAGGCAAGGGATCGCAAGCTCCGATGGTAAGTCCATGGCCCGCAGTGGGGCTCAAAGTCAGTCTCGAGCAAGGCCTCCAGCTCCAGGATGTTAGGCTGCAGAATGACCGGAGATATGATCCTGAAAAAAAGTTTCCCCCTCCCCCTCACGTACAAACACAGTTAATCCTCTGTTTGGCATCCATCCATAGTAGTATAGTTTAGAGATTCAGCATGGAAACAGGCCCTTTGGCCCACCGAGTCCATGACAACCAGCAATTCCTATACACTAGCACTATCCTACACTGTGGGGACAATTTACAATCTTTACTGAAGCCAATTAACCTACAAACAACTTTGTAGTGTGGGAGGAAACCGGAGCACCCGAGGAAAACCCATGGTGTGGAAGTACAAACTCAGACAGCGACAGTATTCAGGAGTGAACCTGCATCTCTGGCGCTGTAAGGCAGCAACGCTACTGCTGCGCCATCTGCCAGGCCTGTGAGACACGATGGTGCGGCTTTGACGTTGTCCTATTTGGAGAGGGGAATGTTTCATCTCTGATGGTCTCAACCATAAATGTCACCCATTTCTTCTCTCCAGAGGTGCTGCTTGTCCCATTGAATTACTCCAGGTTTTTGTGTCTATCTTCGGTTTAAACCAGCATCTACAGTTCCTTCCTACACATGTTTCATCTGTGGTTGTACTTCCTGCTGTGGCTGATGGAAGGCCTTTCCTTGACAGGGAGACCCTCCCACATCTTTCTCATGATTGATATAATATCCCACATAGACGCTTATCCTCTATCTCAATACGTATTCTTATTCTCTCCCCATGTGTCTTGATGCCTTTTGTGTCTAGATATCTCTCCACCTTCTTCTTCAATATATTCCATGACTTAGCCTCCAGAGCCCATTGAGGGAGGCAATTCCAGAGAGAAGCAGGTGTCAGGGGTTATGGGGAGTAGGCAGGAGAATAGGATTGAAAGGGGAAGATAGATCAGCCATGATTGAATGGCAGAGTATACTTAATGGGCCGAATGGCCAAATTCAGCTCGTATAACCAGAACATAAAAATAGCAGTATGAGTGAGGCATGTGGGATAAATAACATGATCAATGTTAATCTTGTAAAATGGTGAGCAATTTGTTTCTAAAATCAGTTATGATAGTAGGATGCTCAATTTCTCTGTTGTAAATAATCTAGCCTTTTCTCTTTGAGTCATTCATGAAGGAAAGCCATTATTTTTGTAGTATTCTTTTTCTGATTGAATCAGAAACCAAATCACTTGGCAGTGGCAACAAAATATTTTTGAAGTATTGCCACTCAGATGTTTAGATGCATACACCATGATCTGATCAACAACACTGATGTAATTGCCAAATTATCTATGCTCGTGAGACAACAAAAGCTGGAGTAACTCCAGTTATCTGAGTTTTCCAGAGATGCTTTCTGATTTGCTGAGTTACTCCAGGTTTTTGTGTCTATCTTTGGTTTTAACCAGCATCTGCTGTTTCTTACTACTGCTGGCTGATTTGTTTCGGGGATAGATGTTGATCAAAATATTGATTAAGAGGAATCCCCAGCTAGTTTCAGATTCTTCCATTTGAAAGGGCAGGCGGATCCATAATTGAATTTCCCATTGTGAAGTTGGCACCTCTAGCTTTTGAAAATTTTGAAGAATTAACCAAGTTGGACCAGACTGATTCCTGAGGCTGTTGTTCAGCAATTACAGTTCAACATGCTCATCTCCTCTAAATTAACTGGGTCTTTGCTCATCCCAATGTAATTGGATCCTCGACTTTCCGGACCACAATCAATACGAATTGGCAACAACGCACCCTCTTCGACGCCATCAACACCTAAGCACCACAAGATTGTGTGCTCAGTCATCTGCTCTACCAACAACTGTGCAGTCAGCCACCTTTAAATTAATCACCGATACCACCATTGTTGAACGAATAACAGATACCTTTGAGCCAGATAGCAAATTAAAATGCTAATTGAATAGTGCCAGAATAACAATCTTGCTCTCAATATTACCAAGACCAAGGAGCTGATTGTTTAATTCTGGTGGGGAAAGCTGGGGATCCATGAACTGCAAGTTATTGGGTGTGCATATCTCTGAAGATCAGTCAAGTGCCATGCAAAGCGAATTGTGGACGCAGCCAAAGCCATCACACAAACCAACCTCCCTTCTATTGATTCCATTTATACCTCACACTGCATTGACAAGGCCAGCAACATAATCAAGGATGAGTCGCACCCTGACCATTCCCTCTTCTCCCCTCCCCCATCAGGCAGAAGTGTGAAAATGCACACCATCAGATTCAGGGACAGTTTCCTTCCCAGCTGTTATCAGGCAACTGAATCATCCTACCACAACCAGAGAGCAGTGCTGAACTACTATCTACCTCTTTGATGTCAGTCGGACTATCATTGACTGGGCTTTGCTGGCTTTACCTTGGACTAAACGTTATTCCCTTCTTATCTATACACTGTAAATGGATTGATTGTAATCATGTATTGTCTTTCTGCTGACTGGTTAACACGCAACAAAAAGCTTTTGACTGTACCTTGGTACACGCAACAATAAAGTAAACTGAACTGATATCAATGGAATCAGAGTGGGAACTAGTCAAAGCTTCCAATTCCTTAGAAGATTGAGGACATTCGGTATATCGATGATTACTCTTTTGAACCTTCACCGGTGTACGGCTGAGAGCATTGAGACTGGTTGCATCATGGTCTGGCTCAGCAACTCGAAAGCCCAGGAACAAGAGAGACTACAGAGAGTGGTAGACACTGCCCTCCCTGGAATCTATATGAGGTGCTGCCTCAAACTTAAACTGATACATCTCTGAACTTATCACCCGGATGCAAATACTTCAAGACGAGGTAAAATCAAAGAGAATAAAATTCAAAATGGTAGAAAGTAATTTTCATCCATGAAAACAAAGGGTTCTACCTGGCTGAAAGAGCAGGAGCACTTCCTATTGTAGTTCAAACAGTATTGCTGATTTCATCCATGTCTGGTTTTGCTGCTGATGACCTGATCCATAATCCATGTCAGGTTTTCCACACCACCACCACCTTGTGGCATGCGGGCAGCCATGCTGATTTTTAGTTTTAATTTACGATTCGGAGCCTACATTACTCATCTCGATGGTCTCTGTATGTATACAAATTAAAGTACTTGTTATGATATATAATGACTGTATCATAAATACTTTGCACATGGTGTCAGAAGTGGGATAACATTGCGGTCGACGACATAGAATCGCAACCTGTATGGTTGATTCCCTAAGTGGCACTGCAGCTTCACAATATCAACCTTATTGACGTCACTTTGCATTTCGCTCCAGTGTCGATTTTCATCTCGATTACTTTATTGTTTACTGTTATGGCTCACTATTCTGCACATTTTGTGTGATAATAGAATGTGCCTGCAGAAAGATTCCATCGACCTTTGGCCTCTCGTTCATGCTGCTATTGGACAAATCTGACAAATCAGACTGGCTCAGCCTGCAGCAAATTTATTGGCTGTTTTGTTTGCTCTCTGTTAGGACGGGATCTACAACATCTCCAGAAATGGTTTAGCCAACGGGAAGTGGGTAAGCCAACGGTATTCTCTGTATTAGATGCCAAGGGCTCCTTCTGGCAGATTCCCCTAGATGATGCATCATCTATGCGTACCAACTTCAGCACTGCTTTCGGCCGCTACAGATTTTTGCGCATGCCGTTTGGCATGAGTTCAGCCAGTGAGGTGTTTCAGTGCTCCATGGAGTAACTGCCTGACAGATACCCTTGTGCTATCATCATGGATGATATCATTGTTAGTGGCAAAGACTTGGAACAACATGATGCCAAATTGAAGAAGGTACTCGAGCGTGCCAGGGAAGTGAACTTAAAATTGAATCCCCTAAAATGTCGGTTCCGTGTTAACCAGGTGAGCTACGTGGGGCATATTTTCACAGATGATGGTCTCAAGGCAGATCCTTCTAAGACTGTGGCTGTTAGAGAAATGTCCACATCCACTGATGTTGCAGGCCTGCAGAGATTTCTGGGCATGGTTAATTACCTCGGAAAATTAGTTCCCAACTTCACCGAGATCTCGGCTCCCTGAGGCAACTTACCCACAAAGACACTGCCTGGACATGGCACTCTAAAACATCAGATATCATGCCCACTTACCCTGGCTTAATACGATGTCAATATATTACTTTGACCTCTGATGCATCCGAGGAAGGCCTCGGTGCAGCATGTCTGCAGGATGAGCGGCCTGTTGCTTATGCCTCCAGGATGATGATGGACACGGAGACGACGTATGCTCAGATCGAGAAGGAATTACTGGCAGTGGTCTTTGCATGTATCAAATTCAACTATCACATTTTTGGCAAGGCTGTTACCGTAGAGACTGATCACTAACCTTTGGTTACCATTTTAAACGAGCCTGTACATGCCTCTCCAGCACGGCTGCAAAGAATGATGGTGCAGCTCCAGAAGTATGATCTCTCTCTCACGTACAAGCAGAGTAAACACATGTACCTGGCTGACACATTATCCCGTGCTCCCAGGAGGTCGCGCGCCCATCACACATCAGAAATATTCATGTTTGACGTCATGGCAATTGATTTCACTCATCCTTCACATCTGGATACCTTGGGGGTTCGTACGGCAAAAGATGCTACCATGCAGATGCTCCCCTTGGTCATCCATCATGGATGGCCTGGCAATCAGCATTCGGTTCCGCTTGCGGTTTGGCCTTACTTTTCTGTCCCAGACGAACTGGCCATTGAAGGCAGGGTTAACAAAAAGGGCCATATGGCAGTGAGCTTCACTCCAACAGAAGGACTTTGACACTCTACATGGAGGTCATCCTGGTTCTGAAGCTACGGAGCAAAGAACATGTTTTTCTGGCCTCCCATGTCAGATTATATATGTCAGGGGGTGCAGTCCTGCACTGTGTGCAACAGCATGGCTCCACATCACCAGAAAGAGCCCCTTTCACAGCACCAAGTTCCTGATTTGCCATGGTTTATGGAGGCTATTGACATTTTCAACTGGCATAGCAACCAATACTTGGTCCTGGTTGACTCTTACTCCGGGTGGTTTAAGATCAATCTGCTCCCCACAGCTTCCGCTGCGGCGGTCGTCAAGAAACTTGCGAGGCATTTTTCAGTCCATGGGGTACCTCAAACCCTCATGTCTGACAATGGTGGCCAATTCACAAGTCAGCATTTCAAGGACTTTGCAAAGGAATGGGATTTTAGGCACAATCCATAATCCATGTTAGGTTTTCCACACCACCGCCACCTTGTGACATGCGGGCAGCCATGTTGTTTTGTAGTTTTAACTTGTGATTCGGAGCCTACAGCACTCATCTCGATGGTCTCTGTATGTACACAAATTAGAATACTTGTTATGATATATAATGACTGTGTCATAAGTACTTTGCACACCTATGACTTCACTGGAGTCACAATCAGCATTGCAACAACCCTCTAAGGATGGCAATGCAAGTAGTTCAAAGGTAGATTTTCTTATGCATCCTAAGTATTATCATACGTACAATTAAATATAATCAAAAACCCACACCACTCCGCCCATGTTCTCATTTCACAAGATGATTGGGAAGAAGGGACAGGAACCTTAAAACCTTGACCTGTTCATAGAATAGTAAGAATGTCATAATTCTATTGTCAGTACATATGAAGGGTGGCACAGTGGTAGAGCTGCTGCCTTACAGTGCCAGAGACCCGGGTTTGATCCTGATTATGGGTGCTGTCTATACGTAGTTTGTTTTCTCCGGATGATCCGGTTTCCTACTACACTCAAGACATACAGGTTTGCAGGTTAATTGGCTTCGGTAATATTGTAAATTGGCCTTAGTGTGTAGGATAGTGCTAGTGTATGGGGTGATAACTGGTCGGCATGGACTCGGTGTGACAAAGGGCCTGCTTCTGTGCTGTATGTCTAAAGACAATTAAACACTTTTGACTCGATTCTTGAGTTAGTTCACTGCATGCATTGCCTGGTGATTCCTGCATCTATTTGCCCAGGTAATCCCAATTTATACCATGAACTCCCGAAAGACCACAGTATCTGGTCAGATTTTTTTGTTTGGTATGTTGACCTCATTGTGTCTTTCCAACACTACAACGAGGATTACACTACAAAAGCACTTTATTGGCTGTAAAGTGATTTTGAACTTTCCACCATTATCAAAAATACCATAAGAATGCAGTGTCTTTTTGAGCTCCTTGCGAGCCAACGGCCATCCACGCTTCAGTAGAAGTTGCGATCACTGTCATACATAGCATTGTAAGGCACCGTGCCCATTGATGTTTTCAACGATGATGATGATGATTTTTGCAGGTTTGTGAAGCTTGTCACTGGCAATACTTCTGTCAGATCGAGCCTAATTGATCATGTCCTCTAGTCACTATTGTATTGAAAAAAATCTAATCTGAATCTGTGCTGACTTTAATACTGTTACTGTGCTGCTAATTGTATTTGGAGTTATGGGTGGTTCCGATATCGGGGGATCAAAATCTTATTGCAGATTATGGTGGTTTCAGTTTGGTGGCCGAGCTCTGAGGTGCAGGGGCTGTATGCAGAAAGTCATGCAGTATTTACAGTTTTTACTTCCTCATTGTTGAATGTAATTGTGCATTGCTCAATGAAAACGACTCTAACTATTCACAAATAATGATGCACATTGTTCAATAATGCATCATTATGCTGGAAATATAACACATTTAGTTCAACAATTTCATTGTTAAGCATAACAAACTTGCTTTGATCTCTGTTAACATGACAAATGATACCACTGTTGAGTGCATCAAGCATCAAATATTAAGCACCTAGTTACTACATATTTACGTGAAACACATCTCTGATTGACTAGCAAGCAGTCATTAGCTTCCAGGAACCACATACACAATTTGAAATTTTCAACCCATCGGGGGCCCTGTTCTTTGTTCCAGTTTCAGGCTAGTGACCACTTTCATTGGCACAAGACCTAGTGGCCAACTGTGAAATTGATTTAGCAGTGGGAATTAGCTCCACATAAGAGAGTTGGAATTATTTGCTGGTTCAAATTTGAATCAGAAAGCCAGAGTGATATTTTTTGTTTGTTGTTGCAGCACATTGCTTAATTCAATTAAACTTTATTTGTTAAAGCACCACTCCCATTTGTCAAATCCTCCATTATTACGAAAACAGTTTAGCCCAGAAATCCCATTTTCAAAGGAGTCAAGATACTGAAGTGCAGCTGTAGTTTTTAGGGCGTGTATTAAACTTTAGTTTAGAGATACAGCGCGGAAACAGGCTTTTTTGCCCACCGAGTTCACGCCGACCAGCAATCTCCGCACACTAACACTATCCTACACACACACACACACTAGAGACAATTTACAATTTTACCAAGCCAATTAACTTACAAACCTGTATGTATTTGGAGAGTGGGTGGAAACTGGAGTACCCAAAGAAAATTCATGGGGAGAATGTACAAACTCCGTACAGACAGTGCCCATAGTCAGGATCGAACCTGGGTCTCTGCCACTGTAAGGCTGCAACTCTACTGGTGTGCCACCATGCCACCCTTGTTGCAGCACACTTTTTAAATTCAATTCAACCTGATTTGTTAAAGCAGCACTCCTATTTTCCAACTGCCCCATTATTTCTAAAACAGTTTAACCCATTCTGCTCAAGAAACCAACGTACAGCTGTAGTTTTCACGGTGTGTATTCAATTGGTACATACCGAAACGTATCACCTAGATGCATAAGGAAGAATATTTTAAGAATACAAGAAATTAAGGTGAACAAAATTCAAAGTGATAGAAAGGGATTTTTTAACAAGGATACAAAGGGTTCTGCCTGCCTGACAGAGCAGGAGCACTTCCCATGACTTCACTGGAGTCACAATCAGCACGTTCCCACCCTCCAGGGATTATACAAAGGCTGGCAAGGCAAGTGGTTCAAAGGTGGAGTTTCTCATGCGTCCCAAGTATGTAGATAATGCTCAAGCCTCAACTTCTATGGATCGCTTTCGCACCTTGGTCCTTTTCCAGCGAGCAAAACCCAAGATTCGTCATGTTGCTTGAGTAATGCCCCAGTTGCCTTTTACTTTGCCCCTAGCATCTGAACCGATCTGAGCCTGAACGATTTGATTTAGGATGTGCATGACTGACTGCTCAAACAAAAGGCTTGAGGCCACATGCACACATGTAGTTTTGGGGTGCAAGCCTTTCAGGTGCAGGTGACCCGAAATTCTCCTCCCGAGTTCTTGCCATCCCAAGTTGTGACTGATTGTGGGTCGAATTTCAGAGAAGTTGCAGATTTGATTTTGAATGAGTCTGCCCATGAAATTTCAAACTCAGTGTCTTCAAGAGAAAAGGAAAGGAATGGGGAACATCCAATTTATTGTACAAGGGTAGAAATGTGGCCTTTGTCACATGTACTAAATGTAACAGGTGTGTGTTAAATTGAAGATTGGTTCCATTGACTAGTGGCACTGGTTCAGGTCTTGAAATACAGAGCCATTATTCTCCTGCTTTGCTTGTTTATATATGTATATAATGTATCAATTTATTTATTGAAATCATATTCTATGTCGCTCTTCCAGGGAGATGCTAACTGCAATTAAAGTTGAATCTGAATCTGAATCTGTGACTGAGCATGAATTTCCCTGTACCTTCCAGTAAAATGAAAAGTCAGGGATTAACTTAGCATCCTGATCATATGTTTGTCAATGGCATCGCAGTACTTTCTAATAAATTACAACTCTTTTGAATAAAAACAGAATTTCATGTGATTTCTTCTTTAGTTTCCCTCTCAACATTGTGCAATGGTAAATAATAACTCGGCAAACATGCACCCGTTTCAAATTCTGAAGTACACCTCAACAACAACCACATATTGAATTTTCACTAAAGTTGATAAATGACTTCCTCCTGATGTATCTTAAAAATTGACCACCTGAATGCTGCAGGACCCTTGGGGGTCTCGACCCGAAACATCGCCTATTTCCTTCGCTCCATAGCATCTATGCCTCACCCGCTGAGTTTCTCCAGCATTTTTGTCTACCTTCGATTTGCCAGCATCTGCAGTTCCTTCTTAAACAACCCTGATATACACTCTAGTTTTTGTGCACATTTACCATTTATATTGGCAACAGAATGGAGTTGTTAAAACAAATTGGTGAATTTCCTGTTACCAGATGTTTTTATGTGCTTTAAATCAGTGCACCAGGACATAAGTGGACAAAACGTGAGAAATAAAGTATCTGTAACTGGAAGTTTCCTCACAATAAGTCCAGTCAAATGATTTCTACAACATTCATATCCACACACAAAATAATGTACAGTCTTTGGTAGCAGACTTTTACCAGATGAGCATCATACTCAAATGTCTTTAGTCAGAAGGTGGTGAATCTGTGGAATTCTTTGCCACAGAAGACTGTGGAGGCCAAGTCTGTGGATATTTTTAAGGCAGAGATAGATAGATAGATTCTTGATTAGTGCGGGTGTCAGAGTTTATGGGGAGAAGGCAGGAGAATGGGGTTAGGAGAGATAGATCAGCCATGATTGAATGGCGGAGTAGACTTGATGGGCCGAATCGCCTAAATCTTCTCCTATTCCTTATGACATTACAGGACTAAGCTTTTATTTATTTTTTAAACAATCCATACAAGAAAATTATGTGTGTTGCAAATGATGTGAAAAAATGTTCTCCCCCAAGGCGCTCTTAAATAACTAGGAAGAATTATACAGAGTGATGATAGACAATGGTCAATGTGGCTAGGAGTTGTGAATTTATGGAATTCCCTGCCACAGAGGGCAGTGGAGGCCAAGTCACTGGATGGATTTAGGAGAGAGTTAGATAGAGCTCTAGGGGCTAGTGGCGTCAAGGCAGGCACGGGTTATGGATAGGGGACGATCAGCCATGATCACAATGAATGGCGGTGCTGGCTCGAAGGGCCGAATGGCCTCCTCCTGCACCTATTTTCTATGTTTCTATGTTTCTATGAAATGTGCCTTGCTTTAATAAGGTAGGTAGCCAGTTGAGAATACTGGTGAAGATAGACACAAAATGCTGGAGTAACTCACCGGGATGAGAATACTGGTGAACTTACTGCTGCTTGTTCTGCCAGGGACTCGCCAACTACTAAACCTTTTTATTTTAGTTTTGTTATACTGCATGGAAACAGGCCTTCAGCCCTCCAAGTCTATGCCATCCATCAATCACCCGTTCACACTAGTTTGCTATTATCTTATTTTTGCACCCACTCCCTGCATACCAGGAGCAATTCACAGAGGCCAATTAACGCACAATCCCACATGTGTTTGGGATGTGTGAGGAAACCAGAGCACCCATCTACGTGTCACAGAGAGAATGTGCAAACTCCATACAGAGAGCACCTGAGGTTAGTATCAAACTCGGGTCTCTGGTGCTGTGAGGCAGCAGCTCATCCAGCTACACCACCGCGGCACCCCCCACATCTAAATTTGAAAAGGAGAATACAAGTTGTAGCATCATCATAAGTTGAGTGAGAACAATTGCAATAATGAGTTCACCTGTGGTACCGCAAGCTACATGCTCATGCAACAGTTTACTAAGATTGCTATGAAAGGTTGACTCAGTTCTAACTCTGAAAGCAGGTTAGGTGAAAGTGCAAAATGCATCCACCCATTAATGGAAATAGAAAGATGAAAATTTGAATAATGGCGAGTTGAATTGATATTGCACACTTCATACTAAAATAGAAAGATTAAACGAGAACTTACCGTTTGAAGTTTGATCTTTATTTTATGAGAAGTTGAAGTGAGGGAATACGTGAAGAGCCCGCCAGCCACATGCGCGTCAATCTTCAGAGCAGCTGTATGAAACCACAAACTAGTTGCCGAACTTAAGCTATAGAAAGATTAACGACCTTAGAACTACCGAATGATCTTTATGAGAAGTAGGGTTGGGAATGGAGGGCACATATTCCGTCACTTCAACTTCTCACTTCAACTTCTCAAACGGTAAGTTCTCGTTTAATCTTTCTATTTTATATCGAAGTCACGTGAGTGACTACGTGAAGCCTTCAAAGCTTTGTGGTTTCATGCAGTAACCCAATCTGTGTGTGAAACACGTAAACAGATAAACCATTAATGGTAGAAAAACATGGGTTATTAATACCATGATGCTAACTTTCATACATGGCCATTGTTCTTAACCGGACCATAATCCCATTTGACTTTGAGTTAGACAATAACCCATGCAACACTGTGCAGAATTCTATCTGCAAATATCCAGACATATTCAACCGAATTTTATAACTTATTAACACGCACTATGTAAGCCTCTTGCTGTATGATGAAAGGGAACTATCCATTCTTTTGGCTGCTAATGAGGAAGCCCAGCTCCTTATGGAGCCTCCACGGCAGCCTCCAAATTCGGCAACCGAACCGGCTGTGCCCGTCAGCTACTCCAGGCCCGCTGTACCTGCTCCCATTCGGAGCCCTCAGTGGCCCGCTGAAGTATAAAATTAACTTACCTACCAGAGCAGTTTCGAACTGCTCCGACTCGCGTGCCATGCGTCGACATATTGACGCGCATGCGGCTGGCGGGCTCTTCACGTAGTCACTCACGTGACTTCGATATAAAATGATCCATTATATGTGTTACTGTGAATTAATTAAATACCAAAGAGGTCACAAGGGTAAAATCACTAAATAGTGTTGCATTAATTGGCGAGTGTAAGTTTTAGCCTTTGTGCAAAAGCTCATATTCAAAGATCCGAATATTATAATATCTTGTGTTTAGTTTAGTTTAGAGATACAGAGTGAAATCAGGCCCTTCAGCCCACAAAGTCCACGCTGAACAGTGATTCCCATACACTAGCACTATACTACACACTAGGGACAATTTCAATCTTTACCAAAGCAAATTATATGCAAACCTGTACGTCTTTGGAATGTGGGAGGAAACTGGAGCATCCGGGAAAAACCCACACAGGGCACAAGGAGAACGTACAAATCCATGCAGACAGCACCCATAGTCAGGATTGAACACGGGTCTCTGGTTCTGTAAGGTAGCAACTCTACTACCACTGTGCCACCCCATTGTGGGTACCACATTGAACAGTTTACTTAATCAGGAAAATAATGAAGACTTTGGCTCCTAAAGCAAAATGAACGACGACTGCATTCCATTCAAAAGTTTTACTCGTTTGACATGATAAATTGGGGAATTAGTCGTCTTCATTATCTGAACAATGGGGTATAATTGGGTAGTTCCCAAAAACTGAAATCTGCATACTCCTGATAATGCGCTACCAGTAGCAACAGATTTATATTTCACCACAATCTGTAACCTTGTAGTCCAGCACACCCATCTCTACCAGCAATAAATCAGCACCGATTCAATGAGGAATGTAGAAGGGCTGCAGCAAGCAGCACCAGGCATATCAAACAATGAGGTGCCAATCTAGAGAAGCTACGGCACTGGGCAACATGTCTGTTCAACAATCAAAGCAGTATTCAATAGATCGACAACTAATGGATTAGATCTAATAAATAGGCAAAAGGAAGAGGAGGTTTCATGGTCTAATAGAGTTCAGTGAGTTTCAAACACAACGCATTGGCAATCATCTACATTCTGAAGTGCCAAGCATATGATGCAAATTGCTTCCTCCTCAGATCCCAATGAGCTCAGCATACAACCCGCAGTCAATCTGATTCACTGTCTGTGATATTGGGATCTTAATGTTCTACTGTCTGCTGTATCTGAAGGAAATAGACAGTGCAGCAAGTCTAACTATAGGATGTAATACTGAAGGCCTTGCCACCAAGTATAAATATAGGATGTTACACTGAAGGCTTTGCCACCATTCCTCCTAACAAGAAAACAAACAAAGACTGTGTCATGGTGAATGGTTCCATGAGATGGAACAGATCTGGAATAACATTGGGGACACTCATCACTTATCATAGTGTTGAGCTTCTGCTGTTGGAATAACTTAAGTCACGCACAGTGATTAAGATCCAAAGACTTTATTAACGTTACAGCATAGGTAACTTCATCTTGGCATGTAACTCCAAAGTGAGGGAGAAAAGGCTGAGAAGCTTTCTGTTAAACTAGTGGGCATAGCTACAAAGTATGACTCATAACATGAGTGACACTGATCTACATCCTCCCTCTTAAAGAATTAAATGTCAGTACAAAACCATTGACTAAATAAGGCACGCGTAGCAGTTGCTGGAGGAAAGTCAAACATAGCCCGGGTACTTCACGGTGGGCTTGCAAACATGACCAGCACGTGTGCGATAAAGACCATCTCTTTTTTTCCCCACTGGGGATAGAGCCAGTGGCTTCACAGGTGACAGAGATTGAACCAGCATTCCCGGCGATTAAACAGGGGAACAGGGGACTGTGGCACAGGTGGAGAGGGCGTCGCCATTGGCAAAGCAGCCGTTCCAGAAGTGGGTTTTTGTGCTGGCATTGGTGGATCAATGCCGCTGGACACGGACGGAAGTACACTTGTACGGTCTGGATAATACGGAGGTGGAGCTGGCTCATTCACAGGCAGGATATGTTGTCTGTTACACCTGTAGGTGCCGCCATCGTCACTGACCAGATATGAGTGTGGCTCAGAAACAGTTCCAGAAATAACACCGATACGGTCATGGCCTTTGTCAGTTTGCAAACTTGGTTAATGGTGGCAGCGGCCTATTTGTTTTGTCATACCACTGTTTTTGAATGTCACGCTTTGAATGTTTGTTGTAACCTGGACTGGACCTCCGATGGTGAAACCACCTGTGGGATCAATGCCTGATCCGCCACAGGCACCATGGCTCGGGTCTGCCTCGACAATAAACGTTGAGCAGGTGAACCCTAAAATGGGGTCGTGGGAGATGTTGCGTAGGTTGAGTGGATCCAGGACCACGTTGGAATTAGCTCTGTACGAATGTTCCATGAGCTGTTTGGCACTCTTGACAGCCTGCTCAGCTAGTCCATTTGACTGTGGATATTCAGGGCTGCTGGTGATGTGGCGAAAACCCCAGCGTGCAGCAAACTCCTTGAAGTGTTGGCTGGTAAATTGACTGCCGTTATCAGATAACAGTATGCACGGAGCTCCGTGGTCTGCAAAATGACGAGCAAGCTTCGAAACTACCCCGCGAGAAGTGGGGCTGCTAAGAAAATCAATGTCAAACCATCCAGAATACGAATTGACAATTACCAGGTACTGCTTGCCATGCCATTCAAATATGTCGGTTGCCACTGTAGACCGCAGGAGGGCAGGAGCCAAATGTGAAAGAAGTGGTTGCTTTTGTTGATGAGGTGCCAAGCTGTTACACACTGCACAGGACGCCACATTCTCTGTGATGTATTCGGCCATGCCAGGCCAGTAAAACATGTTTCTTGCCCGTAGGACGGTGGCTTCAGCACCTGGGTGCCCTGCATGGACAGCGTTAAAATACTTGCTGTGCAGCGAAGCAGGGACCACAGCCTTATGTCCTTTTACAATAATGCCATCCTGCAGCACTAGCTCACCGCGGACAGCAAAGAAAGGCCGAACTGGCAGCGGAACATTGTAGTGTTTGTCTGGCCAGCCGCTCTTTATGACGGAGGCGAGCGATCGTAAGGCACTGTCAGCAGCAGTGTGGGCAAGCAAGTCCTTCACACAGGACGAGGGAATAAAGGACACAGTCATTACGATAAAGTCATCATCCAGCGAGGACGGACCCTCACATGTCTTCCGGGATGCACACGAGAGAGTGTCAGCCAGGTGCATATCCTTACCGCGTTTGTAGGTCAGAACAATGTCATATTTTTGAAGTTGCAGCAGCATCTGCCCTGGAGAGGCATGAATCAGTTTGTTAAAGATGCTGATTAGAGGTTGGTGGTCAGTTTCAATCGTTACTGTGTGTCCGAAGATAAAGTCGTTAAATTTCTTGCAGGCGAAAACAACCGCCAGCAGCTCTTTCTCAATTTGGGCATAGCGTTGTTCTGTGTCAGTCATGGTGCGCGAGGCATAGGCGCCAGGCTTATTGCCGCTACCATCATTTTGAAGACATGCTGCACCCAATCCGTGTTGTGAAGCGTCACATGTCAGTGTGACCGGTCGTTTACGATCGAAATAAGCGAGAGTAGGAGCACAAGACATTTGCTGCTTAAGAGTGTCAAACGCCCTCTGCTGTTGCTCGTGCCAGGTCCAAGTGGTGTCTTTGTGTGTAAGCTGGTGCAACGGGGCTGATATTTCACTGAAGTCCGGAATAAATTTGCTCAAGTAGTTAACCACGCCAAGGAATCTCTGCAGACGGAGCACGTCTGTTGGTGCTGGGAGCTCGTTGATGGCACGGGTTTTCGCCAGATCAGTTTTTAGGCTGTCCTTAGTGAACACGTGGCCTATGTATTTCACCTCACTTACCCTGAATTTGCATTTTTGAGGGTTTAGCTTGAGGTTAATGGCCTTGGTGCAATCCAGGACCTTTGTCATATTAACATCGTGTTCTTCGACAGTTTGTCCAGCAACGAAGATGTCATCCACTACAATGGAGCATGGGTAACCTGCAAACAACTGTTCCATAACTTGTTGAAATACTTCACTAGCAGAGCTTATGCCAAAAGACATGCGAAGAAATCTGTAACGCCCGAACGGTGTGCTGAAGTTGGTTAACTTGGAGGAGTTATGTTCCAGCGAAATCTGCCAGAATGAACACTTGGCATCTAGAACAGTGAATACAGTTGCCTCAGCCATCTGCTCTGCAATCTTGTCCACAGTGCGCAAGGGATAGGGAGGTCGTTTAATGGCTGTGTTTAAGTCCTTAGGATTTATACAAATCTGTATATCGTCCTTATTCTTCTTCGTTGCCACAACCATGGTGGAAAAGCCAATCCGAGGGGTCAGCGACGGGAGCAATCACACGCAGAGACACCATTCTGTTGAGTTCACTTTGAACATGGTCCCGCATAGCATGGGGAATCTTGTGAGCTAGATGGACAACTAGAATTACGTCAGGGTTAATGGTGATTGTGTATTTAACAGGCAACCGCCCAGCTTGTCGTCAAACAAGGTTTTGTAGAGTGTTAGGATTTGTTGGCTAAAGTCACAGGTTGTAGTCAGATGACAAACAGAAGGGCTGAAAGAAACAAGTCCCAGGTTTTGATATGCGTCGGCACCCAGCAGAGACGGCACATCCTCATGAACGAGATAGAAACTCAGGTTGTGGACATGTGAGTTAAGACAGCAGCGTAGCTCAACTGGACCGATAGGGTGTACTGGACCTCCTGCAAATGGGTGAAGGGAGGCAGCCGTAGGAGTGACAGTCTCTGTTTTTCATAACTTTTTCAACACAGCTAGACAGATCACGTCACACCTGGCCCCTGTGCCAACTTTCAGATAAAAGCTCTTGCCATTAACGACCAAAGCGATCTTGGGGTCTAGTTGTTTGTGTATTGAGTCAGACAGGGAATGCACATCGAAGTCAAATTATGTCGATTTTGTGAGAAACTGAATCACTTCTTCAGATGCTGTCATTCGCATAGCAACAGATTTCAAACAAGGCAATTGTTAATTCACTTGGCCACGAGAACTTGCTCTCGGAATGCTCTTCTGTACAAGACTTCTCACCACCATGGTCTCAAGAGCTATTGAGGATGCACAGTAAAAGCTTGACAGGATACCTACCTCCAGTTAAATAGATAAAATGTAGGTGAAGGTACACCACTACTTGACACACTTGGAACCTTCAGCTCTGGGTTATTTATTTATTTATTCTTATTTTTTGTTTGTTTTATTATGTTATCTATTGAGAACTGTATTACAGTGGAAACAAACAACTGCTGATTTAATTTATACAAAAGATACACATGAAGTTTTGGTAGATAAAAATGATGGAGAAACTCAGCAGATGAGGCAGCATCTATGGAGCAAAGGAATAAGTGACGTTTCGCGTCAGACCCATCTTCTGACCCGAAACGTCACCTATTCCTTCGCTCCATAGATGCTGCCTCACCCGCTGAGTTTCTACAGCATTTTTGTATACCTTAGATTTTTCCAGCATCTGTAGTTCTTTCTTAAACATGAAGTGTTGGAGTAACTCAGCGGGTCGGGCAGCATCTCCGGAAGAGGGGAGAAGGGGAAAAGGCAGGAGAATGGGGTTGGGAGTGAAAAGTAGATCAACCATGATCTAATGGCAGGATAGACTGTGTCTTACATGACTATAGTATATCGGGACTGCTTTATTGCATGCTTATGGGGTTTGTGACTATTTCTCTTGTTTGTTCATTTATTTTACAAGTTGTAAGATCAATAACTGTTGCAACTACTTTCCAGTTTCACTTATTGCATTCAAATTGCTAAAAAAATAAATAATTAGCTAGAAGATGCATGTCATGGATCAGTGACTTAAGGGAAAACAACCATTAAGTGGAACCGGCTGCATAACTCCTGAGCAATGAAGGTATAAGTTATGCTGTCCTTGACATGGAATTACACAGGGGTGAAATTGAGCCTTGTTGCCTCCTCACTGGGAAATGGGTGCAAGGAAATCCAATTTAGGAAGACAAAATCCCCTGCACAAATATGATTGTCAGAAATGCTTGTAATCGTATTAATACCCCATAGCACTGACTAAAGTACCTGTCGGAAGCACAAAATGCACTAAAAAGGACGTGCCTGTTTTACAACCTAACCCAGAATTAGGTTTATGTTGAACACAGCAGACTTTGAGATGGCTGTATTTAGGATCCCCTGGAGATCTCTTCGGATGCCCAGCAGGAATTTTCAGTTCACAAATAATTGAAACCCTAGTCCCACTGTTGGATGGGCCTTGGGACTACCTGTTCTCACAGAATTTCCATCAGTTGGTGTTAGAGGGTTGGTGTGATCCAATGTCTTGGAACAGTAGCATACAGCTATTTTATATAAATTTAATCGTGCCTCTCAATTTTTGCACACTTTGTTCTCTGGAAAAAGTGCAGTCTTGAATCAGTAGGTTAATGGTCATAAATCACTAGTGCCTGATGTCCACCTTTATTTAATGAGATTACTATACAGTCAAAATCTTGTCTTAAGCAGAGGATGTATAGTCAATGTTATCAACTTAGTAAACACTTATCATGAAGTCATTTGGTGTAAGTACAACAATGAAGAAGTATAATGGGGTACATTATGTGCAAAGCCTCTAAGGCACAGAAACACCCACAAGCCAGGCATTTGTATTTAATGGTACACAAAAATGCTGGAGAAACTCAGCGGGTGCAGCAGCATTTATGGAGCGAAGGAAATAGGCGACGTTTCGGGCCGAAACCCTTCTTCAGGCTGATGGGGGGTGGGGTGGGGCATTAGTATTTAATGCCCTGTCGGACCAACCTTGCTTAGAGTAAGTGTGGAAGTGCCATTCAGTGCAATTCAGCGGAATTGGCAAAAGAGCAGCACAGTGGAACAGCTGATTTTGTGTACATTCTGTATGAAGTTTGCACATTCTCCCTGTGACCAAAGCGGTATTCTCCAAGTTTCCTCCAACATCCCAAAGACGTGCAAATTTGACGGTCCCTGTATATTGCCCCTAGTATGTAGGGAACGGATACGTACTGTAAGTGGGATAACATAGTACTAGTGTGAATGGGTGATCGATGGTCAGCATGGGCTCAATGGGCTGATGGGCTGATGGGCATGTTTCCATGCTGCATCTTTCAATCGATTTCAATTAATCAAACCTGATGCCTCTTTCGAAGGGAATCTTTAGAAACACTGCTTTCTATGCGTCTGAGTATAGTTTAATTTATTGTCACATGTAAACTAAACTAAACAACACATGATTACAATTGAGCCATCCATATTGTACAGATACATGATAATGGGAAAAATGTGAACATCAGTGCAAAATAAAGTCCAGTAAAGTCTGATTAAAGGTAGTCCGAAGGTCTCCAATGAAGTAGATAGTAGCTCAGGACTGCTCTCTAGTTGCTGGTAGGATGATTCAGTTGCCTGATAACAGCTGGAAATAAATGATTTGCTTGCTGTTCTGTGGATATCCCTTAACTTCTTTCTTCTAACTTGATGAATACAATAAAACTAAGACAGACAGCTTTAGTACCAATCACTTGTGAGAGCTTTTGCATACCAGTAGAGTCTGTAATAGATTATTTATTGCTGCTACACAAACCATGTCAACATTTTTGCCTTTGCCTATTTGCTCATGTTACATAATGTTTATTTTGACGGTTATCATCGTAACATTTTCTGAAATTTTAATTCAATTTTTATATTTCTATTATGCAATGCTTCATTGACTTTTATTCATGGAAATAAAGTAAATTTAAATTAATTTCCAGGTATAATAAAAAAGAGAAGTGAACAGAAGGATCAGAACAGTGTTTAACTTGGCCTCAGTAAAAACATTATGCAATGTTGGCAAGGAACTTGGCCTCTTCATATGCATCCGAGAGGTTAAAACAAATATATTTAGCCAAACAAAACTGAGAAGTTGTTCACTCGATTTGAATTAATGGATACTAAATACAAGCATTCATAATAACGTTTGGAGGAGAATCTTTTTGGAACACCAAATACTTGCTTGAATACCAATCACATTTTATTAATTTTATTTTTAGTTAGCATGTCCAGAATTGTTCAGAAATGCAAAAATCTTACCTGACATTTTCATTTTAAAATCTCTACATTAAAAAAAAAAGGAAAAAGGGTTAAATAGAGTGCAGGAAAATTAAATTATTAACAAAAGCATGATTCAAACTTATCATTTACAAAAATAAATTGCATCTTTTAAATTCTGAACTGGTCCATGATCAGAAAACCTCTCATCCACATTTAGTAAAAAATATCAAACATGGTCTATTTATTTGACCCTGAGGTATCAGTTTGTTTTTGTTCTTGCCCCTTTCTTAATAATAATAATAATAATAATAATAATAATAATAATAATAATAATAATAATAATAATAATAATAATAATAATAATAATAATAATAATAAGAAGAAGAAGAAAGGGTTCTTACCCCTAAGGGGTGGGCCATTTAGAACGATGAGGAAAAACTTTTTCACTCAAACAGTTGTGAATCTGTGGAATTCTCTGCCTCAGAAGGCAGTGGATGCCAATTCTCCGGATGCTTTCAAGAGAGAGTTAAATAGAGCTCTTAAAGATGGCAGAGGGATATGGGGAGAAGGCAGGAACGGGGTACTGATTGTGGATGATCAGCCATGATCACAGTGAATTGCATTGCTGGCTCGAAGGGCTGAATGGCCTACTCCTGCACCTATTGTCTATTGTCTATTATCTTACTTGGATTTAGGAATAGGTTGCTGCCCATTCAAAATATTTTCATAATTTCACCAGAGCTAAACACATTGAATGTTGGATTATTGCCTCAGGTAGGGATCCAATTTTGTGAATGGTTAGCACTCGTTAAGGCTAGCCTACCGAGTCAGCTTTCAGATTTTAAAGGGAGGTTTCTTGTAGTTGCAGGACATAATGACTGATATTTTACAAGAGAAACAGTGTTCATAAACTTCTTCTTGCATATGCCATGCACAGCCTAAAGTTGTAGGACAACTTGTTCTATTTGATCTTATTTGATTTTGGATTTGGTTGATTGCATTCGTTGAAACAGGGCGGACCACGTGAAGGTTGCAATCTTCCATCCCAGTGTTCATAAATGAAAACAAAAGACTGAAAATGCTGGATTAACTCAGTGGATCAGGCAGCATCTCTGGAGAAAATGGATAGGCGATGCTTAAGAAACAGCCGTGGAGGCCAAGTCAATGGATATTTTAAAGTCTGAGATTGACAGATTCTTGATTAGTTAGCGTGTCAGCAGTTATGGGAAGATGGCAGGAGAATGGGGTTGAGCGGGAAATATAGATCAGCCATGAATGAATGGCAGAGTAGACTTGATGGGCTGAATGGCCAAATACTGCTCCAATAACCTATGAACATGAAACATTTGGATAGGTACATGAATCGGATAGATTTAGGGTGATATGGGTCAAATGAGGCAGGTGGGACTAGTGTAGATAATAATAATAATAATAATAATAATAATAATAATAATAATAATACATCTTATTTACAGGACTCTCAAGGCCACCTTACAATTAAAACAAGCATGAAACAAAAACAACATATACAGCAACAATACACAATTCTGAGATGAGGCATGTTGGTCAGCAAATTGGCTGGACCTGTTTCCATGCTGTAGGACTCTATCATTCCATGTTTCTGGTCAGGACCCTTCTTCAGACCCTTCTACATTTTACTGCTCCATTGTGATGCTGCCTGACCCCCTGAATTATTCCAGCACTTAATGTTTTATTTTCTAAATCAACATCTGCAGTCTAGAAGATAGACAGAAAATGCTGGAGTAACTGAACAGAACAGGCAGCATCTCTGGATAGAAGGAATGGGTGACGTTTTGGGTCGAGAGCCTTCTTCCACAGTTCCTTGTTTTTACATTTACTGCTCCGCCATGAAATCTCCTGAAGGTAGGCCTCTATCTGACAGGAGTTTGTGAGAGCCTCTCTCTCTGCTCCCCTTTTGTGATTCCTCCTGCTCTCCTGCTCTACGATCATATTTTGACCCGGACTCGCTACCACAGCCACAACCAGGATTTCAGTCTACATTCAATCCATCGCTTCTCACGACAGTTCTCCTTCTGTGCCGTGCATTCCTCACTCTCCGCATCGGCACCAGCAGGCCTTCGCTCCCCCACAGCTCCAAGCCTCACTCACCAAAACATGCAATGGACCTCAACTTTACTTTATCTTTTGCTGGATCCACACCTTTAATCAATGTTTCCACGCTCACTTGTACTCCACTCTGGAGAAGCTTGTTATCCTTAAACCCTCCATACAGTCTCCTTGACTCAACCATGCTCCCGACCGCCCCCCAGGCCGGAAACTTCGCTGTCGTATCACGCAGCGCGCCTGACCGCTACATGGTCAAGACCCACAACCACCATTGCTGCCGAAAGACGCAGTAACAAGGTTCATCGCCTTCTCAGCCGCTCACAGGCCAGGGCCTTTGAAACTGTCACCACCGCTGCACCTCACCACATTCCCAGTCACTCACGAGCCAGGGTCACCGAAGCCACCGTCGGCTTTCTCCCCATCTCCAGCCAGTTCAAGGCTGGGCCTAATGATGCCAACAGCACCCCTTACCTGGAATCTGAAGAAAGGTCCCGACCCGAAAAGTCACCTATCCATGTTCTCCAGAGATGCTGCCTGACCCATTGAGTTACTCCTGCACATTATGTCTTATTTTGTAAACCAGCATCTGCAGTTCCTTGTTTCTTCATGAATGGCAAGAAAGGAGAAAGATGAGAGGACTTACGATGTAGCCCTTGTCTTGGTATGGAAGACATGGAAAGGAGGAGAGATGTTCAGTCTACACATGGGATCAGCTAACAGTTTTGGAAGAGGCCCAAGAGCAAACGATGCCCAGTATGCCGACTTGGTTGGCATTGGACAAGGTGGACCAAAGGGCATGTATCTATAACAGCTCTATGACTCTTAGATTCTATGTCAATGACACTCACAATGGTAAGAATAAGGGGTAGGCCATCTAGGTTTAAGATGAGGAAAAACTTCTTCACTTCTTTGGAATCCATGGTATTCTCTGCCACAGAAGGCAGTGGAGGCCAATTCACTGGATGTTTTCAAGAGAGAGTTAGATTTAGCTCTTAGGGCTAAAGGAATCAAGGGATGTGGAGAAAAAGCAGGAACGGGGTAGTGATTTTAGATGATCAGATGCTGGCTAGAAGGGCCTAAGGGCCTAATGGCCTATGTTATGGCTAGATTTAAATGATTCAGACCTCACAAGATCAGCCTCAGGCAGCTTAGTTCATGCCCTTGCCATGATAATCCCTGATGTAATATATAAGGAGACTGTAAAATAAATATTCCTCATGATGAATACTAAATTACTGTTGAAAAGTGGACAACTATCTCAAACTCAAGCGGTGCAGAATAAATTGATGGAGGTTTAATCATATGCTACCCCAGTATGCTTCATCATTTTTGTCTCTGTTTTTGTCTTCTAGGTTAAATTATATCAGCTATATATCTTCCATTAGATTAAGGTCATACACACCAGGGTGCAAACATGAAGCTTAAAGAGTAAGCAGGGTATAGTAATGATAAAAACAACAATAAATACAATGATGAGTGCAAAGCAGCAGTGGTACGAGATTGTCATGCTAGATCCAAATAGTAAAATAGAATATTAAAGTACGATAATAGAATAACTAAATGAGATATCGTTAAGAGTAAGATTATGTGGCAGGGTAGCGGGTATGAAAAAAGTGATTGGTTCAGGAATCAGATAACAGTGAGGAAGAAGCTCTTCTTAAATCTGGATGTCTGAGCTTTCAAGATCCTCCACTTCTCCCAGAAGGTAGAGGGGCGAAAAGGGAATGGCCACAGTGGCAGGCATCCTTGACAATACTTCCTATTGTAACTCATTTTTAGGATAGACTGGATGGAAGGAAGTGACAAGCCTATGATGGGATGGAGTTGTGTTCACTGAATTCTACAGGTTCAGATGGTCATGACCAAAGCAGTTGGCATACCAGGCTGAGATGCATTCCATCAGAATACTATCTATAGAGCATCTGTAAAAGTTCAAGAGAATCCTTGTGGACATGTTCAATATTCTCAGACACCTGAGAAAATAAATAAGCTTATGTGCTTTCTTGATCACCGCACCAGTGTAAAGGTTAGGTTGTTGGTTATATGGATACCTATGGACGAAGCTGTCAACCATCTCTATAGCGGTCAGGTTTGTATTCCCACCCTCAGTTCCAGCAGTCAATGACTAACTCTTTCATCTTGCTGATGGTATGGGCTAGATTATAGTCCTGACACCATGACACTAGGTTCTCAATTTCTTTCCTAAGTTTCATCTCATAATTGTTGTTGTGACATCAGGAAATGTAAAGATCAATTTACTTTTACAGAGGAAGCAGAGCAACGGATCAAGCACACAAACCTGAGGACCTCCAGTGTTGATGGCCAGGATGAAGGAATTGGCATGACCAATTCTAACTGACTGTAGTCTGCCTGTCAGGAAGACCAGAAGCTAGTTGCAGATGGAGGCCCTAAGTCCAAGCCCCAGAAGATTCAGGATGACTACACAAGCAAATACTAAATCCATTATTTGTTTTGTTTTTTGAGAAAGAGAAACACATATATTTAAAAATGACCGTGGAAAGTTGAAATCAAGCCATGAATGGAGATGGGTGGCCTTTGCCATCAATTCGATTATTTGATGCATTATTATCTTCTGCTTCATTAATTTCACCATGCCACATGGCAACCTCTAACGGTTAAGAGATCTCTTCCTCCAGTCCCTCCAATGACACTCTTTAACCAGTTGCTAAAACATCACAGATTGTTTTCTCCCATAGTTTCTTCTTCATCAGAAGAAGGGTACCTCACTTGGCTAGAACCCCCCCCTCCCCCGCCCCCTGGTAAGATTAATAACTCAATGTTGGAAGCAACCACCTTGTTGTACTCTGAGGTGCAATAAGTATGCATTGCACCAATGGACCGCCTAACTTGCTCCAAGCTTTAAGAGATATTAATGTTTAGTAAAGCAATTCTACTTAGTGACGGTATCATTAGCCCATGTACACAGAGCATGCTGGTTGGCTGAGTTTGAATTTATGAAATTGACAAGTTGGCTTTTTAAAAAGGGAAATTGCAGCTTGAAGTGCTAATTATCAATAAACAGCAGTAATTACTAGGCTTGAAAGCTTGTGTGCATTTTATGAGTAATACATTCCCTAATACCCAAATGCCTTCAAAGAATCATATTTGAATAATTATGAAGCATTAATTAAAGGAGAAACTTATAGCATTTCCTTTTAGAATGATCTGTCTCCATATTTCAGGTAGGGTATGACACACTCTGCATATTACACAGAAATAGGCCACTTGTAAAACGATTGCTCCAGTTCGACTTTTGCAAGGAAAGTGTCGATATCAGGATAAAAATAAAATGAGAATATTGCAACAGAAATTCAGTGGACAAAGTATTTTTACACCTTGGGATTCAATATGGAAACTTGAAAGTAATGATACTGTAAGTTAAGATTAAATTATAATGAATAATACATTGAGATTTTTAGATAATTTTCAACTGGCCCACAAACTCAAATAATTTTTACCATGTAAATAAATATAGTGTTTGATGAAAAAATGACAAACTTTCAACGGTTTTGAGCATTCTGGAGAAAGCCTAAAGATTGGAGCTAAAAGAAAATAAGTGTCTTCCATTGAAGAATTGATCTTGTTAACTAGGCCTCAGGTTTATTTGGTCCTGATACATAAAGGTTGACAACACGAATAACTATTATCCTTCAGTAAAAAAATATAATTTAAAATTTGAACCATGTTGCTAATCGGAAATGTACTTTTCTTATTAATAGAGCTGTCAGCCATCTCATGCCTTTTGTTCCGACATCTTTACATCCTGACTGTGGATGTCATGAAAATATTCATGAATATGAATGCGCATGTGCAGGAATGACTGTTTAAACACTTGTTATGAAATAATATATAGATGAATAAAATGTGGATGATAAATAGAAATCATCATGGTACACCCTGATTCCACCAGGTGATACAAAGTGGAGGCACACAACTGAATTCCTGCTTTCACACTGAGAACACAGACACAAAATACTCCTTCAGCTGATACTAATAATCTCATCAGAATGCAAAAGCACCAACTGTGTTATAAAACCAATGATCTGTTATATTCTATGAGAATTTACTAAAGCATAATGTCATTTCCTATAGATTAAAGACCTTCAAAGAAAACAGGACTAAAAAAATGTTTACATCAGCTAAACATAAAGAGGTTTAGCCAAACTCTTCTCTAAAAGGATCACACATTTTAGTTAATATCTACAGTGATATACATATTGCATTCACTTTGCAAGATAATATAGGCAAACGCATAAATATACTGCAAGGTCCACACTGTATATAATAATTAAAAATGAGGTTATCAGTTCAGGTACAATAAGTTCCAGAATGTGCTGACATTTATTGTACTTTATGTAAATTTGAACTGATAATAATCTATTTGGTTTGTGTAATAGCAGGATAAAATCTCTAATGGTATTTTATGTATATTAACTAATTGAAGAATAAATTTACTTTTCTGAGATAAACGTCCTCGTTGCTGATTGTGACTATAATTCACTATTCTGCTTCAAATAATAGACATTAAACATGTAAACCAAGAACAAGTTGCCTTACAGGTCTGATTTTAAACGTTAAAAGAGTATAAAACCATAATTGCACACAATTGAAGGATTCTTTACTGTTAACATTCTACATTATCCTTGGACCACATCTCTTATGATGTTTCATTTTCATAACCTTACCCTTCATTATCTCAGTGTCTCCCTCTCCCCTGACTCTCAGTCTGAAGAAGGGTCTCGACCCAAAACGTCATCCATTCCTTCTATCCACAGATGCTGCCTGTCCTGCTGAGTTACTACAGCATTTTGTCTATCTTTGGTGCAAACCAGCATCTGCAGTTCCTTACTACACGATTCTTTACTGTTAGTTGCTTTGGACATTAACACAGAGGTTTGAAGTAAGAATTCATGTCAAAATTTAAAAACAAGTATGAAAAATACTTCTAAAAAAACAGTTTAATTTTCTGTTCAGATCAATTGAATTTTACAAAAGTGTTTAGAGTGCAATAATTCAACAGTTTTGCACCAATATAATTTGGAATCACAATTCCAGAATATGCATGGAATGGGAGAAGCACCAATTAACAACTTATCAAAGGCAGACAATGTAGGAACTTTCTTCGAACTAATTTAACAATGCTAGAACAAATCAAGAATAAGAAAATTTCTCTAGCACAATTTAGGTTCAGTGACCTTTTAAATTTGGTTTAGTTTAGAGGTACAGAGCGGAAACTGAGTTCGCGCCAACCAGCGATTCCCGCACGCTAACACTGCCCTACACACACTTGGGACAATTCCAGTGGGTGAACTGGATGCCAACATTGTCCTTTGTTAGGTGCTTTCTAGTTATCCCAAACTAGGCTATTGGTACGGTGGGATGAGGACAAGAGTTCCAGAATCAAATGCTCTTATAATCCAGAAATTTTATGATGCAGCACCTAGAGAGAAACATAATTGTGAATGTTTCTGGGTCACTTCATACCACTATGGAAAACTATGCTTTTCTGTTCACAATGTGCCCTTGCTCTAATAACTCCCCTTCTATGTTGGGTGCCCAGAGAATGATGTTCGTCACCCAGTGCATTGAATAGCGTAGGTGTGAGTCATTCTGCAAGAGGACCATTCATGACACATCATTCCCTTGCATACGTTGACTGTTGAGATCAAGATTTAGATTAGATTAGATTAGATAGCCTTTATTGTCATTCAGACCGAAGTCTGAACGAAATTGCAGCAGTCATACATACAATACAATACAATAAAAAACAACAATAAACACATATTAACATCTACCACAGTGAGTCCACTCAGCATCTCCTCACTGTGATGGAGGCAAAAGTCTTTAGGTCTGCAGTCTCTTCCCTCCTCTTCTCCCTCTGCGCTGAGGCGATCCCCCACCGGGCGATGTTAAAAACTGTCCCGCGGTTCAATCACCGCGCCCCGGGGTGGTCGAAGCTGCCGCCCACCAGTCCTCCTGACGCAGCCGCTGGCCCGCGGCTGAACCCCGGACTCTGGCCACCGCCGCCAGAACACCGTCCCAGCCACCCTCACGTGAGTATCGTGCCGTCTTCAGCCTCGGGCTGGGCCGCCCCCGACATGGGCGCCGTACCTCCCTCGGGCAGGGCCACCCCGACATGGGCGCCGTACCTCCCTCGGGCTGGGCCGCCCCGACTTGGGCGTCGCTTCTTCCCCGGGCCGGGCCGCCCCGACATGGGCGCCGCTCCTCCCTCGGGCTGGGCCGCCCCGACATGGGCGCCGCTCCTCTCTCGGGCTGGGAACGCCATACCTCCCCGAGCTCGGCCACTCCGACGGGAGCACCGTTCCTTCCTCGGGCCAGGCCGCCCTCCCGGGAGCGTCACAGCCCCTCACGGAAGCAATGTTCCAGCCCCGAGCCGGGCCGCCCTCACGGGAGCGAGCTCAGGGCGAGTCCTGGCGGGCTCTGCCTCCTGAGCCTCGAGGTCGCCAGCTCCGCCATTAGGCCTCAGCGCAGACGGAGGCAGAGAAGGGGAATACGACAAAAAAGTCGCATTCCCCCGCAGGGAGAGACAGCAAGCCCCGTTTCAAGACCCTTCTTCACATTGGAGAAAAGGAATAGGTAACGTTTTGGATTGAGATCCTTCTTCAGACTCGGGTCTCGATCCGGGTCTTGACTTTGAGTCTCCAAAGATGCTGCCTGACCCGCTGCGTTACTCCAGTATTTTGTGTCTATCTAACACAGATAATGTGGACTAAAATGCCTCCTGTGGTGCATCATTCCATGATTCTCTGTTCCCTTTCCGATTGAGAAGGATATGAACACCAATGAAGCTAATGGTAGCCAATTTGTGTCTATCTTCAGTGTAAACCAACATCTGCAGTTCCTTCCTACACATTTCCTCGTCACCAAATGGTTCCAGATAGCTATAGAAACATAGAAACATAGAAATTAGGTGCAGGAGTAGGCCATTCGGCCCTTCGAGCCTGCACCGCCATTCAATATGATCATGGCTGATCATCCAACTCAGTATCCCGTACCTGCCTTCTCTCCATACCCTCTGATCCCCTTAGCCACAAGGGCCACATCTAACTCCCTCTTAAATATAGCCAATGAACTGGCCTCGACTACCCTTTGTGGCAGGGAGTTCCAGAGATTCACCACTCTCTGTGTGAAAAAAGTTCTTCTCATCTCAGTTTTAAAGGATTTCCCCCTTATCCTTAAGCTGTGACCCCTTGTCCTGGACTTCCCCAACATCGGGAGCAATCTTCCTGCATCTAGCCTGTCCAACCCCTTAAGAATTTTGTAAGTTTCTATAAGATCCCCTCTCAATCTCCTAAATTCTAGAGAGTATAAACCAAGTCTATCCAGTCTTTCTTCATAAGACAGTCCTGACATCCCAGGAATCAGTCTGGTGAACCTTCTCTGCACTCCCTCTATGGCAATAATGTCCTTCCTCAGATTTGGAGACCAAAACTGTACGCAATACTCCAGGTGTGGTCTCACCAAGACCCTGTACAACTGCAGTAGAACCTCCCTGCTCCTATACTCAAATCCTTTTGCTATGAAAGCTAACATACCATTTGCTTTCTTCACTGCCTGCTGCACCTGCATGCCCACTTTCAATGACTGGTGTACCATGACACCCAGGTCTCGCTGCATCTCCCCTTTTCCTAGTCGGCCACCATTTAGATAATAGTCTGCTTTCCTGTTTTTGCCACCAAAATGGATAACCTCACATTTATCCACATTATACTGCATCTGCCAAACATTTGCCCACTCACCCAGCCTATCCAAGTCACCTTGCTATCTCTGACCTATGCTGTTTCTCATAGATTGCCGTTCACAGCAAGGTTGCTGTGGCCTGAGCTCTATGAAGGGAAGGGACTACCAGCAAACAGAGGGAGAAGTTCAAGAATGTGCCGAAGCCTCCTTGAAGAAATAAATCATCTACACTGAATCCTGAGGATTGATGACCCATGACTGCTCATCGTGGAGAAGGATAATTTGGGATGGCATTGGGAACCATGCATCAGGACCACACAGAAGGCTCATGTAATTGATGGAAGAAGTGCACCACATCACAAATTACCAACCACCCCATTCAACACTTCTCACCCCGTCCGTGCAAGAATCTACATTTCCCACACTGGACCCATTTGTCCTCTCAGAACTCACAAAACCAGGATGAATCAACCCCCAATCCTAAGGGGCTTCTGATAATAGTCAGGAATTTGGTGCTCTGTAAAGGAATCTGCTCTAGATCTTCTGTGGCAAGAAATATGAAGTTGAGCAAGTGAGTGGATTCTGCATGAATGTTGGGGCTTCTGCAAATTGTAGCTGTTGATGTAGTGCCTTCATGTCTCTTCAGAATCTCATAGTCCTTCAGCATTTGTATCATGGTTGACAGCTGATGCCAAGTTTCCAGGAAGCTTCCATCTCTCTTTAATTCTGACTTCTGACTGTGTCCCATAGAGTACAGCTGAATGCCACGACAATCAACACCTCGGTGAAGCATGTATATGACTTCCACATAGTTTGCCGGATGTCGACCATGAATGTCAATTCAGCTGCCACCTTCTCCCATCTTATTGAAGGTCTCCAGCTCCCCACCCTGTTTATTGACCAATGCCTTGTACCTCCCTTCAGGGGAGGATTATGTAAGGACTTTGAATTAATGATTAATTAAATCCCTTCTCCCAATATACTTTTCCCTTTGTGTAGGAAAGAACTGCAGCTGCTGGTTTAAATCGAAGGTAGACAAAAACAGCTGGATTCAATCCTCACCTTTGGTTCTGTGTGTGGGGAATTTGAACATTCTCCCTGTGGTTATATCAGTTTCCTGCAGATACTCCAGCTTCTTCCCACATCCCAAAGCAAGTGTGGGTTTGTAAGTTATTTGGCCTCTGCAAAATTGCCCCGTGTGTAGGGAGTGGATGAGAAAATGGGATAACATAGAACGTGTGAATGGTCAGCATAGACTACGTGTAGGAAGGAACTTGTGAAGATTGTTAAGGGTTTGGACACGCTAGAGGCCGGAAACATGTTCCCGATGTTGGGGGAGTCCAGAACCAGGGGCCACAGTTTAAGAATAAGGAGTACGCCATTTAGAACGGAGACGAGGAAACACTTTTTCTCCCAGAGAGTGGTGAGTCTGTGGAATTCTCTGCCTCAGATGGCGGTGGAGGCAGGTTCTCTGGATGCTTTCAAGAGAGAGCTAGATAGAGCTCTTAAAAATAGCGGAGTCAGGGGATATGGGGAGAAGGCAGGAACGGGGTACTGATTGGGGATGATCAGCCATGATCACATTGAATGGCTGTGCTGACTCGAAGGGCCGAATGGCCTACTCCTGCACCTATTGTCTATTGTCTATTGAACTGCAGATGCTGATTTACACTGAAGATGGACACAAAATGCTGGAGTAACTCAGCGAGCCAGGCAGCATCTCGGGATAGAAGGAATGAAGAAGGGTCTCAACACAAAACATGACCCATTCCTTCTATTCAGCCTGTCCAGCTGAGCTAGTCCAACACTTTGTGTCTATCATCAGCATGGACTAGTTGGTCTGAAGAGCCTGTTTCCATACTGTATTTCTAAAAACGAATACTAATGTATTGATGGCATTACCTCCATTCATGCAGTCGTGTGTTGCCATGGGCTGCAGGCCCACATGCTTGCAGTGCTGCTAAGTGTTGGCAGCTGCAAGAAATTCAATTAGGAGGAATTGGGACTCATGCTGCTTTCCTTGTGTAGATGCTTTGGCAGAGAAAAAAAATCATGCTCTGTGCTGCTGCATTTGGATTGCAAGCTGAGTTAGAGATGGTGCACCATGTATGATATCTCAGTATTCTGACAGCAGAGTTAATGGTTTGGATATTGTTGGTAAATTCCAGCACATCTGAGATTATGTCTGTGCCAAGTCAAACACAGAAATCTTGAATTTACTCTGCAATAGTGAGTACTATTTGTTTCAATTTGCCTCATCACTAAACTTTGCATTTACACTGGGAAATCAGCTCTCAGATGCTGTTTATTAATTATTTCTGTTTTGCTTTTCATTTTCTGTCCTGAAAATGTTTTATTGATTGGTTTAGATTTCTTATACACACTGAGATTTCTACACGATCCCAGAGAGATGGTAAATGGCACAATGACTTTGATCTATGTTACTCCTACAATCACTTACTCTAACTTACTGACTTATTCCCTTTATTATTGCACTGTACCCATTCACATGACTCCCTCGGCCAAGGTTGGGAGGGAGATGGGTGAATGTCATGTCCATCTTGATACATTTCCTCATTGGGCCGACCTTTTTTCCACCTTTTGTTTTCAGAAGAAAGTTTCTCACTCCTGAACCATCTGCACATTCCTGCTCTTGACACTATCTTCAGCAGTTTGAGTAGGTACTGCTACAGTTGGTAACTTCAGCGATGACCTTACTGTTGTTGCTGATGCTCTGCAGATTGTGATGGCATTGAGGACATAGTTAAGGACACTGTTGCTGACTGGTTCCAAAATTAAAATGCAACTGTACTTTGATTCATTCATGCACATCCCTCTCTGGAATCATATGATCCATGTGCACACTTCTTATTTGACCAACAGTTTGAAAATTTTGGACTCAAAAATAGCCATAATAGAAACATAGAAACATAGAAAATAGGTGCAGGAGTAGGCCATTCCGCCCTTCGAGCCTGCACCGCCATTCAATATGATCATGGCTGATCATCCAACTCAGTATCCAGTACCTGCCTTCTCTCCATGCCCCCTGATACCTTCAGCCACAAGGGCCACATCTAACTCCCTCTTAAATATAGCCAATGAACTGGCCTCAACTACCTTCTGTGGCAGAGAATTCCACAGATTCACCACTCTCTGTGTGAAAAATGTATTTCTCATCTCGGTCCTAAAAGACTTCCCCCTTATCCTTAAACTGTGACCCCTTGTTCTGGACTTCCCCAACATCGGGAACAATCTTCCTGCATCTAGCCTGTCCAACCGCTTAAGAATTTTGTAAGTTTCTATAAGATCCCCCCTCAATCTTCTAAATTCTAGCGAGTACAAGCCGAGTCTATCCAGTCTTTCTTCATATGAAAGTCCTGCCATCCCTGGAATCCATCTGGTGAACCTTCTCTGTACTCCCTCTATGGCAAGAATGTATTTCCTCAGATTAGGTGACCTAAAACTGTACGCAATACTCCAGGTGTAATCTCACCAAGACCCTGTACAACTGCAGTAGAACCTCCCTGCTCTATACTCAAATCCTTTTGCTATGAATGCTAACATACCATTCGCTTTCTTCACTGCCTGCTGCACCTGCATGCCTACTTTCAATGACTGGTGTACCATGACACCCAGGTCTCGTTGCATCTCCCCTTTTCCTAATCGGCCAACACTCAGATAATAGTCTACTTTCCTGTTTTTGCCACCAAAGTGGATAACCTCACATTTATCCACATTATACTGCATCTGCCATGCATTTGCCCACTCACCCAACCTATCCAAGCCACCTTGCAGCCTCCTAGCATCCTCCTCACAGCTAACACTTCCCCCCAACTTTGTGTCATCCGCAAACTTGGAGATGTTGCATTCAATTCCCTCATCCAGATCATTAATATATATTGTAAATAGCTGGGGTCCCAGCACTGAGCCTTGCGGTACCCCACTAGTCACTGCCTGCCATTCTGAAAAGGACCCGTTTACTCCTACTCTTTGCTTCCTGTCTGCCAGCCAGTTCTCTATCCACATCAATACTGAACCCCAATACCGTGTACTTTAAGTTTGCATACTAATCTCTTATGTTGGACCTTGTCGAAAGCCTTCTGAAAGTCCAGATATAACACGTCCACTGGTTCTCCCTTATCGACTCTACTAGTTACATCCTTGAAAAATTCTATAGGATTCGTCAGACATGATTTACCTTTCATAAATCCATGCTGACTTTGTCCAATGATTTCACCATTTTCCAAATGTGCTGCTATCCCATCTTTAATAACTGACTCTAACATTTTCCCCACTACCGATGTTAGACTAACTGGTCTGTAATTCCCTGTTTTCTCTCTGCCTCCCTTTTTAAAAAGTGGAGTTACATTAGCTACCCTCCAATCCTCAGGAACTACTCCAGAACCTAAAGAGTTTTGAAAAATTATCACTAATGCATCCACTATTTCTGGGGCTACTTCCTTAAGTTCTCTGGGATGCAACCTATCCGGCCCTGGGGATTGATCGGCCTTTAATCCATTCAATAACACCACTTCCCGGCTAACCTTGATTTCACTCAGTTCCTCCATCTCATTTGACCCCAGTCCCCTGCTATTTCCGGCAGATTATTTATGTCTTCCTTAGTGATGACAGAACCAAAGTAGTTATTCAATTGGTCTGCCATGTCCTTGTTCCCCATGATCAATTTGTCTGTTTCTGACTGCAAGGGACCTACATTTGTTTTAACTAATCTTTTTCTCTTCACATATCTATAAAAATGTTTGCAGTCAGTTTTTATGTTCCCTGACAGTTTTCTTTCATAATCTATTTTCCCTTTCCTAAATAGTCCTCCTCTGCTGGACTCTGAATTTCTCCCAGTCCTCTGGTAGGCTGCTTTTTCTGGCTAATTTGTATGCTTCATCTTTTGTTTTGATACTATCCCTGATTTTCCTTGTTATCCACGGATGCACTACCTTCCCTGATTTATTCTTTTGTCAAACTGGGATGAACAATTGGTGTAGTTCATCCATGCAGTCTTTAAATGCCTTCCATTGCATATCCACCGTCAACCTTTTAAGAATCAATTGCCAGTCTATCTTGGCCAATTCATGTCTCATACCCTCAAAGTTACCTTTCTTTAAGTTCAGGACCCTTGTTTCTGAATTAATTATGTCACTCTCGATCCTAATGAAGAACTCAACCAAATTATGGTCACTCTTGCCCAAGGGGCCACGCACAACAAGATTGCTAACTAACCCTTCCTCATTACTCAATACCCAGTCTAGAATAGCCTGTTCTCCCGTTGGTTCCTCTACATGTTGGTTTAGAAAACTATCCCGCATACATTCCAAGAAATCCTCTTCCTCAGCACCCCTGCCAATTTGATTCACCCAATCTATATGTAGATTGACGTCGCCCATTATAACTGTTTTATCTTTGTTGCATGCATTTCTAATTTCCTGTTTGATGCCATCCCCAACTCCACTACTATTGTTAGGTGGCCTGTACATAACTCCCACTAGCATTTTCTGCCCCTTAGTGTATCGCAGCTCTACCCATATCGATTCCACATCCTCCAAGCTAATGTCCTTCCTTTCTATTGCGTTAATCTCCTCTCTAACCAGCAACGCTACCCCACCTCCTTTTCCTTTATGTCTATCCCTCCTGAATATTGAATATCCCTGGATGTTCAGCTCCCAGCCTTGGTCACCCTGGAGCCATGTCTCCGTGATCCCAACTATATCATATTCATTAATAACTATCTGCACATTCAACTCATCCACCTTATTATGAATAATAGTTCCAATCACCCATTTGTCTGCATTCATTTTGTTAATAAGATCCAAAATTTGTACATTGGCCTAAAATGTTTTCTCCTTACAACCTGACTTGAAATTCTTTTTCATATTTTGGTTTCAATAATTCAATAATTTTCATTTGTACCGAGCTCAATTTTGTTCACATTCATCTGCATTCTTCTTTGTGATTCAGTATTCCACCTTGCAGTGATAATACAATAGAAAAAAGAGCCATCATTGCATTGTGATGCCCTCCCTTGTGGTAGGAAGGATATTTTCAGGCTAAAATTGCCAATAATAACGTGACCAATTCTAAATATAAATATCCTTCCAAATATATATTTTTGTATATAATCTTGTTTCCTTTTGATCAATGGACAAGATGCAAAAGCACAGAGCAGTTCTTGCCAAGCATTCATAACTAGGCTAATAATCTCCCAATCTCTGAGCCGTTTAGATCAGATGCTAAATTTACTTCAAGGTGGTGTCATAATGAAAAAGAAGACATTTTAATACAAAACTTCCTTAAACATGCTGTTGCTCATTGCCAGAGTCCATGAAGTGGCAAGAGTGACGTTGCTAAACATAATAGAGAGATGTGCAAAACATAACACCATTACCAAGAATTACCTCAGTTCTGGCTTTGGAAACTTTAACATGGCTTGTACCTTTCCCTTCATAGTCTGCAAACTATGAGCATCTACTCATAATCCAAGAGCACACTTGTTTCTCTTTGATTACACATAAACACATTTGCAAAAATGTGAATATTGTCTGCTTGTAATATGTGACAATCAATGTATCATCTTAAGTGCATAAGCAGAAATGTGATTCTAAGAGCACAAGCGGAAATTTAATACTTCTGAATTTTTTGTTCTTTGTAGCGTGCAAGCATTTAAGGGGAAGAAATATGGTTTGGTGTGACTGAAGTCCTTTATGCATAATGATGGTAAAGCATTGTTCTGATCAACATCAGCAGAATGTTTAAGAAAGAACTGCAGATGCTGGAAAAATCGAAGGTAGACAAAAAGGCTGGAGAAACTCAGCGGGTGAGGCAGCATCTATCGAGAGGAATAGGCGACGTTTCAGGCCGAGACCCTTCTTCAGACTGATGTCGGGGGGGGGGGGGGGGGGGGGAGGGGAGTGGAGTGAAAGAAAGGAAGAGGCGGAGACAGTGGGATGACTACACATCTTCCCACTCTGCTTCCTGTAAGGAATCTATCCCCTACTCCCTATTCCTCAGTCTACGCCGCATCTGCACCCAGAATGAGGTGTTCCAGACTAGGGCATCAGAGATGTCATAATTCTTCAGGGAACGGGGTTCCCCTCTTCTATTATAGATGAGGCTCTCACCAGGGTCTCCTCTATATCCCGCAGCTCTGCTCTCACACCCCACCCCACTACTCGTAACAAGGACAGAGTCCACCTTGTCCTCACCTTCCACCCTACCAGCCATCGCATACAACATATAATGCTCTGACATTTTCGCCACCTCCAACGGGATCCCACCACTGGCCACATCTTCCCATCTCCTCCCCTTTCCGCTTTCCGCAGAGACCGTTCCCTCCGTAACTCCCTGGTCAATTCATCCCTTCCCACCCAAACCACCCCTCCACTGGTACTTTCCCTTGTAACCGCAGGAAATGGTACACTTATCTCTCTACCTCCCCCCTCGACTCTATCCAAGGACCCAAGCAGTCTTTCCAGGTGAGGAAGAGGTTCACCTGCACCTCATCCAACCTCATCTACTGCATCCACTGTTCCAGGTGTCAACTTCTCTACATTAGTGAGCCCAAGCGCAGGCTTGGCGATCGCTTCGCCCAACACCTCCGCTCAGTTCACAATAACCAACCTGATCTCCCGGTGGCTCAGCACTTCAACTCCCCCTCACATTCCGACTCCGACCTTTCTGTCCTGGGCCTCCCCCATTGCCAGAGTATGGCCCAGCGCAAATTGGAGGAACAGCACCTCATATTTTGCTTGGGTAGTTTACACCCCAGCAGTCTGAACATTATCCTCTAATTTCAGGCAGTCCTTGCTTTCTCCTTCCTTTCTCTCCCCATCCCAGCTCTCCCACAGCCTACTGTCTCCGCCTCTTTCTTTTTCCCGCATCCCTGACATCAGTCTAAAGAAGTGTCTCGACCCAAAACGTCACCTATTCCTTTTCTCCATAGATGCTGCCTCACCCGTTGAGTTTCTCCAGCATTTTTGCCTACCTTCTAACATTTTGTTGCACATCGCTAATGGGACAAATCCTCTAATAAACATTTTCAGTCTATCAGCTCAGCATAAAGATTTTGGCATGTTGATAGAAACATTGAAAAATAGGTGGAGGAGTAGGCCATTCGGCCCTTCGAGCCAGCACGGCCATTCAATATGATCATGGCTGATCATCTAAAATCAGTACCCCTGCTTTTCCCGTTTTTTCCCCATATCCCTTGATTCCTTGTGTAGGAAAGAACTGCAGATGCTGGTTTAAATCGAAGGTGGACACAAAATGCTGGAGTAACTCAGCTGGAGAGAAGGAATGGGTGACATTTCGGGTCAAAACCCCATCTTCAGACCAAAGGGTCACCCATTCCTGCTCTCCAGAGATGCTGCCTGTCCCATTGAGTTACTCCAGCATTTTGTGTCTATCTTCCCTTGATTCCTTTATAGGCTGTGGGCCGAGCATCGAAAATGTGTCTAGAATTTAACTTTCGTGACTGAGAACTACTTGAAATTTTGCACAGATTTAGATAAAATATAATTGGGAAGGAAGTCATCATTCGTCAGTGCCAAAAGTTGCACATTAATTAATTAAGCTAATTAGAAAATGAAATTGAAAAAATAAGCGCCATCTAGTGTTCAATGCTCATATTACTCCATGGAGAGCTAATTCCGTGCTGCTGTCTATTTAAACCATATTATTATACCATACGTGAATATGACTAATTATATATAATTCTCTATAATTATTATACAAAAATAATATAATTAATATAATTATGAGTGTATTATTATACTGCCGCAGAGGTCCAGCTCCTGAACCCGCCTAATTAATGGATGAGGGCAGTTCCTGTGCATTCCCCTGTTTACTGAACCACACTGACTGCCAGTGTGCAGAGTGAGGGTCATGGCAGTAGTGAGATTGGGGCAGTGCCAGGCTGGGGGAAGGCTAAGGCATCTTCCACTGAGACGAAAATACCTAACCTTACCCGAACTTGCCCCCCTTCCAGAGCTGTCCACTCATCTGCTGTAACACCGTCCGTCCGATAGCCCGACCGACCACTCGCAGCACTCACCGGTGGCCCGATAGCCCGACCGACCCATCACAACACCCACCGGCCATCTGACAGCCCGTCCGACCCCTCGCAACACTTACCGGCCATCCGACAGCCTGACCGACCCTTCACAGCATCCACCGGCCTACCGACAGCCCGACCATCAGACCGACCGACTGACTGATCGACCGACTGACTGATCGACCGACTGACTGATTACTGACTGACTGACCCTAATCCTAACCCTAGCTCTACATTTGTATTTTATCATTTTTATTTAACTGTTCACATTATAAGTTTACAAAGATAAACAATTGTAAAATACAATTATCAGCAAGGTTAGCATTACCTTTATTCCTTCGAAACCTTGCTTTTGTTTTGATGTAATTAGGAGGCAGCCATGATCCCAGGGTGCTCGCTGCTTAGCTACCATGAAACAAAGTGCATGATTGGTCAATTGACGTCCGGTGCAACGTCAAACGTGCATTGATTGGACAATTACTACTCGGAAAATTGGAGGTTCTTCTCATATTTTAAAAATATGTGCAGGTTTTGTTCTTGATGAGTTTCAGTATGATTTATATAATATTTTTACACAATATGTTAAAAATTCAGGTTTACGTGATTTGGATCATGAACTTAAATGGAAAAAAAATCTCGGCCCACAGCCTATTAGCATTAAGAGCTAAATCTAACTCGCTTTTGAAAACATCCAGTGAATTGGCCTCCATTGCCTTCTGTGGCAGAGAATTCCACAGATTCAGAACTCTCTGGATGAAAAAGTTTTTCCTCATCTCAGTTCTAAATGGTCTATTCCCTATTCTTAAACTGTGACCCCTGGTTCTGGACTGATCCTGACTATTCTACTGCTTTTGGAATTCCCATAATTAATATAAACTAATCACTCTGTTCTTTACCAATTTATTCAATTCCTGTTGAACCTGGCATGTAGATAGTTTAACTGAAACTGGTGCTTGACTTTGTTTCAAATGCTGATGTCAATGAAATAAAATTTGATTCTCTCTTTCATGCAATAAACCATATATAACCATATAACAATTACAGCACGGAAACAGGCCATCTCGACCCTTCTAGTCCGTGCCGAACACTTATTCTCCCCTAGTCCCAACTACCTGCACTCAGCCCAAAACCCTCCATTCCTTTCCCGTCCATATACCTATCCAATTTATTTTTAAATGATAAAATCGAACCTGCCTCCACCACTTCCACTGGAAGCTCATTCCACACAGCTACCACTCTGAGTAAAAAAGTTTCCCCTCGTGTTACCCCTAAACTTCTGTCCCTTAATTCTCAAATCATGTCCTCTTATTTGAATCTTCCCTACTCTCAATGGAAAAAGCTTATCCACGTCAACTCTGTCTATCCCTCTCATCGTTTTAAAGACCTCTATCAAGTCCCCCCTTAACCTTCTGCACTACAAAGAATAAAGACCAACTTGTTCAACCTTTCTCTGTAACTTAGTTGCTGAAACCCAGGCAACATACTAGTAAATCTCCTCTGTACTCTCTCTATTTTGTTGACATCTTTCCTATAATTTGGCGACCAAAATTGTACACCATACTCCAGAATTGACCTCACCAATGCCTTGTACAATTTTAACATTACATCCCAACTTCTATACTCAATGCTCTGATTTATAAAGGCCAGCACACCAAAATCTTTATTTACCTCCCTATATACATGAGATTCCACCTTCAGGTTATTCCTAGATCCCTCTGCTCAACTGCATTCCTCAATTCGCTACCATTTACCATGTATGTCCTATTTTGATATGTCCTGCCAAGATGTAGCACCTCACACTTATCAGCATTAAACTCCATCTGCCATCTTTCAGCCCACTCTTCCAAATGGCTTAAATCTCTCTGTAGACTTTGAAAATCTACTTCATTATCCACAACACCACCTATCTTAGTATCATCTGCATACTTACTAATCCAATTTACCACACCATCATCCAGATCATTGATGTATATGACAAACACCAGTGGACCCAACACAGATCCCTGAGGCACCCCACTAGTCACCGGCATCCAACCTGACAAACAGCCATCCACCATTACTCTCTGGCATCTCCCATTCAGCCACTGTTGAATCTATCTTGCTACTCCACCATTAATATCCAACAATTGAACCTTCTTACCCAACCTTCCATGTGGAACCTTGTCAAAGGCCTTACTGAATTCCATATAGACAACATCCACTGCTTTACCCTCATCAAATTCCCTAGTAACCTCTTCAAAAAATTCAAGAAGATTAGTCAAACATGACCTTCCAGGCACAAATCCATGTTGACTGTTCCTAATCAGACCCTGTTTATCCAGATGCTTAAATATATTATCTCCAAGTATCCTTTCCATTAATTTGCCCACCACTGACGTCAAACTAACAGGTCTATACTAACTAGGTTTACTCTTAGAATCCTTTTTAAACAATGGAACAACATGCGCAGGACGCCAATCCTCAGGCACCATTCCTGTTTCTAATGACATTTGATATATTTCTGTCATAGTCCCTGCTATTTCTATCGTATGGGCCCGTAGTAGGGTCATGGGTAATCTTTAGCGCCATTTCTGTAACCGGCTTTCGTCTCCGCTCTGGTATCTTTGCTTTAGTCATGGCGTTTTCTTTTTTTTTATATTAAAAACATTTTTTTTATTAGAAGTAAGTGTACAGAAATATATCCAACGGCATATGACATAATACAATTATTGTACAGCTTCAATTTTGACTTTTAGCTATAGTTAAGAGAAAAGAAAGGAGAAAAAGCAAGAGAGAGAAAAAGTGAAGTGTGCAAGGATAGAACCCCTAGACTACCAAATTGATGTAGCCAAGGAGTGAGTAAATAAAATAAATAAGAAAGAAATAGAGAAATAAAAGACAAAAAAGAAAGAAAGAGAAAAGTGATGATAACCTGCCTCGCATCCCTCCCCACCCATCACCCAACCCGTAATTAGATTTAACTCCAAAATTGTGTTGTACCATACTATCCTTGTAATAAATCAATGAATGGTGTCCATGTCTTCGAAAAATGACCCGGCCCATCCAACATTCCCACTGCACTGGGCCCGCCAAATATCGCAGCCGCACCGGGCCCATCGAACATCGCCGACGCATCGGGCCCATCCAACATCGCTGCCGCACTGGGCCCCATCTAACATCGCCGCCGGACCGGACCTACCGAACATCGCCGCCGGACCGGGGCTCTCCAAACAAGGCCGCCCTACTCACCTCGTCGCCTCACCGGGCTGGCCGAACTGCGCCGCTCCACCGACCATCCGCCCACCGGGACCTCCCACGCATCGCCCGCCGACCCGGACTCTACTGCCCGCGGACTACCATCGGTTCTGCCGACCCTCGCCACTCCACCGCCCTCCTGCAGTCCGCAGCCGTCGCCTTACCTGCAGCCTGGACTCAGCACCGGGCCTGAAGCATCCGCGCTGCTAACTCCCACTCCCCTGGATTTGACTGCACTGGGTCCTAGTGCTAGTCTCCCTAACCCTGGTAACCTCAGTGGCTCTTCCACTGGGTCTTCCCCATCCCCCTCTAACTATGTGACCCCTGCTCTTCCCCACCAACACTACAGTCTTCATGCCCCCCTCCTCCCTGACCACCCACCATCAGACATCCCCTCGGCTTCAGTCCACTTACCTGCCTTTCTCCGGCCCCAACCCCCATCCTTGCCGTGTGTTCACCATCCCACCTGACCTCCCCCTCTCCGAATGGTCTTACCTTTGACCCCTCCATCCCCACCTCAATGAGTTCCGCGCTCACCACGACTTGGAGCTCTTCTACCGTCGCCTCCGCCTCACAGCGCACTTCCATGGGAAGGAGTCCTTGCCCCCCTACTGATGATCCCTTTTCCTATCTCCAACAGACCCCCTCCTCGTGGACTCCCCCTCATGGCCTACCGACTTTAGACCCTTTTTATCCAAAACTGCCGGCGCGACATCAACCGCCTCAACTTCTCCACTCCCGTCTCACTCCAATCTCTCCCCCCCCCCTGAACGTACAGCCATCGACTCACTTCGCAACAACCCCGACTGGGTGATCAAACCCACCGACAAGGGAGGTGCCGTGGTAGTCTGGCGCGTCGATCTCTACAAAGCTGAGGCCACGCGCCAACTCTCAGACATCTCCCCCTACTTACCCCTGGACCATGACCCCACAGACGAGCACCAGGCCACTATCTCTACCACCATCACTGACTTTATCCACTCCGGCTCCCTGCCTCTCTGAGCCTCCAACCTCATCGTTCCCCAGCCCCGTAAGGCCCGATTTTACCTTCTCCCCAAAATCCACAAACCTGACTGTCCTGGTAGACCCATTGTCTCTGTCTGTTCATGCTCTACCGAACTTATTTCCACATACCTTGACTCCATCCTATCCCCCCTGGTTAAATCCCTCCCTACCTATGTTCAAGACACCTCAGACACTCTCCGTCGTCTCCAGGCATTCCATTCTTTAGGCCCCCATCCCCTCATCTTCACCATGGACGTCCAGTCACTCTACACCTCCATCCCCCACCAGGATGGTCTCAAAGCCCTCCGGTTCTTCCTCGACCGGAGAATCAACCAATACCGTCCACTGATACTCTCCTCCACTTAGCGGAGCTGGTCCTTACGCTCAATAACTTCTCGTATGACTCCTCCCATTTCCTCCAAATACAAGGTGTAGCTATGGGCACGCGCGTGGGCCTCAGCTATGCCTGCCTCTTTGTCGAGTACGTCGAACAATCCTTGTTCGAGACATACCAGGGCCCCATCCTGACCTCTACCTCCGCTACAGCGATGATTGCTTTGGTGCTACCTCCTGCACCCACACACAACTAACTGACTTCATCCGCTTCACCACTAACTTCCATCCGGCACTCAAATACACCGGGACCATTTTCGGCACTTCTTGACCTCACTATCTCCATCGCAGGCGATAGACTTCTGACCAACATCCACAATAAACCCACTGACTCCCATGGCTATCTAGACTACTCTTCTTCCCATCCTGCTTCCTGTAAGGACTCAACCCCGACTCCCAATTCCTCCGTCTACACCGCATCTGCTCCCAGGATGAGGTGTTCCACACCAGGGCATCGAAAATGTCCTCATTCTTCCGGGAACGGGGGTTCCCCTCCCCCACTATAGATGAGGCTCTCACCAGGGTCTCTTCCATATCCTGTAACACTGCTCTCTCTCCACATCCCCCCCACTCGTAACAAGGGCAGAGTCCCCCTAGTCCTCACCTTTCATCCCCACCTCCCACACTCACGGGGGGAGAGGGGGATGAGGGGGGTATGGGGAGATGGGGGAGGTGGGGGAGAGGGAGTGGAGGTGGGGAGAGTGGGGGAAGAGAGAGGAGGGGGAGAGGGAGTGGAGGTGGGTGAAGAGAGTAGGGGGAAGCGGCTAGAGGGGAGAGAGGAGGTGGGGAGTGAGGAGGAGGGAGAGATGAGGGGAGAGAGAGGAGGGGGAGTGGGGAGAGGGGGGTAGAGGGGAGGGGAGAGGGGGTTGGAGAAGGGGAGAGGGGGTTGGAGGAGGAGAGAATGAGGGTGGAGGAGGGGAGATGGGTGGGGGAAGAGGGGAGAATGGTGGGGGGCAGAGGGGGAGAGGTGGCAGAGGGCGGAGAGGGAGAGGCGGGAAGGGAAGAGAGAGAGGGGAGGGGGAAGAGGGAGAGGCAGGGGGAGAGGGGGGAGAGAGTGGGGGGGGAGGGGGAAGAAGGGGGAGGGGAGGGGAAAGGGGGAGGGGAGAGGGGGAGAGTGTCCCGTTCAACACACACACTAACCAACACACACACTAACCGCCCCCCTTGATATTATATCGAGGAGGAGGAGCCATCTTGGGGAACGGCTGCTAATCAGCAGCCGTCCATTTAATTCACTTTTTTTGAAGTTTTGAGTAAGTCCTGTGCTTCGTCCGTTGGAGAAATTGACTTTTTAATGTGGGGGGTAGGGGGCAATTTTACTTATAGGTCCCTACCTGGTCGGTGAGGCAGCTTTTTCTCCGGGCTGCCCCGTCAACCCGTCCTCGTGGCCTACCAGCGGGCATGGAGTGCCGTTTCCTGGCGGGGACCGCCCAGCACCTCGGCTTCGGTGGCGGCACAGCGCTGGGGCGCTATCGCGGAGCGGAGCGGGCGATGCCTTGCCTGGGTCGCCGCGCTGGATCGATGCGCTGGAGCTCCGGTGAGCTGTGACCGCCGAGATCAACACCTCCGGGCTGCGGGTCTGCGGAGTGGAGCGGGCGGCGCCGACTTCAACATCGGGAGCCTGGGAGCTCCAAACCGGCGCGGCCTTGTCGGTTCCAGGTGGCCCAGCCGCTGAGAGGACTCTCCCGACGCCGGGGCAACACCACCCGGCCAGAACGGCCAGGAACATCGGGCCTCTGTAGAGGCAATAGCGGAGGCCTCAGTATTCCTGACTTTGGGTGAACTGGGGATGGGGACTGGACTTTTGTGCCTTCCCCCACAGTGGTAACCACTGTGGGGAGATGATTTTTTTCCTGTGTTAGTTACTATGTTAAGATGGCTGTCGGAAGGGAGCGTGGACGCTGGCTCGCTTTAGCTGCCGCTGCTCTCTCTTTCACATTGTGTTTTTTGATTTTTTGTCTTTGGAGCGATTTCTGTCTTTAATTTGTGTATTGGTGATGTCCTTATTATTTATTTTACTCCGACTATATGTTTTTTCTCTTCTATTAATTTTTGTAAGGTGTCCTTGAGATTTTGAAAGGCGCCCGAAAATAAAATGTATTATTATTATTATTATTATTATTATTATTATTATTATTATTATTATTATTATTATTATTATTATTATTATTATTATTATATTAATATTATTCATCGGCTCCTTTTACCTCATCCCCACCCTATCTCAAGGGGCAAAGAGAGTGGGGCAGAGAAAGAGTGAGATGGGGAGGGAGATGAGGGGAGAGAGGGAGGAAGGTAGATGAGGGGAGAGAGGGGTGTTGGAGAGAGGGGGTGGAGGGAGCTGGGGAGATGGGATGGAGAGGAGGGGAGAGGGGCTGGAGAGACAGGAAGAGGATGGGGCAGAGAGGTGGGCGGAGATGGTGAGATGGTGAGGGGGAGATGGAGGGGGGGATGGGGTGAGAGGGGAATGGGGGAGAGAGTGGGGAGGGGAAGGGGAAGGGGAGGGGGAGGATGGGAGGGGGAAAGGAGAGGGGGGGGTGGGGTGGGGGGGAGTGGGAGTGGGCGGAGAGAGGGGAGAGGGAGGGAGGGAGTAGAGGGGGAGATGGAGAGGGGGTAGAGTGGAATGGGGAGAGAGTGAGGAGGGGGAAGAGGGGGGAGGGAGAAGGGGGGAATGAGGGGGGAGTGGAGGGGGAAGGGAGAGGGGAATGGGGAGGAGAGCGGGAGGGGGAGGGAGGGAGGAGGAGGAGGGGGAGAGAGGGGTGAGGGGTAGGAGAGAGGGGTAAGGAGAGAGGGTTGAGGAGAGGGGGAGGAGGAAGGGTGGAGATGTGGGAGAGATTGGGGAGGAGGGGGGAAGGGAGAGAGCGGGGAATGGGGAGGTGGGGGAGGGGATGTGAGAGTGGTGGGGGAGGGGTGCAGAGAGGGGATGGGGAAGGGGAGAGAGGGGTAGGGGAAGGGAGGGGTGGAGAGAGTGGTAGGGGAGGAGGGGTAGGGGGGGTGGGGGGTCACACTTTAAGATCACACTTAAAGTATTGTATGCTGCAGCTAGAGAATGGCATTAAATTAGAAAGGGCACAGAAGAGATTTGCCAGAATGCCACCTAGACTTATGGATGAGTTATAAAGAGAGGCTGGGTAGGCTGGGACTGCTTTCTTTGCAGCATAGGAGGATGTTGAGTGACCTTTTTGATGGATACAAAATCAAGAGGGCATGAATAAAATTAATTCCCACACTTATTTACCCTCCCCCTCCCCCAGAGTAGAGGATTCTAAAACTAGAGGGCATAGCCTTAATGTAAGAGGGGAGAGATTTCAGAATGACCTCATGGGTAACTCAGAAGCTAGTCAATATCTGGAATGTGCAGCCAGAGGAAGCTATAGAAGCAGATACAATTACAACTTTGAAAAGACATTTGGATAAATATAAGGACAGGAAAGGTTTAAAGGGATGCGTGCCAAATGCAAGTAAATGGAACAAGTCCCGAATGTCAGCTTTATCAAATGGCCCGAAGGAATAGTTTCCACCTTGTATGGCTCCATGATTCTGTTAAATTTTAATTTCGCAAACTGCACAAAGTTCAATAAGTATAAAGGGGAAATAGGTGGAAAAGCTCATCAGAATTTGAAGTAAAGTATGAGAATGTGACTGATTTTGCCGGCTGACTTAGTTACCTATTTTGTACGTAGTCTTCAGTCCCTGTACTTTCTGCATGCTTGCTAATGAGGTCGAAATCATGTCACAGTGACCTAGGACTGTGTTTTTTGAATTTGCTCAGAGGAAGTTCAATTGCTACTTCACACCTAATAAACAATGGTTTCAGCAAGGTAGGTTAAAACTATCCGCACAGAAAAGTAAGCCTGATCGGTTATATAATCCTGAAATGAAAATATTTGTCTACATTTTACAGGTTAAGTTACAGAGGCACAGATAATAGAGCTGCTGTTTCACAGTGTCAGAGACCTGGGTTTATTTCTGACCTCAGATGCAGTCTGTGTGGAGGTTGCATGTTCCTCATGACCAAGAGGGTTTCTCTGGGTGCTCCGGTTTCCTCGCATGTCCTCAAGATGTGTGGGTTTGTAGTTTAATTGGCTTCTGTATATTGCCCCTAGTGTGTAGATGCAAAAGTGAGATTATATAAGTGATCGATGGTCAGTGTGGACTCGGTGGGCCGAAGGGCTTGTCTCCATGCTGTCTCACTAAACCGAATGCATTATCAGATCTAGTTAACACTGGACTAAGTGGGGCCCGTTGGATCTTAGCCACACAGGAGGCCGGGACCCCCAATGCAACCCCATTCCCCAATGCAATATTCCACCACTCACCCGTTCCCCCAATGCAACCCATTCCCCTATTGCAATATTCCACCACTCACCCATAGCCCCTAACTGCGCAGGCGCGGCTGACGGGTTCCAGTTGTGATGCCCATGATCCCCCCTCCACTCTGCCTCTTCCCTTCCCCCCTCACTCCTTCCCCCCTCAACCTCCCCACATCAACTCTTAGCAGCTCTCCGGCGGCACAGCCATTCCCACCCATTGGGTTCCCATTGTGACGTAGAACACGCTGGTATTACTGCGCAGGCGCAGCTGACGGGCACGGTAAGTGGAAAAGGGATTTATTAAAGCTTAAAATGTGAATAACTCTTAAAATATAACAACAATTTAAACGTTAAAGATGAGATTTATTTAGTCCATTCTTTCTTGTTGTGTCTCCTGGTGTGTTCTGCAGCAGGGGGAGGGGCACGGCTACATGCGGGGGCTGTAGGGGAGCAGTGGGGGAGGGGGAGAGCGTCCTGCAGCCGGGGGAGAGGGGCAGCTTCAGGCAGAGTGTGAAAGGGATTTAAAGCTTAAAATGTGAATAACTCTTAAAATATAATAACAATTTAAACATTAAAGATGACAGCCCCCGCGTTCTGCAGGCGGGGGCTGTCAGGGGCCGGTGGGGGCAGCATCCTGCAACTGGGGGAGGGGCGCGGCTTCAGGCAGGGGCTGTCGGGGACCGGTGCGGGGACCGGTCCCCGACAGCCCCACATACCAACAAAGTGCTTCACAGGCAACAGTCTGGAATTGTGTTCAGTGCGGTTATGCTGTGAGATTGAACAACCTCAGTGGCCCAATCTGCTTTTCTTTATTGCATACCTACACTAACACGATTCCTTCCTCTCTCTCTCCCTCTCTCTCTCTCTATGTGCAATCCTCATTTCTCATTCAAATGACTGAGGTTTTGGCACTATGTTACTGCAGAAAGTGGAAGACAATGAATTATAAAGGTAGGAATCTTATTTGACAGCCTCAGTTACTCACTTCTTGTTGTGTTGGTGGGGTGAAGTATGTTGCCATGGCGAGTCCTGAGGGGTCAGATGATATCATATGTTCCTGGCCTCGGAAATACTTAAAATGCAATTCTACTGCTTTTGATTTGGATTCAGGGCCTGGTACGGGTTAGCCACTCAGCTGAAAAAAAAACTCTTTGGTGGCATACATATCAGGAGCTGCCACATGGATTCTGTAGCTTGGGAATCTGTTAAAAATTGAACCATTTATAAACACAATTAATCAGATATCAAAGAACAACAACATTTTGCACCATGTAAATCTGAAACAAAACAAGAGAAAGCTGAAGATATTCACCAGGCTAGATAATATCAATGAAAGCAAAAAAAGGCTAATACATTGGGCCAGGCATTTTAGCAGAAATAAATAATGTTATTGATATTCATTTCTTATCACATGTAGAGAGATACAATGAAGAACTTTGTTTGTGTGCTACCAATGCAAATCATACCATACCTGAGTATCAGATAGTGCAGAAGTGAACATAAAAAGAATGCAGAATATAGTGTTATAGTTACAGAGAAAGTTCAAATAGTAAAAAAGTGCAAGAGCTGCAGCAAGGTAGATTGGAAGATTGGGTATTTATGCTGTTTATGAGGGGTCCATTGAACAGTGGGGAAGGAGCTGTTCTTGAATCTGGTTTTATGTTCTTTCAGGTTTTTATATCTTCTACCCAATAGGAGAGAGGAGAAGAGAGAATGACTGGAGCATGAGAGGTCCTTGATTATGTTGGCTGCTTTACCAAGGCTGAATGAAGTATGGATAAATAAGATGCAGGAGGCTCGATTGAGTGATGGACTGGTCTCCATCCACATCTTAAAATTTCTTGTGGTCTTGGACAGAAGTGTTGCCAAACTAAACACTGATGCATCCCAATAGGATGCTCTCTGTTGCGCATCTGTAAAAGTTGGTAAGTGTAGTTGGAGACATGCAGAACCTGCTTAGTCTTCTGAGGAAGTGGCATTGGTATGGCTGCTTGACTGATAGTTTCAATGTGGTTGGTCCAGGGCAAATTGTTGGCCATATTTACACCATGCAACTTGAAGTTCTTGACAATCACCACTTCGGCACCATATATACAAACTAGATGGTACACACCATTTTGTTTCCCAATAACTCTCAATAACTAGCTCCTTCATGTTGCAAACATTGAGGGAGAGGTTGATTTCTTGAGACTATTTTACCAAGCTCTCTCTCTCCATCCTGTACTCTGTTAGATTACTCTGGCCTATTTTCAGGCAGAGTGCACCAAAACAGAAAAGGCTTGGGTATCAAACCTTGTTTGTACCTAACAAGTCTACCAAGCATCCAAGGTCAGGTTGCCATTTTCAAGGAAAGTTAATTACTGGAAAGTTAAGCTTGGGACGGTTGGGGTGAGGTGGATTGAACAATAGGTGGTGGGAAGTGGGACTATCATCTATCTACATAGTTGTAGATGCACAGTCCTAGTATCTACTGTACCTAACACAGTAGATGTTAGGCCAGTGGAGTTGAGAGAAGGCTCCAGGACCTCTTAGCTCTGCAGAAAGCACATTCCATGAAGGACTAATGGTTGTATAATATTTGACATGGACATTGGGTTAGCTATAAAATAGAAGATTATCCTGTTTGAGCAGCAGCAGCAGAAGCAGCAACCCCCATTTCCCAGCAAAGCGAGCCTGGATAAAACTGTAAAATACACCAACACCACTTTGCCGATAGGATTGTCAGCTCTGCGGTAAGCCACTGCACAGCAGCCATCATCAGTGGTACCTGCAGACACACAGCTGGCCTCCGTGGCTGGAGAATCGCTAGCAAATGGTCCCAGTGATGATATTGAAGCATCGAGGCTCACATACCATGAAACACTAATGATCAAATTTAACACGCTTTGAGACAAAATAGTTAGCACCATCATCAGCCACTTGTTGAGCACATATCTCCAATTGCTTAACCTGCTGGGACCCGAAAACATGTACACAATCCTTAATTCCCTGAAGAAATGTCGATGTTGGGCTTGAAATTGCCTCCATAGTGGACAGAATTGTGTGAAATTGCTACTTTAAGAATTTGTGGATATCAGAAGATAAGACACATATTCAATGTCTTGCGATATCCGATCTCTGGCATGTTGCAAATGCCCAGAGAATGTGGTCACGAGCTTCCACTCATTGCTTCATCTCATTTATTCGAGTCTTACTGTGCTAGTGAGCTAAGGTCATCAGTTCACCTTTGTTCACTGGGTAATGCTGGCCCCTCTGTACTAAGTTTGTTTGCAATGTCATGTTCTGTTACCAGCACCACAATCTCTTTGACGACAATAAAACAGAATTTGACAGTGGCCTTTGTGATGTAGAGTGGGTTTATTTCAAATGATTGGAAATCCAGGTGAATGCGAGCACAATTTTCGGGCAATTAATTTATATGGTTGAAAATCATGCATGGAACAAATTTATGATGCATGTTCTTGGCAGGCAAACATCCCCACTGGGAGTGCAAAATCAGAAAATCATTCTCCTCATCTTTTTAAGAGTATGTTTCAACCCAAAATTGGCAAGATTGAAGTGCAAATTTTATTAGTCGCAGCTCTAATAGAGAAATTTAGAAAAAAGTCCTCAAGAGCGTGTTGATTTTCATGACTGAGCCTTCAATACACATCCCTGCACACAAAGCACTGCCAGAATACAAATTCATAATGTCTAACCTTAAAAATCATCGTTAAGGTGTGACAACAGAACCTACAGTCCACCCAAGGTGCAATTTTAGCCCATTCTTTATTATGCTACAGAATTATGCAACACAAAGCAAAACTTGTTCTGTCCATTTAAAAAAAACGAATTCCTAAGTATTTACAGAATGATACCTTTCCCATAGATAGACACAAAGTGCTGGAGTAACCCAATGGGTTAGGGAGCAACTATTGGGGGGGGGGGGGGGGGGGGGGGGGGGGGGGGGGAAGGATGGGTGATGTTTCGGTTTGGGACCCTTCTTCAAACAGAGGAGGTCTGAAGAAGGGTCCCGAGCCGAAACATCACCCACCCTTTTTCTCTAGAGATGCTGCCTGACCCACTGAGTTATGCCAGCAGTTTGTGTCTATATTTGGTATTAATCAGCTTCTGCAATTCCTCATTTCTACAATACATTTCCCATATTAGGTTTAAGGTTATTATTTTCACAGGTACAGTGGAGAGCTATGTTTTGCATGCTATCCAAACAGATCAGATATACCATACAGTTGGGACGACAGATGGCACAATGGGCTAAGTGTTCGGCTGGCGACCGGAAGGTAGCCGGTTCGAATCCCGCTTGGAGTGCATACTGTTGTTGTGTCCTTGGGCAAGACACTTCACCCACCTTTGCCTGTGTGTGAATGTGTGTGAGTGATTGGTGGTGGTCGGAGGGGCCGTAGGCGCAGATTGGCAGCCACGCTTCCGTCAGTCTGCCCCAGGGCAGCTGTGGCTACAGAAGTAGCTTACCACCACCGAGTGTGACTGAGGAGTGAATGAATAATGCGATGTAAAGCGCCTTGAGTATTAGAAAGGCGCTATATAAATCCCATCCATTATTATTATTATTATTATTATTATTATTATACATAAGTATAATCAAGTCAAACTCAAGTGCAATAGATGGAGCTAGGGGAGGATTCAGAGTGCAGAATATAGTTCTCAACATTGTAGCGCATCAGTTCCATAGACAAAGTCCAATGTCCACAATGGGGTCGCAGTAAATACAGTATCCTAGCTTATGGAAGGACCATTCAGATGCCTGACTTCAGAGGGTAAGAAGCTTTTCCTCAGTCCGGTGATGTGCGCTTTCAAGTCTTTCTGACAGATGGGACTGGGAGGAGGAGGAATGACTGGAGCGGTCTGTGTGATGGGCTAGGCTGCATCTACAACTCTGTAATTTTATGCTTTCTATGGTGCATCTGTGGGAGTTTATAAAACTCATTGGTTGCATGCCAAATTTCCTCAGACTCCTCAGGAAGTGCAGGCATCAGTGTACCTTCTTGGCTGTCAAATCAATGCAATTGGTCCACAACAGTTTGTTGGTAAAATTAATGCCAAGGAACATGAAGGTCTCAACCATTTCCAATCTTGCACCATTGATACTGATTGGGCATGTTAATAACTAGCTCTTTCATCTTGCCAACATTGGAGAGATTATTATCCTGATGCCATATCACTAAATTCTCTATCTCCTTCATGTACTCTGAATCACCATTGTCATTATGTCATACAGTCATAAGGGATAGGAGTAGAATTAGGCCATTCTGCCCATCCAATCTACTCCGCCATTCAATCATGGCTGATCTATCTCTCCCTCCTAACCCCATTCTCCTATCCTCTCCTCTCGGATACCTGTTTTAATCAAGAATCTATCTATGCCTTAAAAATATCCACTGACTTATCCTCCACAGCATTTTGTGTCAAAGAATTCCACAGATTCACCACTCTCTGACTAAAGACATTTCTCCTCATCTCCTTCCAAAAAGAAAGTCCTTTAATTCTGAGGTTATAGACTCTGATGTCCTAGACTCTCCCACTAATGGAAACATCCTCTCCACATCCACTTTATCCAAGCCTTTCAATATTCTGTATGTTTCAATGTGCCCCCCCTCTTCATTCTTCTAAACTCCAGCAAGTACAGGACCAGTGCCGACAAACGCTCATCATAGGTTAACCTACTCATTCCTGGGACCATTCGTGTAAACCTCCTCTGGACCCTCTCCAGAGCCAGCACATCCTGTTTGTGATTCGGCCCACCAGAGGAGTGTCATCTGCAAACTTGACAAGTGACAACCTTTCAAAAGGTACTCGATTGATTATAAAATGCACTGGGATACCCAGAGGTCATGAAAAGCTTGCATCATATATCCAAGTTTTTTTTTCTTCCATCGAGTTAGGTGTGACAACTGTAGCTCTTTGAAAAAACGCTCTGCTTTCACATTGACAGTGATCCCTAGGACTTCAAAGTAGTGATCACCACATCTTTGAAATATAAAAAGAAAACCTACCAGGTTACAAATTCACAAGTTAATGTTTCTGGCATCAATTCTTGTATCATATGGATGCATATCAGAAATGAAGGGCTTATGAGCCCTTTGTGCAAATGTACAGGGACATTTACTGATGCTGCTATCAACAGGTTAAATAGTCAATGGCTGAGGGTTTCAAAGAAAGTTAAATAATTAGGTTGACTTAAGATCAAATGTTTTGACCCTGATCTAGAAGCCAGTTTATTACAGGCTACCATCTTTCTTTAATAGACTGAAGGAAATAGTTTATAAAAATTAATGTACTTGATTGTGAGATTCAAGGGAAGTCAGCGTACATCTGGCATTGCTGCTTGCAAAGAGAACTATCGGGCTAACATCATCCATTAAGCATTAATGGGAAAAAAATGATAGTCAGTGATCTCTGGGGCCGAAACTTTGAAACATCCCCTCAATTGTAATTGAGTGAGAGTCATACTGCATAGAAACATGCCCTTCAGCCCAACTTGCCCATGCCGACCAACATGCCCAATCTATACTAATTCCACTTGCCTGGGTTTGGCCCATCGATATCAAACTAAAACTCTTCCCTTTGTTCTCAACATTCTAAATTTCCGTGTGTATGCAGGGTTGTGTTGGCTTTCTTTTAATCTCCTTAATTTGTATCTTCTTCCAAATCGCTTGGCCACAGCCTTCCCATTTTCACACATGCTACTCACATTTTCCCCTCAACGGGATAAACATCGTCCTGTCGCATTCCAACCTATATTTCCAAAGTTTTTAAAGTTTTAATCGTTTATTTCAAAAAATTAACTGCTTTTCAGTGGGAGACTCTTGCATTACTTTCCATTGATGATGTCACAGTGCCATCTCACAGACGTCCAATCACAATGGATCTCATTTACATATGACATCACAATGGGATAGGGGTGGGAGATTGCAACCTTCACGTGTTTCCACGAATGCAATCGACCTGGCGTGCACAATCAAATAGAACAAGTTGCCCCCTTCTCTCTCTACCCCCTCCCTCTCTACCCCCTCCCTCTCTCTTCCGCCCCTCCCCCTCTCTCTGCCCCACCCCCCCCTCTCCAGGGAGTGGCGAGTATTGGGACCTATGGGTGAGTGGTGGAGTATTGTGTTCGGGGACCAGCCCTCCCCGGTGACACCGCGCGACCCCCCTAGCCCTCAATCGCTACACCCCTTCCCCTCCCTCACCATATCCCTCTCTAATCCCCTCCCTCCCTAACCGTACCTGTGCGTGTGCGTGTGTGCGTGTCCCCCCCCCCCAAACGGGTCCCACTTGGTATAGTATCCTTCTAAACCTATTCTATCCATATACCTTTCCAAATATCTTTTAAACATTGTGTGGAGTTTTTTGGATTTTGACGCTAAAATCACTTTATTTGCATCTTGTGTGTTTCTAGCTCACCAATACCACTATCTTCTGTGACTCCAAAGCTATTGTTTAATATTCTTAGTCTCACATTTTGTCCATTGCAAAAGGATTCTCCATAAACGTTAATAGACACAATTCTTAATTTGTACTACCTATGCAGATCTGTGTAAAAAAAAGCAGGAGCTCACTAGAACCATTCCAGTGTAAAGGTCAGCCGGTTCATGCGCTTTCCATAGCACATGAAATTTGGTTATTTCCAACCATTATTTGGACCAAATCCTGATCTTAGTCTTATAATGAAAATTTAATTGCCAGTTTTATCACTCAGACTAAAGAATGCAGCCTTTCAGGTCATTACCATATTGCTATTAGTGGGAGACGTGTCTTAAAAAATGAAACACTACATTTAGAAACATAGAAACATAGAAATTAGGTGCAGGAGTAGGCCATTCGGCCCTTCGAGCCTGCACCGCCATTCAATATGATCATGGCTGATCATCCAACTCAGTATCCCGTACCTGCCTTCTCTCCATACCCTCTGATCCCCTTAGCCACAAGGGCCACATCTAACTCCCTCTTAAATATAGCCAATGAACTGGCCTCGACTACCCTCTGTGGCAGGGAGTTCCAGAGATTCACCACTCTCTGTGTGAAAAAAGTTCTTCTCATCTCGGTTTTAAAGGATTTCCCCCTTATCCTTAAGCTGTGACCCCTTGTCCTGGACTTCCCCAACATCGGGAGCAATCTTCCTGCATCTAGCCTGTCCAACCCCTTAAGAATTTTGTAAGTTTCTATAAGATCCCCTCTCAATCTCCTAAATTCTAGAGAGTATAAACCAAGTCTATCCAGTCTTTCTTCATAAGACAGTCCTGACATCCCAGGAATCAGTCTGGTGAACCTTCTCTGCACTCCCTCTATGGCAATAATGTCCTTCCTCAGATTTGGAGACCAAAACTGTACGCAGTACTCCAGGTGTGGTCTCACCAAGACCCTGTACAACTGCAGTAGAACCTCCCTGCTCCTATACTCAAATCCTTTTGCTATGAAAGCTAACATACCATTCGCTTTCTTCACTGCCTGCTGCACCTGCATGCCCACTTTCAATGACTGGTGTACCATGACACCCAGGTCTCGCTGCATCTCCCCTTTTCCTAGTCGGCCACCATTTAGATAATAGTCTGCTTTCCTGTTTTTGCCACCAAAATGGATAACCTCACATTTATCCACATTATACTGCATCTGCCAAACATTTGCCCACTCACCCAGCCTATCCAAGTCACCTTGCAGTCTCCTAGCATCCTCCTCACAGCTAACACTGCCCCCAGCTTAGTGTCATCCGCAAACTTGGAGATATTGCCTTCAATTCCCTCATCTAGATCATTAATATATATTGTAAATAGCTGGGGTCCCAGCACTGAGCCTTGCGGTACCCCACTAGTCACTGCCTGCCATTGTGAAAAGGACCCATTTACTCCTACTCTTTGCTTCCTGTTTGCCAGCCAGTTCTCTATCCACATCAATACTGAACCCCCAATGCCGTGTGCTTTAAGTTTGTAAACTAATCTCTTATGTGGGACCTTGTCGAAAGCCTTCTGGAAGTCCAGATACACCACATCCACTGGTTCTCCCCTATCCACGCTACTAGTTACATCCTCGAAAAATTCTATAAGATTCGTCAGACATGATTTACCTTTTGTAAATCCATGCTGACTTTGTCCAATGATTTCACCACTTTCCAAATGTGCTGCTATCCCATCTTTAATAACTGACTCTAGCAGTTTCCCCACTACCGATGTTAGACTAACTGGTCTGTAATTCCCCGTTTTCTCTCTCCCTCCCTTCTTAAAAAGTGGGGTTACGTTTGCTACCCGCCAATCCTCAGGAACTACTCCAGAATCTAAAGAGTTTTGAAAGATTATTACTAATGCATCCACTATTTCTGGAGCTACTTCCTTAAGTACTCTGGGATGCAGCCTATCTGGCCCTGGGGATTTATCGGCCTTTAATCCATTTAATTTACCCAACACCACTTCCCGGCTAACCTGGATTTCACTCAATTCCTCCAACTCCTTTGACCCGCGGTCCCCTGCTATTTCCGGCAGATTATTTATGTCTTCCTTAGTGAAGACGGAACCAAAGTAGTTATTCAATTGGTCCGCCATATCCTTGTTCCCCATGATCAACTCACCCGTTTCTGACTGCAAGGGACCTACATTTGTTTTAACTAATCTCTTTCTTTTCACATATCTATAAAAACCTTTGCAGTCAGTTTTTATGTTCCCTGCCAGTTTTCTTTCATAATCTATTTTTCCTTTCCTAATTAAGCCCTTTGTCCTCCTCTGCTGGTCTCTGAATTTCTCCCAGTCCTCCGGTATGCTGCTTTTTCTGGCTAATTTGTACGCATCATCCTTCGCTTTGATACTATCCCTGATTTCCCTTGTTATCCACGGATGCACTACCTTCCCTGATTTATTCTTTTGCCAAACTGGGATGAACAATTTTTGTAGTTCATCCATGCAGTCTTTAAATGTCTTCCATTGCATATCCACCTTCAACCCTTTTAGAATTAATTGCCAGTCAATCTTGGCCAATTCACGTCTCATACCCTCAAAGTTACCTTTCTTTAATTTCAGAACCATTGTTTCTGAATTAACAATGTCACTCTCCATCCTAATGAAGAACTCAACCATGTTATGGCACTCTTGCCCAAGGGGGCACGTACAACAGGACTGCTAACTAACCCTTCCTCATTACTCAATACCCAGTCTAAAATCGCCTGCTCTCTCGTTGGTTCCTCTACATGTTGATTTAGATAACTATCCCGCATACATTCCAAAAAATCCTCTTCCTCAGCACCCCTGCCAATTTGATTCACCCAATCTATATGTAGATTGAAGTCACCCAATATAACGGTTTTGCCTTTGTCGCACGCATTTCTAATTTCCTGTTTGATACCATCTCCAACTTCACTACTACTGTTAGGTGGCCTGTACACAACACCCACCAGCGTTTTCTGCCCCTTAGTGTTTCGCAGCTCTACCCATACCGATTCCACATCCTGCAAACTAATGTCCTTCCTTTCCATTGCGTTAATCTCCTCTCTAATCAGCAACGCTACCCCACCTCCTTTTCCTTTCTCTCTATCCCTCCTGAATATTGAATATCCCTGGATGTTCAGCTCCCAGCCTTGGTCACCCTGGAGCCATGTCTCCGTGATCCCAACTCTTGCATTACAGAGAACTATTTTTTGACTACACTTCAAAAGCAATTTGTTACTTATCCAATGCTTTGACCTCCTGAGGTCGTGAAAGTCAGAGGTCAAGATTTCCTTCATTTATTTTCTGATTTACATTGACAACTGTACATTGTACATTGGTTATGAATGAATTAAAGTACAAATTCATCTTTGGTCACTGGTGGTGTTAAATGCATGAATGATTATTATCTGCCACACTGAGTCACTAAAGTGAACAGAACTGGATCTGGGGAGGTTGCGTACATCCTGTACTAGTCCAAAATTATTTTTTCCCAGAACATCTGACATCTTGGTTTCCCATTCATCTATTGCACACTCCAAGTATTGTATTCTGACCTCAGATTTCTAACATTTGCAATATTTCTCCTGATCCACCCGTGCTGTGTGCTGAAGATGTTGTTTGTGACATCCATTGACTTCTTTGTAAATCTTATACTTTCTTCAAATGATTTTTCTTCTTGCAGCAATCACCAGAATGCAATTATCAGAATTTGTTTTAGTTGTCACTGATTGCATTCTATTATTATGCGATCTAATGTACAAAAGCATTTTTGGCACTATTTTCTTGTTTAATTTTGACCTTATGTACTGCATATCATATTTTAAATGAATAATCCACTCTTTGGCCCAGGCTTAACGATCTTCAGCTGATGAGGTGTGCTGTTCAGCTTCACTGGCCCATTTATTGGAAGCTTGATGTCCTTGGTTTATGTGTTTCAGCTTAGTAGAAATTACAGACACTTTCAAGTCGACAGTTTTTGTACTGGAGGTACCTCCATTAGTGCAGGTTAGGTGCAGAAGATCAGTTCTTATTTCAATTGCTAGAAAAAACTGAATGTGAGTGTTTTGGCGGAGATTAAATGCACTTTTCCAAATCAGCTGAGCTGGTCGTACAGTCTCAGATCAGGCAGAGAGGATTGGAAAGTTAGCCAAGCAAGTCTTGGGAATGTTTCATATCTGATTCCTTCTGAACAATGTTCTTAAATTCTTATTAAAAATAGCTCCGTTGGAAAACAAAAATTTGCATCTAGCTCTATTTCTCATAACACATTAGGTCTTCTCCACCAAACTCACTATTCTGTACTACCATTATATGTATTAACACAATTTAAGTAAATAGAAGCAATAAAAAGATGACAGATAGAAAGGAGCACCTTCAAAACCAACTTTTATCTGCATTCAAGATATCTAAAAAGTAAGTTGCCTACAGAGTAACGTGGGCGGTGTAATTTCACTCTGTCACATGGATTAATCTCTTACA